>NC_038248.2:41213482-41531199 GCF_000004515.6 Glycine max | reverse complement strand
TCCATCCCTAAACCCTAAACCCTAAACCCTAAACCCTAAACCCTAAACCCTAAACCCTAAACCCTAAACCCTAAACCCTAAACCCTAAACCCTAAACCCTAAACCCTAAACCCTAAACCCTAAACCCTAAACCCTAAACCCTAAACCCTAAACCCTAAACCCTAAACCCTAAACCCTAAACCCTAAACCCTAAACCCTAAACCCTAAACCCTAAACCCTAAACCCTAAACCCTAAACCCTAAACCCTAAACCCTAAACCCTAAACCCTAAACCCTAAACCCTAAACCCTAAACCCTAAGCGCTAAACCGTAAACCGTAAACCCTAAACCCTAAACCCTAAACCCTAAACCCTAAACCCTAAACCCTAAACCCTAAACCCTAAACCCTAAACCCTAAACCCTGAACCCTAAACCCTAAACCCTAAACCCTAAACCCTAAACCCTAAACCCTAAACCCTAAACCCTAAACCCTAAACCCTAAACCCTAAACCCTAAACCCTAAACCCTAAACCCTAAACCCTAAAACCCTAAACCCTAAACCCTAAACCCTAAACCCTAAACCCTAAACCCTAAACCCTAAACCCTAAACCCTAAACCCTAAACCCTAAACCCTAAACCCTAAACCCTAAACCCTAAACCCTAAACCCTAAACCCTAAACCCTAAACCCTAAACCCTAAACCCTAAACCCTAAACCCTAAACCCTAAACCCTAAACCCTAAACCCTAAACCCTAAACCCTAAACCCTAAACCCTAAACCCTAAACCCTAAACCCTAAACCCTAAACCATCAACCCTCAACCATCAACCCTAAACCCTTAACCCAAACCCTAAACCCTCAACCCTCAGCCCTAACCCTAAACCATCAACCCTCAATCCTAAACCCTAAACCCTCAACCCTCAACCCTAAACCGTAATCGGTGTGTAATTCATATATTTTACTTTTAATCGGTGTGTAATTCATATATTTTACTATTAATTTGGAAAGAAATGTGTATTGTCAGATGACCACAATAATAAAATAATTGAGTTAACTTTTGTATATTAGGGTTTTACTAAGAAATTTTGGAGCCTGCGAAACCACTAAAGATCATATAAGTTTCTCAACATTTTAGTAGTTACTACAAAAAATTTACTCCCCAAAAAATTGGTTCCTGAATTTTTCAATTTCTTACTCCACTCTGTAATGAGCTGTTTTTTATTTAATAGTTTATTTTTCAATTGTTACTATTTATTTGACCCATAAATTATGAATCACATAATATTTAAGACTTAAGAGTAGACAAAGGAGCCAGACATTCATGGCTGTATCGTGTTGCCATTTGAATTACATCCGCATACATGTCCCATGTGAAAATCGATCTGGATGCTGATGAAGAATGTCTGTAAATCCATTGGGACACATTTCTATTTCTTAGTATCTAAACTATATAGTAATTAAATCAAAAGAAAATAATATTTCATAATGTCAAACTCATATTTTACATGAAGTCAACCATTTAAGAGTGTACCCACACATACAATGCGCCAAGTATATTAATTAAACTAAAATATGCAGAGTGAAAAATAAGGGGAAGGACAATCAATTTTGGCTTCCAAATTGCTTCTGAATATCGTTGAAAGATATAGTGGCTGATCCCCTTCTTTTTGCTTTCTGCTGAGAAGGATGTTCTCTCCACCCCGTCATGTATATAACCTACAAAGGCAGATCAATGACCATATAACGCCCATCTTTCATAATTAGTTGTAAATTATAACTTCAACTGGTCCAAAATTGTTCCAAGTCCCATTTTTTTCACTGGTTTTAAGTTGGTTTACCAAACAATTTTACAATTTTTAATAATGTTACAACATTCCATTTTTGTTGAAGCATAAAGAGAGCATATGTATTGTGAATTTGTCGTTTCTGAGGATGCAACTTTTACATGCTGTAGCTAACTTTCCCCATGGGGATATTTTTTCATGCCCTTAACTGAGACAAAGAGGCAACAATAACGATCCTACTGATTTACACTTTCACTTCCACATATATACCGGACTATCAGTTCAATCCACTACTACCACTCCCCTATAGATGTTCATTGATTTTGACAGGAGTTAATTTATAAAAAGTTTAAGAGAGATGGTCAGGACATTTTCTTCTGAATAATAATAAAAAAATATATTTGCAAACCCAATACCCCTAACCTAAGAGAAAAACGCACAAAAATCAAATGCAAGTCACCTCCCATGCATACTGATCACAATTTACTTGGTTCGGCAATTTTTTTTTTAATCAAAGGTCATGGATTCTGCCTTTTGAGCTAAACCATGTCATGGTAACCTAAAATCGCATGAATTGACTAGATTTCTTAATTCATTTGGATCAAAACAAGTAGCAATCGCCTCATAAACCTACGCTATTATAAGTAAAAATAAATAACTCTCATGGACAAGCATATACATATCTTAGAATGCGAGTTTGGACCTAAGTCAATCCCCAAAGCTAGCTCATAGGGTAAGGGTTGCCCTTCACTACTTTATCTCTAGCCAATGTGGGACTTGGATTTTTTCCAATACATCCTCTCACGCCCAGCACTTATGGACTTGGTGCGTGAATAATACGGTGGGTAACCTATTGAATGAATCTTAAATATGCTCTGATACCATCTTAGAATGTGAGTTTCAACCTAACTCAACGTCAAAAGCTAACTCATAGGGTGAGGGTTGTCTCTCACTTATATACTCTATCTTGACTTTATCTCTAACTAATATGGGACTTAGGTTTTTTCCAATATCTTTCGTCCCATTAAACCTACAAGGCTACAATAAGTAAAAATAATTAATTCCTTCACAAACCTCTTATGCATATTGTGGCAGTGCATTACTTGGTCTTGTAGCAGTTAGATCATGCTAGATATAGTTTATTTTAGTGTTGTGTACTATGTAATTTGTTGACATATATTGTATGTGTATGAAACAAATTGATTATGCAGGAGATAAAACTGAATTTTTTCTATATGATTTTACTTATATACGTGATATACATTTTACACATTGGCATAACTTTTTTCTTTTTAAGTAAAAGAGTGTAAATGCATCATAATTTGAAGAAGGATCCTAAGTCCCAACTATGTTGGCACCCTCAATCCTGCCAATCATCTGCAGCAACCCTTAATATATGAAAAAGCAGTGGCATAACTTATATGAATATAAATGCGCATCCAAAGAAACACAGTTTGACCTCAAATGCTTAAACCTCTCTCCTTACTGATTTAGGGACATGTCTGGTTTGCAAAACACAGTTAGAAAGAGACGGCTTTGATATAAACTACACTACTGGTTTTGCTATGAATAAACCCTCTATTTTGATTACCTGGAATGTTGCAGGTACAGTGCCGTCTTCTGCAGAAAACATTGAATCATAAATAGCTGCAGTTGCTAACGCTGTGTCCCTCTTTAGGATCTGTTCATACATGCATAACCTCTTTTCAGAAATGTAATACAACATCCAAGGCACAACATTTGATACAAGGAAATTGTATTTAATATCCATTGGTATAAAAAGAAAAAAAAATACTTTACATTGTTCATTTGATAAAGAGCATTTGTTTCACCCATTGCACGGAGATGTTCTATAAGCTCCAGAGCTGCACAAAACAGAGACAAGAATCACCATTACAAAAATGTATCACGAGTTGAATGAGGTAATAAATTCACACATTATTCAATGAATAAGTAACAACTTGAAACAATTCATATATGTGTAAAATATAAAATTTAATTATAAAACCATACAGAAATAGAAAATGACAACCACTATTCCTTTCTTGGTTTTCTGCCAGCATTCCCTCACTCTCTTAGCTTTTAAACATTTTCTATAAGTCCTCCTTGTGAAGTGGAAATTTTGTTATTCCCACAGTGGATATTCTTTTTAGCACATATTGTCTATGTGGTGATCTTTAGTCTTATGGCCTTTACTTACTATGCACCTACCAGTCAGCAATAAAAGTTACCATGCTCATATCTCAGTCGTTGGTCATCTACCAGAACTGAAATTCCAAACTAAGGAAGAATATATGTAGCAAAAAATTTAGGACGCACTCATAATTCATTTAATTCATGTCACGCACGTGGAATAATTCAATTATTAAATCAAATGAAATTTCTCACCACTTTCATATTTAACTACATAATCATCAACATCAACACCTGGAAGGGTGAAACCTGCCCTAGTCAAAAGATTCCCAGCATCTCGAACCTGAAAATGGAGGACAGAATGTCAGCTTTCTTATACTATTTTGACAAAAAATACAAGTCTTCAATACAACCATTAAAGCTACAACAAGCCAGATTAACTAACTGGTCTTTAAGAAGCAGGCAAGACGAATATTTCCATGATGGACATATATTACACAAACCTATTTGCTTCAAAATAAAGTTACTTTCACACAAAATCATGGAATTCATGACGGCATTGCCAACAGACAATGACAAGTAACACAACCACATCATCCTATTCAAAAGAGACAGTAAAGTATTAATTCAAAATATAGTTGATCTTAACTGATAAATAAACAAATCAGGAGATAATACTTTTGCAATAACATGCCTGTGCCAAAGGTGATACTCGGGGACTGATCCCTCCTTCACGCTCCATTTGTGCCAACGTACAAGCTATTCTGAGCTCCCTGGTAGCAGCACAAATATCATTAATTAGAATGCCCCCATCCATTTCTGTTCCAAAGAAATTTCAAGAAATAAAAATAAACATTGTCACTTTAATGTTTCTCCACCAAGAATAGCTGCTAAAAATAAGCCATCAGGCTTCAATGCCAATCTAGACTGCAAAACATAAAAATAAAAAATCAGATAATAATAAGTATGCTTAAATATGTTTTAGGTCTGTGTTTGGGTCCCTAATAAATTTTACCATTGCATTGGATCTCTGATATATCAAAACTTTTGCTTTAAGTCCTTACCGTCAATTAAGTGATGACGTGATACCATCTCAGCCCCTGATTATATTAGGAAGATATGTTCATAAGGTGTCAAATCATTACTTAACTAATGACAGAGATTCAACACAAAAGTTTTGATGTATTAGGGATACAATGCAACAATTTTTTTATATTAGGGACCTAAAACATATTTAAGCCTAATAAGTATGGTTGAATTTAAGGGACAACATTAGAAAAGAAAGAAGGCAGTAACCTGTATCATTGCTCCAGGCAGATCATTAGTCCAGTGTAGTCCCAAGCAACTAACAACCAAATCCACAGAGCTGCAAACAAACCAATATCTAAGTAAGAACAATCCAAAACAGGAAAAGCGTGACATGAAATAAAATCAATTATAATTGCCTTTCTTTGATAGGAAGAAACTCTTCGTCAGCAACAAGAAAGTGGGTCTCAACGGTGGCATTGTGGTGAGCATTTTTACAGGCTTGAAGCATATCATAGGAGGCATCCATGACAATAAGCTTTTCCACGCCACCTGGGGCTGGGATCAATCAATTAATCATAATATAATGCTAATAGCACGTGGAGAGTGAGATAGATACCAGGAGGAACAGAAAGAGAGCGCGTGATAGGTTGTAATGAGCCTCCTAAGCATAGCGCAGTTGGAAAAGTCTTCTTACAGTCCTAAACAACAACAGAGAATTGAAGTTGGAATTTAGAAGGGAAGGGAAGCTAAGTAACTAAAGGAACCTGCAAGCGGTCCAAGAGATTTTGAGCGACGGTGTGAAGAAGAGGGTCGTGTGAGGGAGTCAACCATGCGGCTCGGTCACGTTGTGTGCGCTTCAACTCGCGATCAAAGATTTTCACCTTCGAATTAGATGTCGAGAATCTGCGAAATGCCAATGCCAACGACAATTGGTGTTTGCGCCGAAGCCAAAGGGACACTGCTCTCATTTTCTTCTCAATTCTCCGCCTCCAACAAGCAAATCAAAATGGGATTCATGGGTAGCGTGTGAATTGCCCCACCGGGAACAAACTAAACTGCAGATGGACTAAATTCAAAATTTTCATCCTGTTAGCCTCTAACAATTTTAAGGAACAAAATAGATATTTATTCATTTTCATTTCATAAGAATTGGAGCTTAATTAAAGGTAAATTATCACTTTAGTCTTTTGAACTTTGAAGTTATCACTATTTTTATGACATGACACAAAGAATAACATGATAAATCTATAAGTCAAAAGTGAACTTCATGTGCTGGGTGCTGGGCTTATGGACCAACTTATCATTTTTATCCTTTTGTTTTTATCTCTAAAAGTTACCATAAAAATTGATCATTCATTAGTTTCATTTTACCATTGAGAGAGAAGCACATAAACCACAATAAATAATGATGAGTACAAAATGCAAAAGGGTAAGAACTTGGATGTGAAGTTTTTATATCTTAGTATATTCCTTTTGGATTATTTTATGGTCTATCATCATAAATCCTTGCATGTCTATCAACAAGGTGATTTCTTCAATTATCAAAAAAGACATTAATTGAATTTAATAATAATCACCTTAAAAGTTAAATCTATTATGATTCCTAATTTGTTGATAATTTAAAATTTTATACACTAACATGTCTTTTTTGAAAAATAATTTTCTCGTACTCATGTATTAATTCCTTCTGAATCAACATTCTCTAATGTTGGCAGAATAATCTCAATTCAAGTTTATACTTCCTTTCCGTATTAAAAAAATGGAGTCTTGCATGATATGATGGGACACTATTACTATAAATGTTTGCGGATTGATTATGAGATGACTTAACTTTGTCAATTCAACTTTTTTTGTCACCCCTAAATATGAATATAAGTATACATGGCAAAATAACATGACAAAAGACAAATAAAAAATACAAAGATTCATAATATAATACCTCAAAATACAGGGACAATAATGGCAAATTGAGTTTTGTTCATTATTCAATCATCGCATGTACGTGCAATATACAACATACACATCCCTATATATAGCACCATTTTAACAAATTCACATGAATTAAGAAAAAATGTTAATTTAGTTAACTATATTAATTAAATAACTACAGTTAGTTACTCAGTTAGTTCTGTTATGTTTGTTAAGTTGTATATAAACTGAGCATGTATTGATTGAAGACATGGGTTGAATAATAATATCTTCCTCACTCTCAATCGCTCTCTTTCACAAAACTCTATTAGAGAACCACTAATCCTAAATCAGAAAGGACAGAACAGAGAACAAAGAGAAGTAGAGACTAACAACACATAGGAATAGATAGACACACAAAACAAAGGAGTAGAGTGTCTCTTACAAAATATAGAAAAAATAGAGAGAACAGACAAGGAAACAGATTAAATAATTGGAGGAAAACAAGAAAACAAAGAATGATACTCAATCAATTGTTCACAGCAGAGTCTGTCACAAGATTTGGTAGAAGTGTCCAATCAAAGAGGTCTCATTCAATTGTTCACAGCAGAGTCTGTCACAAGATTTGGTAGAAGTGTTCAATCAAAGAGGTCTCATTCAAGTCAAGGTTTTGAGTTTGCGAAAGATGTGAGAACACTTATAGTAACCACATTTAAAGAACATTCAATGCAAGGGAATAGTCACTGAACAATCAGAATATGTGGTGTTAAAAAGAAAGAATAATTCAATGTTAAAATCTGGCATACACTCTACCTATTCAAACACAATTTTAGTTAGATAAAAATGCATTAAATCTTACAGTTTTGAACAGTAAATTACAGAATTATTTTAGTGCATTCATTTTTATAATATGCATAACAAATTGCTATCTAATTACTCAAGTTTATGTTTCTGTTCTTAATAATTTGCAAAAAAAAAAATTGTCAACATGTATTTGGTAAATGACGGTGTTTCAAGATATCTAGCTTTTTGAGAGTGACATTGTTACGTACTGAACCAGAAAATGAAATAAAAGTGTAATCTTCATTTCTAAAAACTCAATCTCTGCCCTGGTATCTATGTGATACAGCAGATATGTGAAATTGAACCAACATTGACAAAAAAGGTAGCCAGCAGCAAGCTGCCTATGCTTAATAATGCAATTATAAAATATTGACTTTACCTGCACGCCAAATTTAACAAGAGATTGGAAATATTGATTAAGAAATGCACCAACCAACACAGGAAGAAACACAACCTGGTGAGGGATCTCCATGAGAGCAGCCTCAGCAAAAGGTGTTTCTTTCTCAAAGGAACTTGTGTTTTTGGATATGATGTCCATGAAATTAACTAAGTGTGTGTTTGGATGGAGTACCCCCTGTATTGTCTCAAGCTACTCAAAGACACGCCTAACCCTTAGTTGTCAAGCTTCCCAACAAATAGGTTATATTTAACCTAACTATTATTCAGATATATTTGAATATCTTGTCTATTAGTAAATACTAAATTATCTATAACGTCATATTATCTACAAGGTACGAATATCATCGTCTACCTTTATTTGTCATTCAAATGATAATCTCTAACATTATATCTAAGCCATTGGTTATTATCTATAACCCATGAATCATCTCCCCCTACAAACAAGGACTAGTACCCTTGCTCATCCACTATCTATAAATATAGGTTCCATCAAATCCATTTACACGACCTGCTCTCACACACTCAACACACGACAACAAGTTTGTTCCCCTCTCTTTCGCGCCTGCGCGCACGCACGCCACACCATCATCAAATGGGTTTTTGTCGTGCAAAAAAAAAAAAAAAACACATTATGTACCTACAAGAGATCAAATGGGTTAGAGGAAAAAAAAAACTAAGGAGCTAGATACCACAGGATTTAAACTTTAATACATGGGAAAAATTAGAGGAATAAATGGAAGGCTATTATTGTAGGCAAGGATTTCAATGATAGTGTGGTGGATTTAAAAAGAATTGGGGACGCCGTAAAATTAGTTGTGGCATAAGAGATCATCAATATCATCAGTGCTTATACACCACAAGTAGGATTGGAGGCACTTGTGAAAGAAAAGTCTTGGGAAGATATGGAGGGGTTGGTACAAGGCGTTCCATAAGAGGAAAAGATTTTCTTAGGCAAGGATCTAAGTGAATATGTTGGTCATGAGTCAAGTCAATTTTCAGGAGCTCATATTGGTTAGGGTTTTGGAGGACTAAATGAGGAAGGACAAACTATTTTTTATTTCTCTACGACTTATAAGTTGCTCATACCACTCCTCTCATTCTCTGTGATAATACCAGCACTGTCTCTCTTGCTCACAACCCTGTTCTTCATTCTCGAACTAAACATATGGAGCTTGATCTGTTCTTTGTTGGGAAGAAGGTCATCACCAAACAGATTGATGTTGTTCATGTGCCTGCAGCTCATCAACTTGCTGATATTCTTACCAAGGCCCTCTCTCCTGCTTCATTTGTTTCATTCAGATCCAAGCTCAGAGTAGTTCAAAGAATTTCTTCCAATCCCTCATGAGCTTGCAAGGGGGTTTATAAGAGTATTACATTACTCAATGTATTTTTGCTTTATTTCAGTAAGCTGTTAGTCTAACTACTATGGTTAGTAGTTAGTTTGTGATTAGAGGTTATTAGTGTGTAACAGCTGGTGACAGTTGTATCAACTAACTTAGGTTAGTTGACGGTTAGGTTGTTAGTTGTTAGATCATCTATATAATCTATAACTGTAATCAGTTGTCACTTGGGTTGAATAACATTAGATTTCTCAATCTCATTCTCTTCTCTTTTCTCATATTCTCTCAACTCTATTAATTTGGAATGAGACGTCTAAGAAGATTTGGAAGCTTGCTGATAGCAAGAAGGAGGTGCATATAGTAAACATGCCCAAAAGGAAAAGCATAGCACCAGCATACCTAAAGGATTTCGTGTGATGCGCTGAGCTGGCCATTCCCTTAGCTTTGTCTGCCATTAGTGCCGTAGATTCCTTTCTGTTAGGATTATGCTAGCAGAAGATGACAAATTCTGTTATTCTTCATACCACTATATATATGATGAATGTAATAAGGCAAGACATGAATGAAATTACCTTTTCTCTCAATTGTTTCCCTCTTCTCTTGAATTCTTCGGAGGATTCTAGCCCTCGAAGCCCAGAGCTGCTATCACTTGCCTGAGTAGTCCTGAGTGAATTAAAAGGTTTTGGACCAAGATAAAGAATGCTGGTGGCGGAATGAAAGTTTTCAAGACTAGGTAAGAAACAAAAGAGTTTGCTTTAAAACCTTACATGGGTGCAATAATGCAGAAAATTGGACATGGTATCAAAATACTAGAAATGAGATAAGAAAAACTGAGTAAAACATGATCTAAAGCTTTAAAAGGTTTTTGTGCAAGGCGGTGTCTTAGAGGTGTAATATAAAACTATTCATTTGTCTAAACCTTAACAGCTTAAGCTTTTGGAATTGTTAGTTTGTAACTAGTTCTGATAAAAGATTTAGTTATTTGGAGTAGAACGTCATGTTGGAGGCCATACCTTGGGTTTTAGGGTCATAACTGTTTCCTTGCTTCTTTATTGAGTCGTTTGCTTATATGGTGTACTTGGAGCACTGTCTACTTCCAAGAGTTAACGCTTATTCAAGGTCTGCAGTACATATCTAGTGACAGATTTTTTATTTACTTAAGTTTGTTTGATTTTGCATCTTGTTTTAGTATTTAAATTCTTATAATTCCATCAGATATTTGCAGGATTGTCAATGGCCTTCTGAAAACCGCTTTGGGACCACCTACAGGGTCAACCACTGCTTTGTCTCCAGCACAGGATATTACTTTCCGACATGAATCTGTGAAATGCTTGGTCAGCATTATTAAGTCTATGGAAACTGCCAGCCATTTTTTTTTTTGCTCAGCAAAAATAACATATTATATTAAAGATGAGTACCAGAGGTACTAGAAAATACAATAGAAAACCCAATGTACAGATAGATCGGGACAAACAAGATACAGCAGCTAGAATAGCCCAAACTACTGAGATGGGTTAATAGAGCGGGACCTCTCCCCATAGAGCCAAAGAATCACTTTCTGCAATTCTCTCACTGGAATAGGCAAAGCAGCACAGACAAGAGATGGGAGGTATTATGGATAGCACTGTCATTGATTATTTGGAATCACAGAAATAGCTTGGTTTTCAACAACCAGCCTTCCAACCCTAAAAAAGTCATGGATGAAGCCTTATTCCATACTTGGTCCTGAGTAAAGTCTATGGAGAAGGGCTTTCAATCTCATTTTAATTTTTGGTCAACTAACTTGAAGGGGCTGGACATATCTTGTCAGCTGTGTTGTTTTTGTCTTTTATAGTTGGGTTTGGCTTTTCATTGCCTATGTTTTTTCTTGTTGTATATTTCAGTACACCTAGTACTGAATCTTTTTTTTTTTTTTTTGGTCAGCAAAGATAATAGATTAAATAAATATATAGTACCAGAGGTACTGAAATACAGAAAGGAAGTTGCCATGGGAATGGTTCCATAATCAGACAAAATAGTCTGAGAAGGAACCACTCTATAGAAACCGAAGAAAACAAAACTAGTAACTAATATGGTCTAGATTCCTATCCTTGATTACATCGAAAGCCTTCTCTAATATTTGAAGACCAGTGATTAAAGTGAGATTGAAAACCCTTCTCTAAATGTCTCAGCCAAGTCCATAATAAAAACACTGCATCCTCCATCATTTTATTTGCATTGAAGGTGCTGCCAGAGAAAATAATGCTATTTCTGTGCTCCCCAATGGACCATGTCAATGCTAACCACCACCATTTCCATCTAGTCGCCATCAGGCCTTCATACGATTGATACATGTGCTGAATCTTATTTATAATATATTATGATTTTTGCTGTGCAAAAAAAAAACATATAGTACGTGAAATCCTTGAGTTGTCGTTAGCCAAGGATTGAACGTAATATTGGGTTTGTGGGAGTGAATGTAATATTGAAGGATTTCTAATTGATTTGTAGTTGAACAAGTAAATTTATCCAAAAGCAAAAGCTTGAATGCTTGATTGTATTTTCAAATACTATAGAGTAAAAGCTAAATACCTTGGTCATGTAGTCAAAGTAGTTAAATAACCCCACATTATAGAGCAGTACCTGACCCCTATATGCTATAATGGTACAGCAAAGCAGCTGTTATACCAAAGCAAATAGTTTCTGTATAACATGCTCAAAACTAAAGTACTCAAATCAAAACTGGGGAAACAGTGTTGGGCTTAGTTGGAAAAGGATGAAAGAGAGGCGGAGGGACAGGAAAATGCAGAGGGTACAGAGACAAACAAAGCATGAACAGATGTTTGGCTGCTGGAAACTTGAGAGAGCAAAGTGCAGAGTGAGAAACAGGCATATGCGGCTTCACGATGCAAAAACAAAGGTGAAGTAGTGGCAATATGCTGTAGCAGGGGGTGGGCTATGCAATTTCCTTGTGTTTATGAGAAGAGTAGGCTTGAAATTCCTATGGCTCACAATGTGTGATGAGTTTGTGTAATAAAGAACACAGGCTGCTAATCCTAAAATGCCTCAATGCATGGATGGGTATAGGACACCAAAAATCCTCTTAACGAGTAAATAAGGTATAATTAGGGATGGGCAAAGAAGATATTTCAAATTTTTCAATATCTAGAGCGTAGCAGTCATTCCAGCTATCCAGGATGTGATGCTACAATTTAGATGCCAATTTAGCCAGCCACAAACACACATGAAATACAACTAGCTTTTGAAAGCAGTTGAGACATGCTCTCAACTGCTCCATCATGATAGCACCACTATAAGCCAGTACTTATAACTATGAGTTATGAGTTCTTTATTTTTTTTTTACAGTTTTATCCTTGTGATAAAAAGTTGAATGGGTACTAATAAAAGCAAATAGATAACTACATGTATGCCCATACACGTATTTAACCATTTCTATTAGCTTGACTATTTTAGAAGCAAATTTGATGAGTTTCAATGTGGTTTCAACAATCATAAGTATAGAATCTATAGATATGAGAACTTGGATTTGGCACCTGATCCCTACTCAAATAATCACATTTCTCAGCATTTTAAATATATTCAAGCTGGAACCACGCATTCACATTCCTAAACAATGATCAAATTAAGGTATGTTTAGAAGAGCTTATTTAAAGTTTACTTGGGCTTATCTGCCCTTCTGTAAGTGTTTGCAAAAACTTATGAAAATAGCTTATGATATGTCCATAAGTTGTTTTCAACTTATTTCAATAAGCATTCTAGGATAAATGATGAAAACAACTTATATCTAATGTGAAAATAGTTTAAACTGATTTTTTCAATTATAAAAATAGATGATATGATATCTAAGTGCTTATACAATAATAGACAGACTCAAGTTTAAAAGAGAAAGAAAAAACCAACATGTATGAGGAAGAAGTTTGCTAAACATGTATGGCGCATTTGGCTAAAATGTAGTGCTTAGTACAATATCAAATACATTGTCATTTTTTAAGGTGTTCACAGTAGATGCACCAGAGAAAATTTAATAATACAAGTGATAATGTAAAAAGTTACTCCCAGGATATATCAATTGACCCGCTTTAATTACTTGTACAGATGACTTGTAAGTTTTAATGGGTGGTTTATAAAGTACAGAAACAAAATTCTTGCTGCAGGGATTACACGAAGAAAGAAAGAAACAAACAAACAAACAAACAAAGTTACAGAGGCATGGCATGAACCAAAATCGATAAGATAAAAAGAGAGGGAAAAAGGAAAACCTGATCTGAATTTGACAACAATGAAAGACTTCAACTACCAAAAGCCAATGCGAGTGAATGGGGAGAGAAGAGTGTATTTATGACTTGGAGATTGAAGTGCGAACAAACGATTTAAATCAACGTTAGGGTTTGTCAAGGCATAGGGTTCTTGGTACTGAGGTTTGTTTGATTGATTCTAAAACTTGGGATGCTAGCACTCGGGGTTGTAATTGGTAAACCAGTGTTTGATAATTGCGTAGCTGAGTTGGGATGTGGGCTGAAAATATAACCCATATGGACAGGCCCATGTCTGAGTTGGGATGCGTAGTGAGTCGGGGTTGTAATTACTAAAGACAATGATATTGGATTTCTAACTTTCAGCTTATACAAGGGAGGGTTGTTTGTGTGTGTGTATGTGTTTTTTTTTTTTTTGGGGGGGGGGGGGGGTGTGTTCAAAAGTGAAGTATGCAGACACAACTGTTTCGCATTTTTAGCATATGTACTTCAAATGTTGTCCACTTGTTTCGGCTTTTCACTAGATTTTTGGGTGTGGGTGTGATGAATTTGCTATTACATAAAAATATAGCTAATGTATTACCTAAAAAAAATTGTAGTTTATCATATGCACCCTTCATTTATAATTATAATAACTTGTAACTTTCTCTCCTCTTGTGCCCGGTGAAATTATTTTTGTATTATATCTATGTAAATTATCATATCCCAAATGAAAATAAGTTAACTAGTTAATATGTTTTTCCTGCTTGATTAAATGTTGACAAATAATACTCCATTCTTGTTTTTTTAACAATCAATGATAAGCTTCATCAGCAGTGACAAAAGTCTGCAGAAGATCCAGAGCTATTTTGCCTGGCAAGCCTCAGGCAATATTAAACATGGATCTGAAAAGAAAAAGGTAAATCTTTGTAATTAAATGCATATGTACTGTTATTGCTGTTTTGGATGTGTAATCACTTTGAGTCATTCTCATAAAGCTTTGATTTCATGATAAAAACTGTAATAATTTTGTCCATAAAAGAAAGTCAAGAGGCAAGATAAACAATATTGTTATTGGTTTATTGCCTCATAATCTGCCCTTGTTAGCTTTCTAATGTTCAGTAATAATATTAATTTAATGAGTGCCCGAGCAAAGGATTTGAAGGAAACTTATTGATGTCTAAAGCCAATCTGTTTGTGAACTAAATAGTCAAGCTTATAGAAATAATCAAATACACGTATGGGCATACATGTAGTTATCTATTTGCTTTTATTAGTGGGGTTCAACTTTTTATCACAAGGATAAAAATGTTAAAAAAAAATAGAACTCATAACTCTCATAGTTATTAGTACTGGCTTGTAGTGGTTCAACTGCTCTCAAAAGCTAGTTGTATTTCATCTAAGTTTGTGGCTAGTTAAATTGGCATCTAAATTGCAGCATCACGGCTCTCGGCTCTCAATTTTGTCTCCTCCTTCCTGTGCAAAATTACACAATAGCACATGGAGCCAATTGTAGAGAGCATTATCAAGCTTCCAATCACTGTAGCATATATTGCAAGCCATTTGGAGTGTGATCCCACCACGACGTATGTAAGAGGAATGAAGGCAATGGAAACGAAAAGGCAAGCCATCCACATGAGCTTGTTAATGACAAAAACAAGCTGCTTCTTTGCCTTTTGCTCAATCACAACGACAAAAGTTTGAACCACCACTACTGCCAGAGAGATGAACAATGCCAGGCTGTCAAACACAAAAAATATTAGGAAAGCTGCATTGTTTGCTATATTTGCTTGTCCAAGTGAAAATCCATGTGTTTTGCCTTCAACGTATTGACCGGGGACTGTGAAGATGGCTGCAAAAGCAACTGTAGCAATAAGAACGGCAACAACAGTAGCAGAGGTTATCGCGTTGTTCAGCCCACTAATGTGGAGCTTTTTCAGCTTCTTTGCAATTTTCTGGACCCTCATGTCAGTCTGACGTGTCTGCTGGAGTTGGGATTGTACATCATGCTTTATGTCACTGACAGTCTGCTTGAGTTGCTTTGATGCATTTGGAGGTTTCCTTTGATCAGTAGAATTGGCAGCCCCAGCATCCCTCAATGTGGAGACAAGTTCTGGACTTCCAAATTTTTCTGCAACATCAAGAGGAGTCTCTCCAGCCTTGTTTGTAGCATTGATGTTGATACCCTCCATTGATAACAAGCAGCGTACATTCTGCAATTAATAATGACTAGTTTAGGATAGACATTGAAAAAATCACAAAGAGGTCAGATGCTTGAAACTTAGTCTTGGAATCATGCTGCTTGTTCGTAAGTCATAAATTTATATTACATATGTTTCCTTTGAGTTTACATTCATCCCTTAAGTTTCAATTGTGTGTGCACGCACAAAACTGCCTCCATCAAATTCAATGCTGGTAGATCACGAAGGCAAAACCAGAAAAACAACAATCAGGAGTAATAAAAGCAAGGGGAGTTTGTGTAAATGGAATCTTAACAAAATCACAAAGTTGTCTTATCTAGTGGCTAGGGTGATGCAAGACAAAGGGGGTCAATTATTCACTGGGCTGTTGTTCAGACTTCAGATCACCATAAATGGGATACTTCAAGCTACTGTAGCAACGGTATTTTAATGTGTAAGTGACCGCCAATAGTCAAATCCCTTCCTATATATAAACATGTAAAATCATCTGCTTCTTTAGGCATCCACTCTCCTCTCTTTCCCTTACATGTATCCGGTATGGTATATTCTTTTATATTTTTTAACATGACAAGTTTAAAAGGTGTAACTGATATAAAAAATCAATTTAAATGTTTTCTTTTCAATGTTCAGGGTTCACGTCAATTCAATGTTCTGCAACAAATAATGTATACACCAAGTACATAAAAAACCTAAAGTAAAGAAAGAAAAAAATGTTCTGCAACAAATAATGTATACACAAAGTACATAAAAAACGTAAAGTAAAGAAAGAAAAAAAAAGAACTTGTATTCAGGGTTTGTTGTGACTTCTTTCACCTTCGAAACATTCCACTCTGTCTTGTTTATCCTACAAAGAAAATGAACCATTACTTAAGGATAGCAACGACTCTATGTTCTGTAACAAATAATGTATACACCAAGTACATAAAAAACATAAAGTAAAGAAAGAAAAAAAGGAACCTTACTCTAAGAAAACGAAGCACTACTCAGGGTTGCCAGTGACTTCTTTGAATTCGAAGCATTCCATTGTCTCTTCGTACTCCAAAGCTTAGCCCACGTGCTCTCTGGGAGCACACATTGGAAACAACAAAATAATAAATTACATAGAATGATGGGATGTTTTTGGATGAGAATGACAATGCTTCTTATGTCGACATGTTAGGGGTATTTTGGTATTTTCCGAAACATGTATGGACCTTGTTTGTATATCAACATATCAATAGATGATAGATGATGATTATATATTTAAGAACAAAAGTGAGTGTTAAAAAAAAGTTTAAGGGTGTGTTTGGTTTACATTTTTATTTTGTTTTCATTTTCTGAAAACTGTTTTCATTTTCAAAATGTTAGAATTCTGAAAATATGTTTGATTTGACTTTTTATTTTCTGTTTTTAGGAAATAAAAACAATGAAAATTTATGATATATTGACTTCTTATCTTTTTTGTATTTTTAAATTTGTTTAAAATTACATTTCTTATGATCGCATTTTCATTTTATCCAAAATGAGATTTTGTTTTCAACAGAAAACACTAAAAACAAAATTTTATTATTTTCATTTTCATTAAAAATGTTTTCAAAAATTTAACCAAATACATTTTCATCACCATTTCTTATTTTCATAAAATAAAAACGGAAAATAGTCAAACCAAACAACTCTTACTTATTAGGTGGAAACAAAACACCATTCAAAATAAAGAGACAAGGCAAGCCGGTCTGGGACTAGTGCCATTTCAAAACGCGCAAGAGAGAGAAAGTGTGCTTTTAAGATTTCTGAATCACAAATTGAATATAGCGGTAAAGACGAACCCCCCCCCCCCCCCCCCCCCATTTGTTGAGTTCTAGAGAGAGAAACTCAGAGATCTGATTCATACCTTTCTCCTCCAGATCCTACTAGCCAAAGCTCTATTTTAGGGTTCGATTCCGATCGATCCCTAACCGGCGAGCGCGAGTTCCTTCGGTTCGACGACGAAGTTTCTCTGTTTAGGATCCATTGATCGATTCATCCATGGCGGCGATCGATGACTTGTCGGAGCTCGCCGATTCGATGCGCCAAGCCGCGGCGCTCCTCGCCGACGAAGACGTCGATGAATCCTCCAATTCCCGAAGACCTTCTACTTTTCTCAACGTCGTTGCACTCGGCAATGTTGTAAGTCTCACTTCTTCGTTTTTCTCTTCTTCTGCGTCGTCGTTTTTCATCGGTCACTTCAATTCCAATTTTTGTAGGGTGCTGGAAAATCCGCAGTTCTCAACAGTTTGATTGGACATCCCGTTTTGGTAACTCCAAATTCCAAACTCACTCTTAAACCCTATTCTGTTTTTATGAAAAGTTAAACTGTGAGAGTGAGTGTGGTAACTTGTATTATTCTGCAGCCTACTGGTGAGAACGGAGCTACTCGGGCTCCTATATGCATTGATCTGCAGCGTGACACTTCGTTGAGCAGCAAATCCATTATCTTGCAGATTGACAACAAGTCACAACTAGTCTCCGCAAGTCAGTTCCTATTCTCTTCTTCCAAACTGCGCGCACCAAAGTGGCTGATCTGTGCAATTTGCTTCTTTTTCTTTACTGATGAACACGTTCATGTGCATTGTTTCGTTGTTGCCACAGGTGCTTTGAGACATTCGTTGCAGGATAGACTGAGTAAGAGTTCCTCTGGCAAGGGTCGGGATCAAATTTATTTAAAGCTCCGCACGAGCACAGGTTTGTTGATTTGTTTTAGTTACCTTACTATCTTCAGGTTATGCAATTTGATAGAATTATACAGCTTTGAAAAGGTTAATTGCCTGATATCGTAACATGTTTTTTTGGATTATTCATGCATAACCACACAATGAAGTTTGTTTGTCAAAAAATAGTTCTTGAAATTACAGTAGCCTTCAGTCCTTCACAATACTTTTTGAGTTTTTTGTTGCTGTGTACAATTAGTATGTTATGATATCAGATGATTACTGAAAGTTGGCTTTCAATTGACCCCTGAAAGAGTGAATCAGTTTATTTATTGACATGATCCAGTTATATGTGTCGTACCATTTTTATTTTTTTAAACTAAATTTCCAAATTCCTAACATTCTTTCTATCATCTTATCTCTTCCCAGCACCGCCTCTTAAATTGGTTGATTTACCTGGGTTGGATCAGCGCATCATGGATGAATCACTGGTAACCTTCCCGAATTGATTCCCACACTTGTTGGTTTTTATTTTTTTATTTTTTATCATTGAACAGTTTTGGGGTTCTGATGTTATTTAATGTGGTCCTTGCATAGGTTAGCGAATATGCAGAGCACAATGATGCCATTTTGCTAGTTATTGTACCTGCAGCTCAAGCACCTGAAATTGCTTCATCTCGAGCCCTAAAATATGCAAAGGAATATGATGGAGAAGGTAGACTGTTTGCATGGTTCTTTTTAGGATTATTGTTAAATAAAACTTGTGGAATTCTTCTTGAGTACTTGTCTGATTTCCTTCTCTATTAGGTATTAGCTTTGCCATTGTTAATTGACTAAATAGGCGAAAACATATTTTCGTAGGTACCAGAACCATTGGCATTATTAGTAAAATAGATCAAGCTGCATCAGACCAAAAAGCACTGGCTGGAGTACAAGCTCTCTTGTTGAATCAGGGTCCTGCAAAAACATCAGACATCCCTTGGATTGCATTGATCGGTCAATCTGTTTCAATAGCTACGGCACAGTCTGGATCTGCTGGTTCTGAAAATTCATTAGAAACTGCATGGAGAGCAGAGAGTGAAAGCCTCAAGTCCATATTGACAGGAGCTCCTCCGAGTAAACTTGGAAGGATTGCTTTAGTGGATGCCCTGGCACACCAGATTCAGAATCGTATGAAGCTTCGGCTTCCTAACCTTCTTTCTGGGTAAGTTCCGTGTAGTGCAATGACATTTTCTCATTAGTTATTTAATTAATTATAAGTATTGTTGTTTTGACTTGGTTCTTGTTTATAATAGTGGGAAACTAAGAACCATATAATAGATCAATGGTTCTTGTTTCTTGGCATTTATGTATAGTCTTTTGTGTTTTTAATTTTCATATTTTGTTTACTATGTAAATAACTGTTCTTACTTCTTACTAAAATGATTTGTGTTAGAAAGTGCACTCTATTAATCTTTACTTTACTGACACTGTTAAGGTTACAAGGGAAGTCTCAGATAGTTCAGGATGAATTGGCCAGGCTTGGTGAGTCTATGGTCACCACTTCAGAGGGTACGCGTGCTATAGCCTTGGAACTTTGCCGTGAATTTGAGGATAAGTTTCTACAGCACATTACCACTGGCGAGGTTTGCTGTCTCAAATCTTATATTTTAGTTAAATTAGATTTATTTTTTATGTTAGTTATTATTGGGAACGTTATTCTTCAGCCCCAATTAATCTTTAGCTTCATTTTTTGTATATAGTACCATATCTATTCTAGTATTAGTTTTTTTTATTGAAGGAACTATTTTTTTGGGCCCAATTTAATTTTAATTAGTTGAAGCTTGAGAGGCTTTAGAATTGAGAAAGAACATATTTGGGGTTTTAGAATAGAGAAGAGCATATTTGATTAACTTGCATTTAATATTCATAATAATTGTTTTGGTGCTGTGGATAAAAAATGTAGTTGGTTGCTTGGTTTACATGCAATAATTATTATTATTACTACAATGCAATTTTAGATAGTGTGAATTATTATATTTGTTGAAAATCAGTATTAATATTCTGATTCTATCAATAATTGCAGTTTATAGGAACGTAATCTCTGATTTAGATAAAACAGAATATCCTCAATTTATATAAACATGCACCTGCAGTGTACTTTGACTTATGGGTATCACTCAATTTCCCTTTGTTTTCTCCTATTTTAAAAATATTATTACTTTTTTTGAGAGTTGTATTAGAAATAACACAAGCAAAAGTCTTGGAAAACTAAACAGTCTGGAAGAGCTGTCCAATCTTTTTGTAAACCATGTGCTCCACACAAAGGAGAAGCAATATACACAATGCACAGTTCTTTACAACGTAAATTTAAAGGAACATATACACCTTTGAAGACACAAGCATTCCTTTCCAACCATACAAACCACCACAAAATCCCCTAGACCACACATTGCCACCATGTTTTGTTTTCCTTGCCAATCTCTAGAAAGTGAACGTGAAGAAGCTGATCCAACATACTTGGACATACCCAATTCTGAATTGTAATAACAAATACTACAATAGCTTATTTCAAATGTAGCTCACAGCTATGATGGAGGAATAAATGAAGAAAGCCTCATATATGATTAATTGATTAGTGAATTATTTTGTAATTTCAGCATTTGGTGACAATTTGTTTTCATGTTGTGTTAATGAATAATGAATTATATATATGTTGCTTGGGACTTTTTTTTATATACTATTAATTATCTGGCAGGGAGCTGGTTGGAAAATTGTTTCCTGTTTTGAGGGGAGATTTCCTGATAGAATGAAGCAATTACCTTTAGATAGGCATTTTGATATCAACAATGTGAAGAGGGTAAGTTTTGAACCACTGATCCGTTGATATCTTTTTTTTGCCTAGGGTGGGGGATGCTATTACTCTTGCTTACCCTTTTTGTCTGTTACCAGATTGTGTTAGAAGCAGATGGTTATCAGCCTTATCTTATTTCCCCTGAAAAGGGATTGAGATCTCTAATCAAAGGTGTTCTAGAGCTTGCGAAAGAGCCGTCACGTCTTTGTGTTGATGAGGTAATTTTTTTACATGTAGAATGAACTTGAATTATATTTAACTTTACTCTCAAGTTTCTAAATGATTGTTGCTTGTTCCTTATATCTTGTAGTGGTTTTCTTTATATTTTCATTTGGCTTGTCAATTAGGTTTGAAGTCTGGATCCAGTGTCCATATTCTTTGTCCTTTCCCTTCCATCTGGATGTATTCATTCTACCTATTTTGAAAACATGTTACTTGTAGTGGAACTATACATTTTTAAAAAAAAAATAGATAGGATTCCTTGAATAACTTTCAAGATTCCTCTCAAAGAACATGTTAGGATCCAATTGCAAGGTATGGGACTTGAGTCCCACATTGCAAGTATGAGATTTTGGTGTGTGGTTTACATGGCTTGGGCTCTCCGACTACAACAGCTGGCTTTTGTGGTGTGGTTCTCCCAAGGTTCTTATCAGCACATGTAAATGATGACTGTCAATTGTATGTCAATTTTATGATTCTAATTCAACTAAACTTGATAGACCGCTATTATTGAGGAAGGCAGAATAGGAAATAACATGAATGTTCATGTTATAGAGCATAACAGAATACTTGGCTGGAAAGAAATAGTGGGAGATGGAATGCAGTTGGGAAGAAATGGGCTTATGGGAATATAAGAGGCTACAATAGTTTAGTACATGATAGAGCATGAATTGGAGGAATAAAGGAATGGGCTTTGGACTAAGTGGTGATATGCATCTTCAGAACAGTAGATTTATCTTTCATTTTCTACATTTAATGTTCTTGTAAGGAGCTAGTCTCCATTGTCTTTATTATTAGAAAAAAATGAGTTTCTATCAAAAGTCCTACGTTGTAATTGTACCTTGCAGCTAATGTTGGAATTTGATTCACTGTGTGCATTTGTTCCTTCTATTTCACTTGTTACTCATGGAGATTTTCTTTGCCTTATGGTTCAGGTGCATCGTGTCCTGATAGATATTGTTTCGTCTGCTGCCAATGCTACCCGTGGTTTGGGAAGATACCCACCTTTCAAGAGAGAGGTATGGTACTTCATTGTTGTTTTTCTGTTTCTACTTGATACCTGTATTAATATATCATGTTAAATTTGAGTCTTTTTTCTTGTTGCATATAGTTCCTTTATACATTTTCTTCTTAAAGGTATCCCCTAGGTGGGGAGTGCACTTTCTCTTTCATAACCTTGTTTAAAAATCTTTCAAGGTTGTGGCTATTGCAACCGCCGCGCTAGAAGGGTTTAAGAATGAATCAAAGAAAATGGTGGTTGCACTAGTTGATATGGAGCGTGCTTTTGTCCCACCTCAACACTTCATTCGCTTGGTACAAAGGAGGTAATTTGGACATATTTCTTGAATGGATCTAGATCCTCTCTCATTTGGGGTGATCTGTTCCCTACTCTTTATTTGTCTATTTGTTAGCAACTACTTTTTTTGGGGAGGGGGGGGGGGGGGGGGTTAAAAACAATGGAGACACTAGCACTACCTAAGAACAGAAAATGCAGAAAGTAAAAGCTAAGTCTAGAGTTTTGCAGATGCACATAACCTGTAGCCCTTGCCCTTAACTCATTCCCCTTTCTCCTTAATTCATGCCTACCACATACTACATATCTTTCCGTCTCATTTTTTCCAACCAAATTCTCACCCCTCCCTCTGTTTACTCCTTGGTAGCTCAACATTTGGTTATAATCCAAACTTAATAACTTGGGTATCCTCTGTGTTTTGCATATTGTCCTTCTTTTCCCTGTGTGTTTGTCCTTCTACTTCTCAACCATTGTAGCACATACTTTGGTATTGGGGTCTATCAATACTCCCCCACAGAATTCACCTTGGTGAAGTGTGGGTCGGGTCCCTGTAACAAGTCTGAGAGAAACTTCCACTAGGTTCCCATTGCTTAAAGCATATTGACCTTTCTGAAGCAAAAATTATTTGATTAGGGTCCCATTTTTTGAAGCACGATGATCAAATTATGCTGAAACTGAAGAATTGCCATTGGATCCTACTGTATTATTGCAAATTATTGTGCCTCTGCTCTTATCTATTACTCCATCTTTTGTGGCATTTTTTTGATAGCGTTTGACCTGGCCTTTTTAGCTTAAATGCTATTTTAGAGCTTAAAATAGGAGCTTTAAATTTAAAATTGTTTGGTAGTTCTATAATTTTTCAAGTTCAAAAGTTAATTTGAAGGTAAAATTTCTTGACCAGTGTGTTCTTGGATGTTCTCCCTCTGTCCCAATTTCCTTCTACTGTAAATTCTCCATATCTTTGTCTATGTCATAATTGATTTGGTCAATATCTTCTTTGGGCATGTGGTCTTGGGCTCTATCAAATCAATCCCACTTTTATCTTGACAGAGCAAATTTGGTGGCTGGAATTTTTTTAAGCAGGATCTATTTGCTATGTCCTTTTCACCAAGGACAATTGTTTATGAGCATGCTGCATTTTTTCATTTGATAGTTATTTTGAATAGCTTTGCATAGTTAACCATGAAATTCTTTCTAGTCCTTGCTCATACATAACATTATACATCTAGATGTCGCCCAAATATATATTTGTGAAGTCGTTTTTTATCTAGCAATTCTATGTTATTTACTTTAGGATGGAAAGGCAACGTCGAGAGGAGGAGCTGAAGGGCCGATCCTCAAAAAAAGGGCAAGATGCTGAGCAATCTATACTTAACCGGGTAGGTGGTCTACTACTGTAACATGGATTGTAATTAAACTTTAAAAAATCTTTAAGAATGAGTTGTGCTTTTGTAACTTTGATTTGTTGATTTACTTTTACTCTTTTTTTTGTGACTTGTTGAATTTAAAGTGGCTCATTGTTAACTTATTGTAGGCCACTAGTCCCCAAACTGGTGGAAGCATGAAGTCAATGAAGGAGGACAAGAAAGAGAAGGAAAAGGACAAATCTGGTCTGGCAGAGAAAGAAGGGCAAGAAGGCTCAGGCTTAAAGACTGCTGGTCCTGAGGGAGAAATAACAGCAGGTCTGTCCTATTCTATATGCTACTACATTTTGCTGATAGAAATTTCTTGCAGTCTCAATTCCCCCTTCAGCACTCTATTAAGTTGTTTTTTTTGTGTAGGTACTCTTTCTGAATTTTGAGTTTTTGAGAGAATGCTCCTGGAACTATCAGGAAAAAAAATTATATATACTGAATTGATTTGTGATTTGGGTACTAGTACCAAACTAGTTCAGTGGAAATCATAGTAGTCATTAGTAGTGGGATGACCATTATTCTAATTTTTTTTCATATATATATATATATATGTATGTATGTATGTATGTATATTTGAGGAGGGATCAAATTACACCGGTGTAACTTTGATAACTACTACACCATTTTATAACTTTCAACTAGATAATGTTTTCTTAAAGCTCACCATTGGAGTGAAAGTTCTTTTCACATAGATCACATATGCAAAATTTCATATTAATTGAAAATCATTTGTTATCTCATACATATAGACTAAAATCGACATAATATAAACATTTCAAAATACTAAAATATGAATCATTTGATTATCTTTTTTTTGTTGTTCAATTTGGACAAAATTTGACATAGCATCTTGGTAATATGTAGATATAATTCAACAGTTGGATCAATAAAATTTGACAAAATTTAATCTCTCCTCTCTCTCTCTCTCTCTCTCTCTCTATATATATATATATATACATATATATAATGGTGACTTGTTGGTCATGGGTTCGAATCCGGAAACAGTCTCTTTGCATATGCAAGGGTAAGGCTGCGTACAACATCCCTCCCCCATACCTTCGCATAGCGAAGAGCCTCTGGGCAATGGGGTACGAAGTTTTTTATTACAATTTTCTATTTTATATTATTATACGTTAATATGTTATATTTTTTCTATAATGTTTAAAAGTATAGAAAAAATAACAGAGAAAAAAATAATAATACATAATTATATATTATATAAACTAAACAGAAAAAAATCCTCCCCAATTGTAGGACTATTTGGGGTGCATGCCCAACCTTTCTCACCCAAATAAACCCTAGTACCTCTTTCTAGTTTCCTCCAATCAGATGTCACACCTTCTCACCAAGAAGAAAACCCTAGCCTCTTTCTTCCTGTCAGCAGCCACTTCCTCCTCACCCATGTTTTTTTGGGGTGAAAAGGGTGTTGAGCCTGCATCTCAAATTGGGCCATTCTCCACCCCAATTCCCCAAACAGTCTTACAATTGAGAAGGGTTTATTTTGCAGTTTTTTATTAATCATATTTTATACTATAAGTTACTCTATAATGTTCATAAAAAAAGAAAAAATATTAAAACATAATTATATTTATGTATTATAATTATATAATATAGACAAATATATAACATATAATAATATTTAAATGTATTAAATAGAATAGAATTAATGTAATAATACTAAGAAGAAAAATATTATTAAATAAATACATACTATTATATATATATATATATATATATATGGGGCCATCCTGCCATAGGTTTTTTGGGGGGTGGAACACTGCTATTGATTACTATTGCTGTTATGTTGAAAATTCTTTAGAAATTCTTAACTATTATTATTCTAGACATTCTAGTTAGAATATGTTCTATTAACTTAACCATAAAGGAACTTAATTGACTAAAAGCTCTTTCAATTCTGTTTCTTGGCTATCTAACCTAGAATGGCATGGGAGCTAATGCTTAAATGCATGAATTTGGAAGTTGTAATGTGCCAAAGTATATATTTCAAAATTATTAATAAACTAAAACTACTTTTCTTTATTGTTTGCAGGATTTTTGTTAAAGAAAAGTGCAAAAACTAATGGTTGGAGCAGGCGATGGTTTGTGCTAAATGAGAAGACAGGAAAGGTTGGTAACTGTTGGCCGAGTTGATAAATTATTTACAGTGTTCTTTAGTCTTTTATCATTATTATTCCTACATCAAGTTCACTGTCTTCTGATTAACACACTAGTCTTTTGAAATTCGCAAGATGTTTCAAATTTACTTGGCTTGAAGCCTGTAAGCTTATTACAAATAGGGACACTTGGAGAAAATAATCTAAATATAATGTGGGCTCCATGACCTAAAGATAATACCATGACTTAAGATGAATATACAATGTTGGACATTGGCGCAGTGGTAATATCCTAGTAAGAAATCAAACAAAGCAGGGATGATGGATGTTGGAGCCGAAGCAAAAGGCTGTAGGGGATGACTGGATATTCATTGGAAATTAACTTTGTGGTGGTTGTATAAGAGCTTTCTATTGATTAAACCATTGAGCTTCAGACAAGAAAAGGGAACAGGCCAAACAGCCCTGAGTTGATAAAAAAATGGCAGTCAACTGCCATAAGATGTCAGCTTGTGTACAGAGAGTTGCCTGAAAACGTGAGACAGCCACTGAAAGTTAAATCAGGGTGAAAATAGTGGACAAGAGAAAGGAGTATTATAGGTTTGCAATGAGGCAGAGGTATTGTAACAGGAGTAGGCAATGGTTGATGGTATCACTCTGATACCATGTTGAAAGCATGGGATTTTGGTGAAAATAAGGAAAGAAAAATAGAGATACTATGTAAAATATGATATATTAATACAAAGCAGGAACTGCTATTTATACTGTTAAAGATATCCTACAATAGTCTGAAGACATCCTAACTGTATGCTACTAACACAATAATTAGGAGTAGTAGAATAGTAATATTTGTATAAGCTGGTTAAATATGACTAATAACAGAATAGCTTAAAATATTCTGACAAATTATGCTGCTTCAAAATGCTCATAGATGTTTTCACTTATGATAATTCCTGCAGATTTCCACTGTTTATCATATGTTTGAATCTGTGTTGCATCTTGATTCATTCAGATATGAGATATATAATTGGCCACTTTTAATACAATTTACTGTGTGATATTGACTTTAACCTTTCAACTTCACAGCTTGGATATACCAAAAAACAAGAGGAAAGACATTTTCGCGGTGTTATTACATTAGAGGTATGGAGTACTTTCATTAATCATGTACATTCAATATTTGATAAATTTTACAGTACTGTGTTTTGTGAATCATATAAATTATGTTGGAATTCTCAATTAAGCAATTCATGATACTTGCTTGAATAGATTTTGCTAGTGCCTGCACTTAGCTGGTGGTTTAATTTAGTAATTGTTATCAAAATTTCCTTATGGTTGTGTTTTTCTAATTCTGTGTTTTGAAATGTAAAATTTAGACTTCAAAAGGGATCATTTGAAATCAGTGTTGTTAATGGCAGAAAGCCAAAAATCCGTCATAAAAATATGGCGGATGGCGTAGCGGAAAATGGCGGACAAAAAAAAATACATATATATAATTATAAATAACCAAGTACCAACACAAAATAAACTCATTGAAATTGAAAAAAACAATGGATTGCATTCAAATAAACTAAAAAAGTTTAAAAAGTTTCATGAGTTCATAAAATAAAAGAGGACTGAACAGAAAAAAAAAGTGGTGTCAAATAGAAAAAAATAAAAATGGCTGTCAAAAATTAAAAAAGGGTGTCAAATAGAAAAACGAAAAACAAAAGCTGCAGACATAAAAAATGGGTGTCAAACAGCAAAGAAAAAGAAGAAATAAACAAAAAAAAGGCACCACTGTCCGTTGTCCACAATGTTCGTCTTCGCCGTTGTGCTGCCGTGCGTCGTGCTGCCGTTCGCGCTGCCGTTCGTCACCACCGTTCATAGTGCTGCTGGTCTGCTGGTCGCTGCAATGCTGCTGGGTGCGGGTGTTGGTCACTGCTTCGCGGGGTCGTGCGGGTGCTGGTTGCTGCTTCGCGGGGTCGTGCTGCTGCCGGTCGTCGCTGCTGGTAGTGGTGGCTGATGGGTGCGGGTGCTGGTCCGCTGCTGTTCTGTTTCTGTTCGTGGCTGCTGCGCTGTTCAAAATATATTATCGGGTTGGGTCGGGTCAGCCCAACACCTACCGCGAAAAAAACAAAAAGGGCCGCTATTCCACCTTTCCCGCTATTCTGCCATGACCCGTCATGGCTATGGCGGCCGCCACTAGTAACCTGCCACGCCACCGCTATTTGTGGCGTTTTTTCAAAATTCCGCCACGCTTTTCCGCCATGGCCGCCATTTGATAACACTGTTTGAAATATAATGATTTATAAAACCTTTAAAATGTGAAATATTACGCCCCATGTTTTATTTCTATTTATTATTTTTTAAATTTGAAACAAGGTAGAATAGTAGATTTTTTTCCCAGAAAATTTCATTGACTGTTGAAGTCTTGTAATAAATCAACGGTAACTTTTTTAATACAACTGATGTTTAACAAAATGCAAATATGAATGCTGAATCAGTCTGGTCCTTGCCTAAGCAAACATTTTGGAGTTTTATTACTAAGGTTAAGTTGACACATGTACCAAATTCACATTTCACACATGTTAGCAAACCTTCTGGATAATATATTTAGAAGAAAGCTGCATTATCTACCCTCCCCACATCTGACTAGGTCGTGCATTGGACCACCCCTTTACCTTTAATTCTGACTATTGAAGACTTCATGCTTAGATGTCACGGCTACATGTTACTTTTAGCTTGTTGATTGACATTGCAAGATGGTTACATTAATGCAAATACCATATGGTTTTTATTTTTAAATGCTTACTTTTTATGTGAAGGCAATTCTTGAAACTAATAATTTCTAACTGTTAACAAGTAAGCAGTAGATAATATGAAAGCATAATCATTTGAATGTTTGTTTGTTGGATTTTAGATCTATTAGTACAATTAAATTGCTTTTATCTGCATCCTTAATTCATATATGAAGCAACTCTGGAAATTAATAATTTCTCTTCTTTTACCCAGTAAGATGTTTGGATTTTAGATCTACTAGTACCATTATATTGCTTTTATCTGCATCCTTATGAAACAACTCTGGAAATTAAGAATTTCTAATTCATCTTTTACCCTGTAAGATCTATGTAATGTACAACACACTCATTTTGATTTTTGCTTAATGACATTTTAACTCTACTAGAATTCTTGTTGCCGGAATTCGGTGCCTGTGTTTTGTCCAGCCTTAAGTTGTGAGGGGTGCCTGGCAGGATGAAGTCCATTTCCTAGATAAGCTGCCAGCAGGAAGGATAAAAATAAGAAAAAAGGAATGAAATAGACCATACTAACCTTGGAAAATATGTTATGCTCTTTTAGGCTCTGGGTTGGGGAGAGTACTAACCGTTGCGCACTGTTGGGGGTGGTGGTGGTTAGTGGACTTTTACGCATTCACTTACTCATCAAAATCTTTTGCATTGGTTGCAAACCTTTAGTCTATTTATCCTGACCAGAAATAAGGATCTTCTTAATCTCTGAGATGTTGGTGTATTATACTATTGCTTACGGAGTCACCTTCAAGTAAGTTTGGAATATACAAACAAGCCAAAATTAACTTCTTTCTGCTGGAAAATGCTTATTCAATCTAAATGTAGGATGTTTTGGATGTTCTACTTGGATGTGGATGCTCCACATTTAAGTTTGTTAGAACTCAACTTTAAAGCTTTACATTTTACTATGTTTGGTTTCTGCTAATATCCACTTGTAATTTACTGAAGTAAGTTCCACACTTTTGCAGTATGTACTGGCTTTGATTTTTATAATGTCAATGAGTGAGTAATGCATAACTTATAGTCTTGATAACCAGCAAAAACAAAGCCTAATCCCACTAGGATAGTCTTAATAAGCATACAAAATAAATTGCTATGCAGGAATGTAACATTGAAGAGGTTGCGGATGAAGAGGATCCTCCATCCAAAAGCTCAAAGGACAAGAAGTCCAATGGACCTGATTCTGGCAAAGTCAACCTTGTATTTAAAATTACCAGTAGAGTTCCTTATAAAACCGTTCTGAAAGGTAAAATTCCCTTGTTGATATGGCTTTCAATAGTATATGCACTCTTTTATTTCTTGTAAAATTCTGAATACATTTTAACTACAAGGTGTTTCTCTCTTGCAGCACACAGTGCTGTTGTTTTGAAGGCTGAAAGTGCAGCTGATAAGATTGAATGGATTAAAAAGATAAGTCAAGTTATACAAGCAAAGGGAGGACAGATAAGGATCTCATCTGATGGTGCCCCTACTATGAGGCATAGCCTCTCTGATGGTTCCTTGGTTAGTTGCTGTGGCTTAAAGGCATTCATCACACGTGTTGCATTTGTTTATGGTGCATTCATTAGGCTTGTAATTAAAAGTCAGTTCTTTGAAATTAGATTGTGCCTCATTTAACCATTTAATATAAGTTTACTAATCTTATGATTTTTTATTCAAAGTTTTTATGCTAATTGATTTCTACATAATTGATGTCTTTTTCGGGACTTTAAAACCATTGTTTATATACAATTATGTTAATTTTCTGTTTATGTGTGCTATTAGGGTGTTGGTTAAAAAACTGAAATTGAGACTATTAGATAAAATCCAAAATGCATTTGATACTGTTGGAAATAATTACTTAATGTACGTAGATTCAGTCACATGATAAAATGCATACAGTGTTCATGGGTATTAGTGTGTAGGAAGTTGCACTCCATTCATATTTGCCTAGGAAAGTCTCCACTAAGTTTTTTTAAGAACCTATATATTACTCTAGAATAATAGTAAGATTTTCCATTCTCTAAATAATCGCCGGAGTCCAGATTATTCTCTCCCCCTTAAAATGCTTATCTAACAAAACTGTACAAATTATTAAATAGTAGAGCAGCATTTCCTTGCATGCCAGAAAGAAAGCCAAAAAGCATTCAACTTTTATGCAAAACAAAAATAGCAGAAATTACACCAGGAGCTGACAACCGTCCTGGACAGAATTATATTGGTATAGATTAAGCAATAAGTAGTGACATTTATAAATTTTATGGATCTTTAATATTTTTTTATTGAATATATAAGGAACTTCATGTAAGCTTTCATTGGAGTTTGTTGTTGGGTGGATCCACAAACCCAACCAAACAAATTTAGGGAAATAATACTTCTACCCCATCCTACCGAGCTATTCAACCATTAAAGGGTTGGTCTTAAGAATCCCCTACTACACATTCAATCAATTTGTAAACATCCCTAGTCCTTGGAGTCTAATGTCCTACTCAAGCATTAGTGGCTATTTTAATGTTTTGTTACCGTAAAAAATTAACAAGAAACTTTACAGAATAGGTAATCAAAGATATGTTGGAAATTGTGATAATGATTATCATATCATTTGGGTAAATCTGTAAATGTATCACTGGAATGATTCAGTCTCAGGAAATATTGATTGAGTCAGTCTAAGCTGAGGAGTTGCATAACAATTAAAAATAAATAAATGTTGTTATTGACCATGTATTATTATATTTTTGTATATCCCGTCTCAGGACACAATGGCTCGAAGACCTGCTGACCCTGAGGAAGAACTCCGATGGATGTCACAAGAAGTTCGTGGATATGTTGAAGCAGTTTTAAATAGTTTAGCTGCTAATGTTCCAAAGGTAAGCTTCTGTTTTTAGCATTTGCCATTTTTATAATTTTTCCAGTTTTCCCAGTTAATTTTTGATGCATTTTCTGGTTGCTTGGTTTACAGGCAGTTGTCCTTTGTCAAGTTGAAAAGGCTAAGGAAGACATGCTGAATCAATTATATAGCTCTGTCAGGTTCAGAAATTTGTTTATGCCTTTTATTCTTATTCTCTTGCATTAAATTTCTTCCTTGCATTTCAGTCTCATTCTTGAAGATTTTAAAGGAACATAAAGAAATTATAAAATATCTTTAAATTCTCTTTGCATTCCCTCAAAATTTTCTGGAATGTGACTGATAATTTTGGTAACATTTTGCCGCACAGCTTCAGGCCTGCAATGTATCATGGAACTGAATGTTAGTAGATAAAAAGCCAACAAGAGAATAAACTTTAATGTAATGGAGATGAGGATGTTGCATTGGATGAGTGGACAAACTAGACAAGATTAGGAATGAATGCATTAGGGGAAAAAGCTAGGATGGCACCTATTGTAGAAGATATAGTAGTCTTTTTGCATGTGCGGAGAAGACATGTAACCAAGAAGGAGATATAGATAGGGGGTAGCTTGGTAACTAGAGGTAGGTGACCAAGAAAACCAGGCTAAACAATTAAGAGGGACTTAGAAGTCAATCACATGCCTTTTTACTTGATTTACAATAGAGCATTAATGTCGTTTGATCCATGTATCCAACCTCTGCTGGAGGGAAAAAACTTGGTTATTGTTATTTAGAGAGATTGTAAAAGGTTTCTGGATGTGTTTGGCTGTTTTTTGTGTGCTGGTTAATCTCTTCAGGAAAATTATCTAAATATCAGACTTTAATTAATTTTTTCTGTTTTCTTGCTCAGACGCCATTGTACTCTTCCCACCAGTCAGTCCAATGTAATCAATTTTTATGCTTACTCTAAAACACCATACAGATGTTTCGTGTCCACGCTTTCTATCTCATGGAAGGCATTACTCTTTGTTTTCTTCTCAAAGTAAATTGCAGTGTGCTTCAACACACTGAAAGAAACTTTTTCAATGTTCCAAATGTGGAGGGAAAACTGATATAGGTTGAAGCAAATATTGCTGAATGATGACCAAACTGGGCAATGTGACAATAACTCTCAATTAGGAATAGGATAAGCAGCCTCAATGGGGAATGCATGCTGTATATGAGAGAAAAGAGATGGTTGAAGTAACTCAATTTAAATTTGAAAAAAAATTATAAGGCTGTTTTATCAATTAATCAGTTATTTAACTGAGTGTGATGGATTTTTGTCTGAAAAAAAATGAGGATGCTAACCCATATGTGTGTGTGTGTGTGTGTGTTCAAATACAGTAATTTTGCTTCGTAATTCATTATTGATTCAAGTGTTCATGTACACGTTACAATGTAATTAATCTGTATGTTACAGTTTTGTATATGACAATGACAATTTTTTGTATTCAGTTGTTGCTTTGATGTCGGTCTTTGTTAACATTTTTTGTATGTTTCTGTGATTAGTGCTCAAAGCACAGCTAAGATTGAGGAACTGCTTCTAGAAGATCAAAATGTTAAGCGCAGAAGAGATCGAATCCAGAAACAATCCTCCCTTCTCTCAAAATTGACACGCCAATTGAGTATTCATGACAACCGAGCAGCTGCTGCCTCTGGCTGGTCAAATGGTAGTGCAGGTATGTGTAAGCTGCTTTCTTACTCATTTACATATTTGTCAGATGGGTGAGTCATCAATATTAGTTAAACATATTGTGCACCTCTTTTTTGTTTTTCAAGTGCCTAAGCTTGTCATCACTGATGATTGAATATTATTAGGAATTATGGTACCATTATATCGTATTCTGATATTTTCTGTTACATTCATAGCCTGAACATATTGACCACCGTTATACATAAAGGGAATACCAAGTTTTGGTGTACACATGTTATCCCATTTTACCCTTATAACTACCTTTATAAAATATCTTTTTAACCCCTGCAACTGCACTCTTCAAACAACCCATAGCAACCGTTACATCTCGCAAACCGCCCATTATTATTTAACTTCTATTATCCTTTTCTTTTAAATTTTTTAAAGATTACACAGGCATGGAGTGCCTGTTTTGTCCCAGTCTTAATAAAATAGATTCATATAACAGTCTATGGATGTCTTAAAATTCACCATGATTTTTTTTAATTAGTAGTTACAATTTGCATTTTATTTTGTAAAGTTCACTTTCCCATTTGATTTAAATGGATCCAAACCTTACTTATCCTGGTAATGAGCCTGATTGTATCGGGAGTTAATATTTGTTGACACATGTTTTTTCTTTCCTTTTTTGGATTCTCGGTTGATAGTAGTTTTTTTCTGTGTTTTTCCTTTTAGTGTACTTACATTACTTATTTGTTTTGCAGAGAGTAGCCCAAGAAGCAGCAGCGGACCTGGTGATGACTGGAGATCTGCCTTTGATGCAGCTGCCAATGGCCCTGTTAGTCGAAGTGGTTCATCAAGATCGGGATCCAATGGTCACAGTCGACATTCTAGCGATCCTGCACAAAATGGTGATGTGAACTCTGGTTCCAACTCTAGCAGCCGCCGAACACCTAATCGGTTGCCTCCTGCTCCTCCAGGTTCTTCAGGTTACAAATATTAACAGGTGGCTGATTGGTGATTGCTTGACAGTTGCTGTTTTGATACATTTTTGGAGGGTGAGGCTGCTCCCGCCCCATTTCATACGGTCATCCCAATTCTTTGTTTCTGCCGGTATATGTACCTGAGGATATGTTTGTGTAAATAGAAGACTATAGTTTATTAGTATATGTTTTCCGGGCATTTGTGTCATTATCCGGAAGTTTGGTATCAAGGTGGACTTGAATGCATTTATCATGTTTTGCTATTCAATATTCTTTTCACTTTAATATCTTTTACTGTTTCCTTTTTTTCTTGTCTAGAATTTGCACTCATTTTGGATGCAATCGATGTATCTTGTTTTGTAATGATTGAAATAATACACAATCGCTGATGGGTTTGTGACGACCATTTTGGGGTATCTCAATTATGGGCATATTTTATGTAGGTCTAATTAAACTTTTGGTCGTTGCATTAAAAGTTTAATTAACTTAACTAAGTTAAGTTAATTAAACTTTTGGTCGTTGCATTATTTTTTAACTGTTGAAATTGTGTTTTTGTCTGTCATCTGCAGATGGCATACTGCTAGGGTGTTTTTTTGGGTTCCTAATGCGATGTTTCTTTTTAATTTAGTCTACACGAAAAAGCTTTTAAATTTATTCCTATTTGAAAAAAAAAATTGATTTGTGATTGAAGCATGGTGTAAAATTTAAATTTAGTCTTAGAACTGAGTTTCTAGAACGTATTAGGATGCACTGTGTTTGGAGACACGTTTTTGATCCATGCCTTTGCTATTTTCAGGTCAATACTAAAGGCACACAAGCTAGGCATTGTTGCTTGTGCATCAGATATGACTAGTGTTTGACATGCGTTACCAATTATTTTTTCAAGCATGCACTATATTTCTATATGAGGATAATACTACTTGATAGTTCAATTGGAGATGACCTTCCTCACGTGATCTTCAAAAAAAAGAAAAAGGAGAGATTTTCGTTTGACATTCAAGTGTGCTACGAAATAGCTTTATTTATTCTTGAATTGCTTACATTCTTATTTTTTATTTTGAGTTATTATAACATTGACGTGGAATATCAATTAGTTTTTTTTGTTAATGATTAATTTTTTGTTGAAAAATCTAACTAATCACTTTTAATATGATTTCTCAACTATTCACGTTTTTTTTTTCAAGAAAAATACTCCTACAATATTTTACAAGGAAAATACCCCTACAATATAATGTCCAGAGTGTTAAGAATATTATTTATTTTGACTAAAACGTAATCATGCAAAAACTTCAACATGGCCAGCATTTAATTTATTTTTAAATTTATCACCTGTGGTTCGGACTACAAATATTTCTTTAGGTGTCATATTGATCAACTGCATCACTCTTTTTTTTTTTGTTATCTATCTCCAAAGTTATGTTTATTTTCATAATAAAACGGGACTTTTTATTGCAACAGATGTAAGCCTTTTTATAACACGAATATTTAAAAATTAAAATTGCCGGCAATACCAAAGCCACCTTAGTCACTGCAAGTGAAAATGAATAAAGAACTTTGAAGAAAGTTTCTATATCTATATTGAAAGAAACAACACAATCACCAAGCATCTCACACAAGTTAACAACATATTTAAAAAATGGACTATCACAAAGTTAATATAAAAATAACAATGATACAATTCAATAATAGGAGAAACCAGGATGAGCTAACGGCACAAAATTTCCTGGAGCAATCTGTTCTATTAACACTCAGTACTACTCTATAGACACTCGTAGCCATATCTAGAGACAGCCGTAATATAACTAACAATGAAAAAATACAACACACTAAGAACACTAGCACACCCTTGTTTTCTAAAGATGTTTGCTTCCTGCGGACTTCATTAACCTCGGACCTGAATTATTAAGAAAAAAATCAGATCCCAAAGAACTAAATACTTAATAGCATATCCATTAGGAAAAGAAAATGAGGTTCAAGCTTTGATATCAAACAGCAACCACAAAGCAGAGGGCAAGGTTCAGAAACAGTAAACAATGACAACTATCTTCAATTATTCATAGTATTTTGGTCCTATGGCAAACAATATTTTTCTTTTCATGGCCAAGGTTTTCAAAATCACCTTAGGCACTGTAGTATAAAATGTTCATGAATCATGAGCCCATTGGGTTGGCCATTATTAAATGGCACTTTTCATGATAAATATACAGAACATCAAACAGTGGAATTGCATCTAATAATATGAGAAGAAATAAAGATTAAATTTATTGGAAATCACCAATTTTGGTAAGTTGATTAAAAGAGAGGCAGGACACATCAAAATTGGCGATTTTCAATTAGTTTAAGTCAATCATAGAGAATGGTATTAAAAAGAGAGTATCGCTACGATTCCTCTTTCCCTCAAATGGAATTAACAACTAGCAGCAGCCCTGACTATGAAACAATCTTTTATTGCTTTGACTTTATTTGCTAAAATTGATTCTTTAACCCAGTTCCACCCTATAAAAATAAAGTAGATGGTGGAATGAGGGGGTAAAACATAAAGCTCTGGTAGTCTTTAGTTAGAATGTCTTTTGTAAGTATGCCTTGGGATAAGACAATCGCCCCTCCCTAAGCTTCCTTTCCGCAAGATAACAAAAACCATTTCTAAATATTGGTTTAGTCATTGATCTGGAAACAAAAGCCTTGATCAAATGCCAAATTGTGGTTGAACTGAAAGTACCTTTAATATCTAAAAGTATATGCATAAAGTAACTAATAAAAGTCATAAAATTAAAATGCCGTTAAGTAGCAAGCCTTTGTAGTGGATTTTTGGGGGGCTTGCTTTGTTTGGGAGGCGACACTCTTAGTGTCTTGTCTTTATGTGTAATTCATCAGTACTTCTGGTACTGATTTGATATTATTAATAATATATATCTATGTTTGCCTTCCAAAAAAAAAGCAAGCCTCAAGCCATATAATTCTAAAATTTTATTCTACATAGCAGACTACTGATAGAAAGATTTAAAATTTTATGTTTTTCTTCTTCATCACAAAACTGTGATTTTACTGAGTGTTTTAGCACTATTACAAACTTCTTCCCTTAATTGTCATAGATATTCAACTACTCTACTGTTTTAAAGATACTCTCAAAGTGAACCAGTTACTAAATCTGAACTAGCTCTTAGCCTCTTACGCTCATATAGTGATAAATTACAGAAAGCTTGTGTTGTAAACTCTCACCTCAAAACAGCATTGTCCCTGAGTAGATGATCCAACTGCATGGAAATATGGGACTTCCAAGATTTGAGATCACTTGCACCTTTTGTCTGCAAGGGCAACAAATCATTTGCAAAATGAATTAAATGTAGAATAATAATGGTTTTCATATAATTAAATACAATTAATGCCAACAATATCCAGGATAGATTTCACATACTATAGCATCCTGCCGGTCAACGAGATTCCTAATGCCATCTTTGATATTCTGTATAAGTATATCTTTTCCTCCCATGTCTTTGCTGTACTCTTTGAAAATATTGACATATCTAGAATTTAAGTCCTCCATATACCGCTCCAAAGCAAACAAATTTAAGTCTAGAGTGCGAACTTTCTGCATCAGAATCTTGAGAACAGTATCCCCGGGCATCCTGCCAACTTGTTGATGGGTTTCTTCAACTGGATCAGGAACATTACTATTTACTTTCTCATGATTTGCAGAGGAGATATCTGAAGCAGGATCTCCAAAATTATTTTGATGAACATCTTCACTCTCAGGAGGATTAGGATGGGGTGATACTGTCCTTTTATCAGCATCACCATCTCCAGGTGCATATAGATTATCTTGAGTATGTATCAAATCCTCCAGCATCCTCTCAACAGCATCCACACCATAAACTTCAACTGCGCTTAGTGTGCAATAAAATTCAGAACCATAGTGACTTTGAAGATTCAATTTTAGGTATCTCACCCATTTTGGCTCCTGAAGAACAAACCTCTGAGCATGCCTAACATTTGAGGCAGTGAAATTCCCAAAGAAAACCCAAACATCTGTTGGAAAGCTCAGACTGCCAAGAAGTTCAAAAGCTTTTAAATTGGAAGAATGGTGCTCAAAATTAGCTACTTGTATTGTATCTACCAAGATTTCTTCAGAAATCTCTATGATGACGAATTTCTCTTCGGCTGAACATGGATTGCGAAGATACTTATCTTTGTCTCCGCTTAAGATATTAGAGGCGCCTTTGGCTTCTTTGTTAGAACCTAATACTTTTGCTCCCTTGGAGGCTGAAGCATAATTGTATTCTGCACCACCAGGCTCCACTCTATGCATTACACTTCCAGATGAACCAGCAGTGCCAGAGTTAATTTTAGAACTAATTGCCCTGCTCTTGAATTCATCAAGACCAAGAGGCACAGCCCAAGGTAAGTGATCAGATTTTTGCACATCCTCTCTAGTGGGAGTATCACTATCATTTGGGACTGACTCAGCATCTTCAGGGTCAGGGAGAATGTAATCATGAGTTTCTTTGAGCAAACATTTATTAGCAAAATTAGAGGTTTTACACTGTCCTTGCTTATTTTGCTTCCAATTAGACTCTACATCCATAGATAATAAAGTGACTAACAAGAATATTGTTTTGATTATTCTCAAAAGCAAGACCCATAATTGCAATTTATTTACCTGTGGGTGCGGGGTAACCATGAGCGCGGAAGATTAGAGGCCACAAAAGAAAAAGCAATGAGAGAGAGAGTTTATAGCCAGACCCAGTTTTAGCTCTTCTTCTATGTAGAAGAGCTTCACGTGATCTCTGCATTGCACATCACTGCTCAACACAATTAACATTCAATTCATTTTATTCAGATCAGATCATACAATAATAAGGGATCTCATCTCATCTCACCTCACCTGGGTGGGGGTGGGCTTTTCCTTCCAAAAATTACGCGTTGACGAATCGATGGATCTGCGTGTGTGAGTTGGTTTACAAAGCAAAATTGAGAAAGATACAATTACAAGTCAAAACACGGAACGTACGTGCTGTTTTAAGGACCCAATCCTTCAACCGGTGAGTCATTAATTAAAACATATAAAGACGTGTAAAATAACAATAAAAATTACAATAACTATATATTTTATTTCTCACGTCTATATACCAACTAAGTACAGTAGCTCAATGGTTAACCATAATTGAGTCTCAGTCATGGGTTCGATTCCCTTCGATCAATTTGTATGTTTCGAATTGAGTTTCATCACAACCATGAATTCTATGCATTTTGGTCACCATACTGACAGGCTCATCTCTTCACACATCTCTCATCGGGCCACTCCAAGAGAGTCAATGCCAACACCATCGTCGATAATGCCTCCGAATCCTGTCGTCGTCTCCGTCACAGACGACCTCCCTTCTCTGCTCGACCAGCTCACCAAGCCTCCCCAATTCTGACCTCGCCCTCATTGCGTACGAGATCTTCATCGCCAAGAAAGAGAAAAGATGTTAGAGTAAGAAAATTGTGCACGAGATTTATTGAAAAGAAATTAAGGTCTCTTTAGAAATACTCCTCTACTAAGCATTAAGCAATATATTTGTGTGCAGATTCTAAAAGAAACTGCTTTATATGGATGTCGACAACAATATATTATCAGAAAAGGAACTATAAAATAGTTTTTGCATATTATTTCTTTTATCTTCTTTAACATGTAGGGCTATGTACTTACCGATGATTATACCTGAATCTCAATTGACTCAAATTAGTCTAAATAGTTTGAACAATTTCTTGAAGTACTTTCAAGCACATTGTTATTTATTTTACATTTTTTCATATTATGTTTTTGGTTATGTTTATAATATTAATGGGTCATATTTTATTCATTCACAAATATATTGTAACAAATTTAGTCACAGTAAAGCTCATTGTAAAAAGAAAATAGTGTATAAAGAATAGTTGTGATTAAATCTTATTGAATGATATTTTGTTTTAGTTTGTACTAGTCTATCTTAGAATTTATGTTGATGATATTAAATAAATTAATTTTATTATTTTTAGACATTTGATAACATTGTGCTTGTTAATTGTATGAGATATTTGGATGAATAATAATATAAAATAATAATTCTAAAAAAAGAATAAATTTAAATTGGTAACATGTTGGTCCAACCATTCATGAATACACTGGATTTCAAAAACAAATTGTGAAAAGCGAATCAAATCGATCAAATTTGATTGAGTTTGGTCATAAATTTAGTCAAAATCGACCTAAATCGGTCTACAAACACCCCTATTAAAAGTGTTATTTTAAAGTTATTTAAATTATTGTACCCAAAAAATTTTAATGTGCACAAAACATATTTTACTGTAGAATTAAATTTCATCACTAATGTATTTTTTTAGTTATAGAAATAATTGTTTGTTATGAAATATATATTTTTTGGTTCATTTTTATATTGTGTAGTAAATAGTTTAGTGGTAAATATTGTACAAGATTTAAATAATTACTTTTTAAATATAAACTATTTTTGTTATTAAATATATCAACAGTGATATATAATTTTTCATATTTTAATTTTTACATTGTTCAAAAATCATTATTTTAGGCATTACGAAAAAAAATGAAAAATTGGAAATTTTTATCATGTATAGAATTTTGAAGATAAAGATTACACTTTGACATCTAATATATAGTTTATTCTGAGTTAACTTTTTTACTTTAAAAATTAGGCTAAATTGTATTTTTTTTTCTTCTCTTTTAATTATTGGTCCACAATTTTGATCTCACTTTTTTTTTTCAATTCCAATCCTCACATTTTAGAAAAGTTACCATCATGGTTTAATCCTTAATTGAATTATCTCTTGGTGGTACCTAAATAAATAATGTTAGATTTAGCATATTATTAGACAAAAAAAACATTAAAAAAACTAAAAAATGAACCAAAATTACAGATTTTATAAAATTTAAAAACTAAAATCATGCATAAAAAATTAGAGATATCAAAATTACAAAATAAAAGAAACCAAAATTATAATTGAAATAAAAGACTAATTTTATTTCATACTAGATGAAAGTGGAAATATTTTTTCAATATCTACAATTGAATAATGATGATCATGTTTAAACAAGGTTAATGTGCACTTAGAAATCGTATGTGTTGGCCATACAAAATTATTATGTACCATCAATAGAACACCAAATGGTATACTCTTTCAATCCACTATCACTCCTACTCATGATGCAATTTTGTATTACAATAACACGCCAAAGTGGGTTTTTAGGTTACTCCTTCATTATACCAAATCCAATAAGATTTGACATTCCTCTTAATGGAATTCATGAATCACGGTGAGACGAGTGTTCTTTCAATAATCAGGGTCATACTAAGTATTCAGAAAATTTAATCGAATATGAAATAACATAATTGAAAAATGACAAAGACATACTAATGGTGTTAGTAAAATTCTACTATTGGAAATGATTTTGTCCAATAGAAATTTTAGCTATTCTTGACAAACCAATAACCGAAATGGAAGAAAACAGGTTTCCTGCCCAACATCTTTCAATTATCGTTAGTTTCGTTATATTTGTATTGCGATTGTATTTTTAGTATGTTTTGTTATTCTCGTCTATCCACCTGAGTTATCGCACTTTTTGAGTGCATGTTTATTATTATATAAGAAAGATGTATTAATTATTTATTCACTGTGTTTTTTAATTTATTTTAATACTACTATCTAATTTTCTCATTTTTTAAGTTAACGTACATAAAAAAAACAAAATTGTCAACGACATATAAATTTAGCTAAATAATATATACATCGTAACTAAAAAACTGTACAATAATTTCCTCTAATTTTATCATTCTCCTTTACCTATATATATTTCTGAAGAAATAAAAAAAATAAAAAGAAAATAAAAAAAATGTGATTCTTAACTCAAAATTATAATTTTTTTTAAAAAATTACAATGTAAATTCGGGTCCCCCCAATCCAAATTTACATTGTGAATAGTAAAGTTGTATATTGGGGTAAATAATGAAAGGGGCTGTATATTTCGGTAATTTTTTGTGTATATTATGGAAAAAATTTCCTAATTTTGCATCGTAAATAATATCCTTATTCGCAGTGGTGTCCACACGGTGATACTTGTTGTCAATCTCACTCTCTCATTACCTCTCATTCGTACGCTCTTGTTCTCTTATTCATCTATCTCACTTGAACTCTCTTTTTGTCTCATTCATCTCTTTTTCTTTGGGTTTGATTAGGGTTCTTTCTAGGTTTAATTTATAATGCTGTTCTCTCTTTCTCATGTTCCTTTTTCTCTCTTTCCCCACTCTTAGGTTATTGTGAATTATATCCCTCACTTGTTTTTCTTAATTAAGCATGCATATTCAAGTTATTTTGTTTTGTGTTTTGCTAGAACATGTATAGAGAATTAATTTATTGGTAATTTTTAAAATTTCATGGTATTATTCTTTATCTTGTAGGTGAATCCTCATTTCTGCATTTTTGAAGTAATTATTGTGTTGCATGGGGTAAAAATGAAAAATTACATTGAAATGTCAAAAAATATTGACCTACGATAACTTTGTCTCAGTGTTTTATGTTTTTCTTTGGGTGTCTTTAATTTCACTAATTTATCTAGTGTGATGATTTTGGATAGTATAATTGTTGCCTATTTTATGACAATAATATAAACTTAAAATTTTATTTAATTTTCTATCATGAAACTTGGATGCTTAATTTTGCTAAACTTAAAAAAAATAAAAAAATTTACCACTGCTATTTATAGAAAAATCACTGCAATTTACCATCCTAACAATGGTAATTTAATCTGACAAAAAAGATTTGATTGAAACATTTTTTGAAATTAAAGGACCTGATTAAAGTTTGTTAAAATATTAAAACCTAATTGAACACTCTATAATAATCACAAGACCAAATTGAATGTTAAGTCAATCCTAAAATCACAATACCCGACCACAAGGTCTTTTTTTTCTCTGTGGCGGCATCATTGGCAATGGTTAAAAGTTAAAACTTCAACACACAGAATCCAGATTCGTCGAGAAAGAGAAAAGAGAAAAGAAGAATGGGCGATTACCATTTCGTGTACAAGGATTTAGAAGGGGCTTCTACTCAATGGGACGATATTCAAAGAAAGCTCGGAAATTTGCCTCCAAAGGCACCCGCTTTCAAGCCCCCACCTTTCACCCCTGCCTCTGATGATCAACCCAAAGACAAAACATGGATCGATTCCAAAACCTCCGAGGAACTCGAAGACCTCGAAGACAACCTCGATGATGATCGCTTCCTCCAAGAATACAGGTTTTGTTCTGCTTCTGTTCTTTTGTCCAAGTTTTTCCTGTTCTGTCACTCGCTAAGAATAATGGGTTGTTTCTTGAATTTGAAGGGTTTTTATTTTGTGGGTCGGTTTTGTTTTTGCCCAAGGTCGTGGGGGATGGATGAATTTTGAATCTTTTCGTGGATTTTTTGGTGGGGTTCTTTGTGTTGTTTTGTAGAGAACAATTGTCCAAAACTTGTATTTGGTTGTTTATTATCTATGTTGTTGAATACAATTTGGTTGATAATTGTTGTGTATTTGAGGTTTTATAGGAACGTTTTATAGCGAGTTAATGCTTAAGAGTCTATTGCCCCTCTTGTTTTTGACCGGTTCATTCTGAATTTGCTTGGAAAGTGGAGGTTATGAGGAAGCAAAATTCGGCATGCGTGTGTGCGTTAATTATACTTGTTCTTAATTGAATCATTTTTCTGTGATAGGAAGAAGAGGCTGGCTGAGATGCAAGAGGCAGCAAAAGTATTGAGGTTTGGATCTGTGATTCCCATTTCGGGATCTGATTTCGTTCGAGAGGTGTCACAAGCTCCATCTGATGTTTGGGTGGTTGTCATCCTATACAAAGAAGGGTATGATTTAGGAGTTTTTTTTATCATCCTAGTTCTATAATTTATTTAGTTTTTTAGTGTCATGTTTCTTGTGTTTTTGTTACAGGATTCCTGAATGTGGGTTGTTGATGCAAAGCATTGAAGAATTGGCACTAAGATATCCTTCAACAAAATTTGTGAAGATAATATCTACTGATTGCATACCGAACTACCCGGATCGGAATCTTCCCACTTTGTTGGTGTACAACAATGGAGCAGTCAAAGGAAATTATGTGGGTTTGCATAGTTTCGGGCGAAGATGCACTCCTGAAGGTATTTATGTCTCAGAATGCAAGCTTCATTGTTTTTGTTCTCTTACTTTGATTTGTGCCACTTTTTAAACTTTGTTTGCCTTTATTTTAGTATGAAAGACATATTGATCCTAAATATTATAAAATTTGTTTTCACAATTCCTTCATGGAATTAAGAGCCTAGCTTTCAGAGGAGTTTCTAACCATAAGTGATACTTTTTTTTATGGCATACTAGAACTAGTTGAAAGATGTTTGTTTCCACTTGAGATTTTGGAACTCAATAATATTTGGAAAAACTTTAGCCTATCTCACTCGGCTGAGACTAATTTTACATAAGAAAGGTCAGCAAGTACATGAAAAGACGGGCAGACTGCAGCCCTCTGCACAGTAGGAGAAGAGTGTAATACAAGGAAGAAACAGAACAGTACAAGCAAAGAAAGATAAGAAAAACATATATAATAAACACATATCTATCTAACATTTCCATTGTGAATAATCCTGATAATGATCCGCCTAATTAGTCAAATTTTGTTTTGGTCTATACCATTTTGACAACATTATTATATTTGGCAGCATTTGGTTAAATTTTTTTGTGACTTTTCTTGTCCTTGAAAGGAGAAGAAGAGAAGTTGAGCCAAACACTTTATATAAAAGCTCTTAACAATATAAGCAGCTTATGTATTGAGAAATCATTAAAAAAAGCTTGTTGGAGGAGCTTATGGTCAGCTTATGCATAGCTTATTTTTGGCAAGACTCTAGTTCGAATCCCATCTCCCTCTTTTTTTCAGATTTCTTTCTAAATTTTAGAAACCTAAACTTCGCAACCATTAGACTCCCACTGCTATGCAAATAACCTCCTAGTTATCGGAGCCCTCTCACCACTGCTCTGTCGTTGTAGTGTGATTCAGACCTATCATACTGAGTTTTCCATGTTTTTTCATGTTGTTGGTTGATTTAACTTACGGGCATCATATTCCATGTCCTTGGTTGGTTTTACACTCTGTTCTCTATCTTTATTGTGCTCTTTAATGGTATTTCTCTTTCACGTTTTGTATATTTGTGGTCTCTTATGCCCTTTCCCTGTCTCTATCCATCTCCATCCTTGGCTTTTGGTAGCCATGTCAGTATCATTAGGACTCCAATGTCTCATACTCTACCCCCCATTCATTGCAGACTTGTTTGGTGTCATTCCACTTGTTTTGAATAATTGGTTTATGATAACCACTATAGAGAAGGAACATGAAGTCCCAGGTACATAAACATTATAGAAAGCAATAAATGAGGGAATATGATGATAAATAGGAGTATCAAGCCTAATTCTTCGACATATTTTTTTTCTTTAGACTTTGAAGAAATTACAGTTCATTAATTCATGGCGAGAAGTATGTCATTTTTTTATGATCATCATGGCAAATATATTTTATGAACATCTTGTTGAATTGCTCTTGTAGAGTAGAATGACTAGCTATAGAAACAAGAAAGATTCTGTGTATAAATGATACATTCTGCGCCAGCAGAGAACAATTCAATTACCTGCTGGAAGCTTTAACAATTTATTTAACTAAGGAAGAAGGTGCTGAATTTGGTTTCCAAAAACTTCTATATACATAGAAATTCACATTTTTTAAGATGTGTCTAGCATTGGTGGGTATGGTATGACGAAAAGCAGGGATATTATACTGCAGAAATATGGATAAAGTTAAGCTGTAAATTCAACTGATTTGTAAGTAGCCGGATGACTCCCTTTCTCAAATAAACAAGTGGGCATCCCAATAAGTCCCAAAATATAAATCTGTGTGGAGGCCCGAATAGATAGAAAATTTGGTAAATATTATACTAGAAGAAAGAGAATTATTGTAAAGGAAGTTGAGGAGAGAGAGAAAGCCTATAACCAGTTATTGAGTTGGTTATGAAAGAGTGGGATAGTGGGTATATATGCTCGGAGAGCTTTCTTAATGCCTTGTGACTTGTGAGGTTTATCACCAAAGGTCATGCTTTATGCTCTGCATTGTTTTTACTTTTTGGTGAGGAAATCAAGAACATAATTGCTAGTGAGGGAGCCAAAAGGAAGGAAAAACATGAAAAGATGGATAAGTGGATGCATAGACTTGATTTATTTGGCTTTGCCAACGCACCTTTAAGCTTTATGTGAAGTTGCAGGCAAGGAGGTTCCTGCAGAGGGTTGTGAGGAATATAGAATGAGGGAGGAAAATGATTTGCTGGCAGGATTGCTCCTTGTTTTTTACAACGGCTTGGAGATCAAGGAAGTGAGACTTATCGAGCATGAAACAGATGAAAAATAGTGATTTATAGTCTCTAATGGCGTGTTTTATTTCCATTTTCAAAAATTGTTTTTAGTTTTCAGAAACTGAAAAGTAGAAAAACTTGTTTGATGGGTAAAAACAATCTTGTCTTTCTCTGTTTATCGTTTCCGGATTGTCTTCCAGAAACTGCTGTTTGGGTTCTGTCCACCCAAGGATTTCACAGCTCATATCTGTCAAATTCACTGTCTTCCTCATATGAACTTATCTGCAATGCAGCTAATGGTATAAATACATTCTGTGAGGCAGCTAAGGGAAAATTTCGGTAGAATGTCTTGACAGAGAATGGAAAGTGCTTATCTGCAAGTCTGCGACGCAGCTCACTGAGCTCCATTTGGATGTTCCTTCTCTGCGTTCTCTCTGCATTTGATGTGAATTCATGCTAGTTCTTTTCTCTCCATCTGCTTGCCATTGAGAAATGAAAAGGGAAAGAAGCATCTCCTGTCTGTTTCTGTTTTTTAGTTTTTAAAACATTTGGTATGGAATTTGGAAAATAAGTGTCAAAGCTTAAGTGACTTTAGATGATAAATTGATTGATAGGTTAAGTAGAATTGTTTCAAAACACAGTTTGTTAAATAAAAAAATAAAAACTGAGAAGAGAAGCAAACATACCCTAAGTTTTTCTTTTCTTTGTTTGTAATTGTATGAAAGAACTTTACCAATATGGTAATGGCTAGTGATCAAGATCAATTTAGAGATGGAGACATGTCTGTTTCCTTATTTCTTGATTAAACTCTTCCAATATTAACATTATTGCAATTTTTTTTTACTTGTTTTAAATTAAAAGTTTTAAATTTGTATTTCAGTATTTTTACTATCATTAAAATAAGTTTATGTAAATTCAATTAATTTTACACTATTATTTATTTATAAATAAATGTACTTTTTCATTGGATCAGATAATCAGTTTTAAACAAAACTAAGTTCTTTATTTTTTTTTAACCAAACAAGTTTTATCTTAAAAGAAACTTTTAATTTTTTTAAAAAAGAAGCAAACAAACAACTATTTTTTTTAAGTTCTTATTTTTAGCTTCAAATTAAAAATTAAAAAAATAGCTTTCAAGTAATAAAAGAAGTAGGCCAAAAATACTCTAAATACAATATTATACTCAATGTTGGACTATGTTAGTTTTTGGCTCTTCTAGCCTCCATGCCTCTTGACATGTAAATGGAAAAAAAATGTAACCATCTCATTGCTGCCCTGCTAATCAAACTTGTAACTATTCCATGTCTAATTTTCTATGCGTAAAGTTTATAAGATCAGAAGCAGTGTAGCCATTGTTAATTTTTCCCTTATTTAGCTGAACTTGTGCCCCTTAATTAGATTTGTTCATCTCTCATGGCAATCCTTCCCTTACCTTTTTAATTTCTTACAAAGTTGCGTAGTAGTAATAGTAATACTTTTCTAAACCTGTTCCCTTGTTTTCTAATACATTGAATTCTTTGCATGTTCTGGAATATCAGGTGTTGCATTAGTGTTGTGCCAATCAGATCCTGTACTTAATGATGGCCATAATGGAAATGAGGCTATCATTGAAGGAGTCCGCAAACGGTTTATAGAGAAAGTTGTTGCTGATCATGAAGAGGGTGGTGATGATGATTACTCTAGCGATTAACATTTTTTCTTGTATTTGTTGTGTTGCTTTCTTTGGAGGGGGTATGCTTTTCTAACTTTCTTTTGGTCTCACTTTTATAATTTTGCCTAAAAAAAAGAGTAACGGATCTGTTATTAAATACTTAAATTATGCGTGTTGTAGGCTTTTCTTGTTCCTAGTAATTAGATGGTTTTATCAGGTATTATGTGTATCAAAGTGATTTTATGTTTTTTTTTTGTATTTTTTATTATATGATTTGTATTGTAATAACAAACATATGAATATGTAACCTTTGTGTGATGATTAGAACGCTCTAATCAACTAGTCTAATAAATTTTGTAATAATTAATTTTGATTTAATAATATTTTTTTACGTATATAAATTTTAAATAAAAATAATTAATTTAATAAAAATTTAGGTGATACTGATTGGTCGTATAGGCTAAGAATCATTAATTCATATAATTTATACGAATTGATATAATTCATACGGATTATCGATTTATATTTCATATACATAAGTGTATTTTTGGGTGTGGAAAGAAAATCTTAACAAAGATACATTTATCATGTTTTTTTGGGCCCTCAATTTAAGTTAGTTGGCACAAAATCGATCTAGCCTGAATGCCTTGTTCTTGGGACATGCTAGGTGTATCCAGCAATATTGTTGGTGCACCTAACAATTTTATGAAATGATAAAAATGCCCTTAAGTTAAAATTTAAAAAGAAAACGCGCTTGCCTTTGTTTTCTTCCCCACCTTTATGCCTTCTTTCTTCTTGCTTCGTTTCTTCTTCCTCCGCACCTTCCATTTGTCATTGTTGCGTTGTTGCGAAGCTTTCGTGGGGCCGTTGTTGTGTTTCTGTCGTCGAGGTTAGTAATCCCTATCTCCCTTCCTCTCATAGGTTAACTGTTTAGTTAGTTTAGGAGATGATGACTTTAAGGTAGAAGACCTGAAAATCGCCTAAAAATGGCGAAGAGCAACCATTCCGACATTATCGACAGAAGTTCTTCCGGTAGCTTCTCCGGAAGAAGGGTATTCCGGTAGAAGAAAAGTTCTTCCGGAGACGCTATCGGAACAAGTTCTTTTGATATCTTTACCGGAAGAACATTCTTCTGGTAGAACGCTTTGTTGTATTGGAAGAAGGTTCTTCCGATAAAGCTACCGGAAGAACTTTCCGGAAGAAGGTTCTTCCGGTAGAACAAAAGATTCTTCCGGTGAAGTTACCGGAACAAGGTTCTTCCGGAGAAGCTACCGGAATCGAAACAAGTTTTTCTGGTACAACAAAACGTTCTACCGGAAGAACTTGGTCTGATAGCTTCTCCGAAAGAACCTTCTTCTGGTGTAACAAAACGTTCTACCGAAGGAAAGTTCTTTCGGTAAAACTACCGAAAGAACTTGTTCCGGTAGCTTCTCCGGAAGAAAATTCTTTCGGCATAACAAAACGTTCTACCGAAAGAAGGTTCTTCCGGGAGAAGGAATAATTTTTTCCGAACTTAGTTTTGCTTTTCTTGTTTTATATAAATAAAGTTATTTTTTTAATATAAATTTTGATTTATAATAATTCAAATATTTATGATTTCATGGTGGTAAGTTAAAAAAATTAATTAAATATTATATATTAGGTTAAAATTTTGTTTTTTTGTATTTGCATAAAAAATTTGGTATTAGGGTTAGGACCTAGTTGAGTGTAAGATATATGTTTAGTGGGTGAGTGTGTAAGGTTTAGTTTAGGGTAGTCAACAATGCTTAGGGTAGTGTGACTAGGGGTTATAACGTAAGGCTGAAGATTTATGTAAATATATGTAGGTTTTTAATTATATGAATAGTTTATTTGACCCAAAAAAATACGTGTTCTTCATGATTTGCAGATCATGGTTAGAACACGAGGTTTAGGTCGTGCTTTAGCTAGGATTATAGGCAGAGGTAGACAGGATGAGCATGATGCAGTCGATGTTCCCCAGAGGCGTAGGCCTATTGCATCAGCCCGTAGGTGACGAGTACATATTACGGTTGATGAGGGTGTTCCTCAGGTGACTGAGGATGTTCCTTATATGGCGGAGGATGTTCCTCAGGTGACTGAGGATGTCCCTCATATGACTGACGATGTTGTTCAGAGGAGTGAAGATGTGCCTCAGATGACTGCGGACATAGATGCGACTGTTGCAAAGGACTTAGGTGCTGATGGTGCTGAGGGGTCACATGCTGATGAAGGATTCCCTGGTGGGTCCCGTGACCCATCAGTTCTGACTTCATTTGCGGAGCATGTCGCACATGCCATTTGGACTGGACAGGTATTATAATTTCTTACTTTTTTCTTCTTGATTTGTTTGTCATTAAATTTTTTTTATATTTGTGTATTTCGAATGATTTGTACTTCAATTCAGGAGCGTCTTGAGTTGAAGTTGGTGTCGCACGTGAGGAAGGTGGAGTTAATTGGGAGGTCAGTGCCTGCGATTGAAGGGCTGGTTGTCGCCACAAGATTAAGTCCATTGATTGAGTGTTTAGTTGTAACCGACGATCCTAAACTTATATCCACATTTGTGGAGAGGTGGCACAGGGAGATCAACACCTTCCACCTTCCAGTAGGAGAGTTGACGATCACACTAGATGATGTGTCGACACTCCTCCATCTCCCTATCGGTGGTGCCTTCCACAGCTTCGAGGCTCTTTCCGTGGACAAGGCGGTATTTTTGTTGATGGAGTTGCTCGAGGTGTCTGGTGAGGAGGCTAGAGCCGAGACAGTATGAGCGCGTGGGGCATATGTACACCTCTCATGGGTTCGGGAGATCTATGAGATGAGATGCCAGACACGACGATATAGCAGCTCGTGCTTATCTCCTGCACCTGGTTGGTTGCACTCTTTTTTCTAACAAGAGTGCAACAAATGTTCATGTGGTGCATCTAGAGGCTTTTCGCGACCTGGGTCAGAGTGGGGGCTATGCCTGGGGAGCTGCGGCCCTGGTTCATATGTATGACCAATTAGATGAAACTTCTAGGACCACAACACGACAGATTGGGGGGTACCTTACTTTATTACAGGTAAATTTTGTGTTGTTAATATGTTACATTGGATTATGATCTAAACATGTTTTTATGTTATGTTAACCTAATTTTTTTTTGTAGTGCTGGATCTATGAGAATTTTCCGAGTGTGCATCAGTGTGTCACCAATGATGCGTATGAGGAGACGTCCCCTCGTGCCTCCCGGTGGCTGACGATGAAGGCTCATAGGAAGGGAATTACAGGAGCATCGTATCGTGTACGTTGTGATGCTTTGACGGTCACAGACGTGTGTTGGTTGCCTTACAGTGACCATCGAGGGGTTAGGGGGTTTGAGCTGATTTTATCGTTCCAAGGTCAGCTGAGATGGGGTCCTACGGTGGTCACAATTCGACCGGAGAAAGTGCTACACCAATTTGGGTACATTCAGAGCATCCCTCCACCGTCTGTTAGCGCTTCGTTCTCATATGATGATATAGATGACAGGTGGATCCATTTCTCGGACCACGTAGTAGTTGTGGGTGACCTTTGTGTAGTGTCTGGGCAGGTATATGCGGATTACATGGAATGGTTTTTCTAGATATCTCACCTATTCATGATACCGACCCAGACAAGTGACCAACCCAGACATGCACCTGCCCCAGACCATGAGGACTACATGCAACCGGACATCCCACAGGTTCCAGTGGCATTTGACCCCCCTCGACATGCAATGGTAAGATTGTTTGCGTGTTTAATGTTTGATGAATTGTTATTTATTTTAAATTTTGTAATAAATGTTTTTTATGACTGTCACAAGATGATTACGAAGGCTATGAGGCGATCGCAGAAAGGTTGAAGCATGTGCTCAACCTTAGGATGGTCACTGCAGGAACAAAGTTACATGATATCATGCAAGATTTCCTGAGATCGCCAGGGGGGTGCCAACGCAGATGGAAGTGTTAGGGCTCGACAAAGATGGCGCACGGAGCATTGGTGATGTTTTTTATGTTTTGTAGTTGACATCATTTTTTGTATTTGTTACACTTTTTTGTTTAATATAGTTTTCTTTACTATTTTTGCACTCTATGTGACACATCGATTCCGATTCCGAAAATGATGACTTTCCTTCATAAGAATGAGATTAAAATTATAAATTTTCAAAAATAAGATAGCTAAATGTTTATGTTTTAAAGTAACATAGCTAAATTTTTAAAAAAATAGGATTTGGAGCCTTCACACATGTTCAAGTATCCATGTTCGGGGTATTTTTTAAAATTATGCGCGAGTCGCCGACGATATTCGAGGGGCGCTATTTCTCATTTTTGAACGTTAAAGAAGCAATAAAAATTATATCGTCAGCCGGTTCCACCGAGTAACACCTCAAAAAACAAGCATGAAATTAAAAAAAAATAGGATTTGGAGCCTTCACACATGTTCAAGTACCCATGTTCGAGATTTTTTTAAAATTATGCGCGAGTCGCATAGGACATTCGAGGGGCTCTATTTCTCATGTTTGGATGTCAAAGAAGCCAAAAAAAATAATATCGTCAGCCGGTTCCACCGAATAACACCTCAAAAAATAAGCACGAAATTAAAAAAAATAGGATTTGGAGCCTTCACACATATTCAAGCACACCTGTTCGGGGCTTTCTTAAAATTATGCGCGAGTCGCCTAAGATATTCGAGGGGCGCTATTTCTCATGTTTGGACGTCAAAGAAGCCAAAAAAAATAATATCGTCAGCCGGTTCCACCGAATAACACCTTAAAAAACAAGCACGAAATTACAAAAAATAGGATTAGGAGCCTTCACACATGTTCAAGTATCCATGTTTGGGGTTTTTTTTTTAAATTATGCGCGAGTCGCCTAAGATATTCGAGGGGAACTATTTCTCATGTTTGAACATCAAAGAAGCCAAAAAAAATAATATCGTCAGCCGGGTCCACCTAGTAACACCTCAAAAAACAAGCATGAAATTAAAAAAAATAGGATTTGGAGCCATCACACATGTTAAAGTACCCATGTTCGAGATTTTTTTAAAATTATGCGCGAGTCGCTTAGGACATTCGAGGGGCTCTATTTCTCATGTTTGGACATCAAAGAAGCCAAAGAAAACAATATCATCAGCCGGTTCCACCGAATAACATCTGAAAAAATAAGCATGAAATTAAAAAAAAAAAGGATTTGGAGTCTTCACACATGTTCAAGTACCCCTGTTCGGGGTTTTATTAAAATTATGCACGAGTCGCCTAAGACATTTGAGAGACACTATTTCTCATGTTTGGACATGAAAGAAGCGAAAAAAAAATAATATCGTTAGCCGGTTCCGCCTAATAACACCTCAAAAAACAAGCACGAAATTAAAAAAAATAGGATTTGGAGCCTTCACACATGTTCAAATATTCATGTTCAGGGTTTTTTTAAAATTATGCGTGAGTCACCTAAGATATTCGAGGGGCGCTATTTCTCATGTTTGAACGTCAAAGAAGCCAAAAAAAATAATATCGTCAGCCGGTTCCATCGAGTAACACCTCAAAAAACAAGCATGAAATTAAAAAAAAAAGGATTTGGAGCTTTCACACATGTTCAGGTACCCATGTTCGAGATTTTTGTAAAATTACGCGCGAGTCGCCTAGGACATTCGAGGGGCGATATTTCACATGTTTGGATGTCAAAGAAGCCAAAAAAAAATAATATCGTCAGTCGGTTCCACCGAATAACACCTCAAAAAATAAGTACGAAATTAAAAAAAAAAGATTTGGAGCCTTCACACATGTTCAAGTAACCTTGTTCGGGATTTTTTTAAAAATTATGCGCGAGTCGCTGAAGACATTTGAGGGGAGCTATTTCTCATGTTTGGATGTCAAAGAAGCCAAAAATAATAATATCGTCAGCCGGTTCAACTGAATAACACCTAAAAAAAAAAGCACGAAATTAAAAAAAAAATTGGAGCCTTCACACATGTTCAAGTACCCAAGTTCGGGGGTTTTTTAAAATTATGCGTGAGTCGTCTAAGACATTCGAGGGGCGCTAATTCTTATGTTTGGACGTCGAAGAAGCACACCAAATGAATATCGTCAGCTGGTCACACGGAATAACACCTCAATTAACAAGTACGAAATTTCGAAAAAAGGATTTGGAGCCTTCACACATGTTCAAGTACCCATGTTCGGGGTTTTTTTTTTAAATTATGAGCGAGTTGCCTAAGACAATCGAGGGGCGCTATTTCTCATGTTTGGACGTCAAAGAAGCAAAAAAAAAATATCGTTAGCCGGTTCCACCGAATAACACCTCAAAAAATAAGCACGAAATTAAAAAAAAAAAAAGGATTTGGAGCCTTCACACATGTTCAAGTACCCATGTTTGGGGTTTTTTTAAAATTATGCGCAAGTCACCTAAGACATTCGAGGGACGTTATTTCTCATGTTTGGACGTCAAAGAAGCAAAAAAAAAATAATATCGTCGGCCGGTTCACCCGAATAACACCTCAAAAAATAAGCACAAAATTAAAAAAAAGTATTTGGAGCCTTCACACATGTTCGAGTTACAATGTTTGGGGTTTTTTTAAAATTATGCGCGAGTTGCCTAAGACATTATAGGGGTGCTATTTCTCATGTTTGGACATCAAAGAAGCAAAAAAAAATAATATTGTCAGCTGGTTCTACCGAATAACACCTCAAAAAACAATCACGAAATTAAAAAAAATAAGATTTGGAGCCTTCACACATGTTCAAGTACCCATGTTCAGATTTTTTGTAAAATTATGTGCGAGTTGCCCAAGACATTCGAAGGGCGGTATATCTCATTTTGGACGTTCGAGAAGCCAAAAAAAAATAATATCGTTAGCCGGTTCCATCGAATAATACCTCAAAAAATAAGCACGAAATTAAAAAAAAAATAGGATTTTGAACCTTCACACATGTTCAAGTACTCATGTTCGGTGGCTTTTTAAAATTATGCGAGAGTCGCCTAAGACATTCGAGGGGCGCTATTTCTCATGTTTGGACATCAAAGAAGCAAAAAAAAATAATATCGTCTGCCGGTTCAACTGAATAACACCTCAAAACATAAGCACGATATTTAAAAAAATAGGATTTGGAGCCTTCAGACATGTTCAAGTACCCATGTTCGGGGTTTTTTTAAAATTATGCGCGAGTTGCCTAAGACATTCAAGGGGCGCTATTTCTCATATTTGGACATTAAAGAAGCAAAAAAAATAATATCGTCAGCCGTTTCCACCGAATAACACCTCAAAAAACAAGCACGAAATTAAAAAAAAATAGGATTTGGAGCCTTCACACATGTTTAAGTACCCATGTTTGGGGTTTTTTAAAAGTTATGCGCGAGTCGCCTAAGACATTCGAGGGGCGTTATTTCTCATGTTTGGACGTGAAAGAAGCCAAAAAAAATAATATCGTCAGCCGGTTCCACTGAATAACACCTCAAAAAACAAGCACGAAATTAAAAAAAAAAGATTTCGAGCCTTCACACATGTTCAAGTACCTGTGTTCGGGGTTTTTATAAAATTATGCGTGAGTTGCCTAAGACATTTGAGGGGCGCTATTTCTTATGTTTGGAAGTCAAAGAAGCAAAAAAATAATAATATCGTCAGCCGGTTCCACCGAATAACATCTCAAAAAATAAGCACGAAATTTAAAAAAATAGGATTTGGAGCCTTCGCACATGTTCAAGTATCCATGTTCGGGGTTTTTTTTTAAAACTATGCGCGAGTCGCCTAAGACATTTGAGGGGCACTATTTCTCATGTTTGGACGTCAAAGAAGCGAAAAAAAATAATATCTTCAGCCGGTTCCACCGAATAACACCTCGAAAAATACGCACGAAATTAAAAAAAAATAGGATTTGGAGCATTCACACATGTTCAAATATTCATGTTCGGGGTTTTTTAAAAATTATGCGCGAGTCGCCTATGATATTTGACGAGCGCTATTTCTCATGTTTGAACGTCAAGGAAGCAAAAAAAAAATAATATCGTCAGCTGGTTCCACCGAGTAACACCTCAAAAAAAGGCATGAAATTAAAAAAAAAAATAGGATTTGGAGCTTTCGCACATGTTTAAGTACCCATGTTCGGGATTTTTATAAAATTGCGCGCGAGTCGCCTAGGACATTCGAGGGGCGCTATTTCTCATGCTTGGATGCCAATGAAGCCAAAAAAAAATAATATCGTCAGTCGATTCCACTGAATAACACCTCAAAAAATAAGCACGAAATTAAAAAAAAAAAGTGATTTGGAGCCTTCACACATGTTCATGTACCCTTGTTCGGGATTTTTTTAAAATTATGCACGAGTCGCCTAAGACATTTGAGGGGAGCAATTTTTCATGTTTGGACGTCAAAGAAGCCAAAAATAATAATATCGTCAGCCGGTTCCACCGAATAACACCTCGAAAAACAAGCACGAAATTAAAAAAATAGGATTTGGAGCCTTCACACATGTTCAAGTACCCATGTTCGGGGGTTTTTTTAAAATTATGCGCGAGTCGCCTAAGACATTCGAGGGGTGCTATTTCTCATGTTTATACGTCAAAGAAGCCAATAAAAATAATATCGTCAGCCGGTTCCATCGAATAACACCTCAAAAAAAAAGCACGAAATTAAAATAAAAGGATTTGGAGCCTTCACACATGTTCAAGTACCCATTTTCGGGGTTTTTTAAAATTATGCGCGAGTTGCTTAAGACATTCGAGGGGCGCTATTTCTCATGTTTGGACATCAAAGAAGCCAAAAAAAATTAATATTGTCAACTGGTTCCACCGAATAACACCTCAAAAAACAAGCACGAAATTAAAAAAAAAAAAGGATTTGGAGCCTTCACACATGTTCAAGTACCCATGTTCGGGTTTTTTTTTAAATTATGCGCGAGTTGCCCAAGACATTCAAGGGGCGGTATTTCTCATGTTTGGACGTCAGAGAAGTAAGAAAAAATAATATCGTCAATTGGTTCCACCGAATAACACCTCAAAAAACAAGCACGAAATTTTAAAAAAAAAGGATTTTGAGCCTTCACACATGTTCAAGTACTCATGTTCGGTGGTTTTTTAAAATTATGCGAGAGTCGCCTGAGACATTCGAGGAGCGCTATTTCTCATGTTTGGACGTCAAAGAAGCCAAAAAAATTAATATTGTCTGCCGGTTTGACTAAATAACACCTCAAAACATAAGCACGATATTTAAAAAAAGAGGATTTGGAGCCTTTAGACATGTTCAAGTACCCATGTTCGGGGTTTTTCTAAAATTATGCGCGAGTTGCCTAAGACATTCGAGGGGCGCTATTTCTCATATTTGGACGTCAAAGAAGCAAAAAAAATAATATTGTCAGTCGTTTCCACCGAATAACACCTCAAAAAACAAGCACGAAATTAAAAAAAAATAGGATTTGGAGCCTTCACACATGTTCAAGTACCCATGTTCGGGGTTTTTTAAAATTATGCGCGAGTCGCCTAAGACATTCGAGGGGCGTTATTTCTTATGTTTGGACGTGAAAGAAGCCAATAAAAATAATATCGTCTGCCGGTTCCACTGAATAACACCTCAAAAAACAAGCACGAAATTTAAAAAAAAGGATTTGGAGCCTTCACACATGTTCAAGTACCCATATTTGGGGTTTTTTTTTTTAAATTATGCATGAGTCCCCTAAGACATTCAAGGGGTGCTACTTCGCATGTTTGGACGTCAAAAAATTCCAAAAAAATAATATCGTCAGCCGGTTCCACCGAATAACACCTCAAAAAAACAAGCGCGAAATTAAGAAAAAAATTTTCCACCCTTCAATTTTATTATGGAATTCATACATGCTATAAACAAACAGATAAAAGTTATATAAAAAACAAAAACAACAATGTTGCATTCATTCATTTAGTGGACTGGCATCCACATCGTCTTCGAATTCCATACCATGTTTAGTAAAAATAGTTAAAATTTCTATTGACCTATATTTTTTCTAATGGTTAGACTGTACTAACACTTTCAGCACTTCATTGTTGGTTTTCAGCTCATTAATTTCATATTTTATAACTTTATCTGAATACTCAAAATGTCCTGATTGTCGAAAAAACAATCGTCTTACCGCTTGTGAATCGTGAATTCCATGAGGGGGAATCCCTTTAGGTGCAACTTGCTTTATCAAATCCTTCAGTTCATCGAGGGTACATCCTGAAGGAATTTCAAATTTCTTTGGATTTTTTCTTGTGAACGCGCATCCTACAAATTTTTTCTGGGGTGGCATGTTCCATCTCCCATTGTAATACAAGAGCGCGTCATGAGTAGGGGTCATAGTGCGTTCAAGTAAGTTTATTACTTCATCTGGTGTTCTTCCAACGATGTATAATAACTCAATCGGACCAACACATGAAAATTGATCATTACACATTAACATTGTGTTGACATCGTCATCATTTATCAATTACATACATTGAAAGAGAATTTGGTTACCTGTATGGGTGAATGGTTGGCGGTAGTGAATTTCATCCAAAAATTGTTTGTCGATTAGCTGAAGGGTATTGTGTATTCTGGTTTTTAGGCTTGCAAAATCACAGCTATTTGGTACTCGAATGGGCACCGGAGTGGAAGTTTGGAAGTAAACCCCACTATCATTGTGAATAATCGATCCATTTGGAAAAATGAAACCTAACCTTGAGTTGACAATCGTCTGACTGCTAGTTTCTCCTAAAAATGTCATACTTTGTGGATCAATTGGGAGATTATGTGAAAGCAAGATAATGTGTGATTTATTAGCGTTTGCCGTGTCTCATATATATGCATGGTTCTCACCGACAGATTGCTTCACTTTTTTTTACAAAAGAACACGCGTGAACATGTTTCGTGTTTATGTTTCCTACTAAGTCAATGTCGTGTCACGCTCAAACTTTAGTACGCATGCATATCATTATGTGTTGTCAATTATGACAACGATGTATCATACATGCGTAATTGATTTTGTTTGCACCAACTAATGTTTTTTCTTAATGTAACGAGTACTTAATAATTATCCTTTAATGGCTTACAACAAATTATATCGCATAATGAATACAATTAGATAAACAATGTATGTTTAGTCTTCATTTAGGTCGACATAGTCTCTTTTGAATAACATCAAGCTTGTGTACTGCTGCATTCTACTAATATATGGAGTTGTCCACTGCTTTGCCTGAGAATAACAATTGGTTGACCACAACAACACTAAAGGTGGTAAAGGACAACGGTCTTTCAAATAAACCTGTTGTGCGTGAACAAACATTATTAACTCTAATGAACCAGGGAAGTGATTGCATAATTCTTAGACTAACTACCTTCAATGTACCTGAACAAAATGATTTCCAAAGACATGATCGACACATATCATGTGGTGCACAGAAGAATCGAGTGGTGGTGGACTTCTAAGAGAAAAAAATGTCATGCTTTGTGAATGAAATCCTGTATAAATGGCACAAATTGATCCAACATCGGGATGATCCTTGTTGGCTTCGGCGGTTCAGAAGATGATGCACTACGTTTCACTGAAGAGTTGCTGCTTTGAACAGAATGAAAAGCATCAACATACACCCAATAAGATGGATCACGCTTTGTGGATCTTTGACTTCTTTTCATCGGTTTCTTCGGTGCGCCTTTAGTGTTGACCTTTGACGGAGGATGGCACATAGAGTTATGATCAGGGTATGCAATATCTCGAAGTTTACTCTTGAGAGTTAGTTTGCCACACACATCAAGTTCCTCAAATCTTTTAGATATGGTCTCAATCTCTTCCTTGATGCTGACTTCAGCCTCACATAACCCTTGGTCTGAAAAGCAAAGTCTCCTCCAGAACATATGGACTAAATCCACTGGGATGCTGCCAACAGTATATCTAGAAAGCTCACATGCACAAAGAAGACCGAGCGTGCTTTTCATCACACAACCACAAGAAGAGGGATCATTGCCGAGATAACGTAGACGCTCAACCTCGCCAGCAATCTCATTTAAAGCATTCCTTGAAACCATTCCAACAAGCCTCTTGTATAAGGTTTTTTTTAAATACATGTCGAGTCACATGCATACTGGTTTCAAAGGATGCTTTAATTTCAACGTGTTGCAGCGTGATCATGTTGTTCATGGCATCCCAAACACTACACAGGTCTTCAAGGCTAATTTGTGATACTCTTTTTAGAGCCCAATAAGCTGATTCAACCCTACATTTAAAATACACAACAAACATGAAAAATATACAACAATTAAATACCATTTATTAATAATCCTTACTAGAAAAAATAAGATTTTAATACTTGTTTGTTATTGTGTTGCCTAGGTGCATGACCTTATTCGTCCAGACTGTAATAGATTTTTCCTTGTGGGGGATAATCCATGTGTCGTTAACATAGTCAACGAACATTGGCCAAGGTGAACAAGCAATTTGAAACTTCTGAAAGGACTCAATGAATTCTTGTTCAAACGGACAATCAACCAAAGTACCCCAGTTATCCATCACATAGTCTCAGGCATTTTTTTTTACTGATTAAAGATTTGCACTTCGCCTTGACATTCTTATCGATGTGAAACCTGCACAACAAGTTTGTACACTCCGAGAATACAGTTTTCACTGCATCCATCAGTGCTAGGTCTCTGTCAGTGACAATAACAACAGGAAGACGATCATTTCTTAAAAATAGACCTCGAAACTATTCCAAAGTTCATACAATATTATTAACACGCTCACCCTCCAGATATGCAAACTCAGCAGAGAATGTCATCGTCGTTGGTGTCACCCCAACAAAGTCAAGTAGTGAGAGTCTGTACCTTTTTGTTTTGTAGGTACTATCTATAAAAAAACACCAGATGACATGCATTGCATAACTTTACTGCATCTGGGTGACACCAAAACAGATCACGCACCACAACTTCATCCTTTAATCTATGCCAATGAATGTATTGATCACGTTCGAGAAGCTTCATCAGATGTTGTATTTCGGTATCAGCTTCTCTTATTGAAGAACGATATGTACTTCTAAGGTGGTCTAATCATATCATGCCTTTTTTATTATTAATTTTTGTTGTCAAAATATAACATTACTAAATTTATCATGGCTATGCATTTTTTCAATACTCATTATTAGAGCATATCATGCTCTAATCTTTTAAAATAATTTGGAGGCAAAATTGATGATTAAGTTTATTTTTTTCGTGATTTAAGGTGGTCGAATCATATCATGTCATACCTTCTTTATTATTGATTTTTGTTGTCAAAATACAACATTACTAAATTTATTTTTGATATGCATTTTTTCAATATTCATTCAGATTAGAGCATATCTCGCAACCCGAATTGTGGAACTCAATGACATAAAGAAGAAAATACATGATACTTCACCATAGAGCCACATGCACTACAAGGTCGCAAACTTATATTGAGGACATGAATTTGCAAGCATTTGTGTATGATTATACGCACACACTGCATATTTTAATCTGGATGCACATCTTGCCCTACCTGAAGCCAGAAATCACTTTTTTGCTGCTCTCCATCAATAGAAGCAAGTTTCAGTAGTATGCCAAACAAAATTTTTCCCTAAACTAGCGTACCCCATTGCCCAGAGGCTCTTCGCTATGCGAAGGTATGGGGGAGGGATATTGTACGCAGCCTTACCCTTGCATATGCAAAGAGACTGTTTCCGGATTTGAACCCATGACCAACAGGTCACCAAGGCACAACTTTACCGCTGCACAGGGCTCGCCCTCAAACAAAATTTTTCCCTATTATAATATATTTATATTAGAATATTGATGCATTAAATAAATCAAATATATAACTGAAATCTAGCGACAAAACAACTTGGCCAACCTTTACCCTCATGTAGGAAGCTAAAGCTGCCACCTTGCTTTGCTAACCAGTCAGTTATCTTGTTTCCTTCACGAAAAGTGTTAGAGAATTGGATATTCCATGGTAGTTGCTTAAAGGAACGAATTTCTATAATGAGAGCTGCATATGGATGACATGAATGCACTCCGAGATTGATAAGCTCCAAATTAAAGCGACTTTTTTGAATCTGTTTCACATATAATATGATGTGCACCCAGGGGCCATGCGAGTTTAACGCCATGAACCAATGCAAAGAGTTCTGCACGAAGGGATGTAGTAACCCCACATGATCCGTAGAAACCTATTACCCTTTCACTAGTTGTGTTCCTAATTACTCCTCTGAAGCCTGCTTTGCCCGAATTCCCAAGAGAAGAACCATCAATGTTTAACTTCAAGAAATTCGGTGATGGCAGACTCCATGAAATATAGATAATTGAGTTGTCCATATTGCCTCCACGCCGTTGACGCGTACCAATGTCGAGTGTAGCAAAAACTTGAGAAAAAAGATGCCAATTTTGCCAGTCTTCACTATTGAAGACGAAGGAATTGCAACACCTCCAAATGAACCAGCAAGTGATAGCAAACAACGAAACTTTTGGGCTAGTGCCATATGATGTTGGAGCCAAGTTGCACTGTCTTGCTCCATAAAATCCACTTGTAGAGCATGATGAAAAAAATGCCAAACTTGTTGAGCTTTTTGGCTATCGCGGAGAATGTGAAGGATTGTCTCTTCTTGATCAAGACACCTGCAACAAAACTCATCAGTAGACAAATGTCTAAAGGTTAGAAAAGTATTTGTGGGAAAACTCTTATGGCTAGTGAGCCACAAGAAGAATTTTATATGCTGAGGGATGTTGATGGACCGCATCCAGGATCCGTTGCTTGTAGAGCCACCAAGGGATACATGGCTTGAGAAGTGAGTCATTGGTAAGCAATTTTAGTCGTGTAACAACCATCAGAGGAAGCATCCCAAATAATAAAGTCCTCCGTAGTAGGACACAAATAAAGTGACATGAACTCCTCCCTGACCTCCTGAGTTAACACTGTTGCCAACCAATCCCATTGCCATTCGTCATCTTGATAAAGGCCTTTTAGCTTCAAGTGGGCATCCTGATGATGGACATAGTCAATCATGGAACATATATGTCCCACCAAACTCCACCTGTCATACCAAACAAAAGTCTCTCCTCTCCCAACTCTGAATTTGAAACCAGGTTCTAGGATGTAAGCCACCTTTATAATTGAGGCCCATGTGTAGTAGCAACCCTTATACTCCTTTGTAAGGAAAACATTATCCTCCTTCTATTACTTGTGTGTTAACATCCGAACCCAAGGCTTATGTTGATCATGCAATAGAGACCACACATGTTTCCCTAAGAGAGTTGTATTCATTTCTTTAGCTTTACAAACTCCCAGTCCCTCTTCCCTCAAAGGCTGAGTTATTATGTCCCACCCCACCCAATGATGATGGCGATTACCCCAATGATGATGGCTGAGTGAATAAAATTTAAATTCTACTTAGTTTTAGTACACTTTCTTATTTGGTGAAATTTATGTAGATTTCACTAAATATGTACACTTTATACTTTACTGGCTGAGTTCATTTGCAAACTAAAAAGATTCAATTTTAACTAATAAAAAAGTGTGTTGAAAATTGGTAGAGTATGTAGCACTTCATTTTTGTTAATAGAATTTTCCATTTTTTTTATTTGTTCTGTTGTGTTTATTTTAAAGACTATATTATCTCATCTTTTGAGTTAGACACCATCCTCAAAATTATTGTGCTTTTTATTGTTTGGCCTTGTTGTCGTTGCCTTTTTTTTGTTTGACTATAAAAGGATTCAATGTCTTTAGCACAAAGAGTTTCAATGGCTTATTAAGGTACATATAAAAGGATTAGATTCTTTAAGGTAAATCAATTGTTCACCATCATTTATCATGCTCATTTATTATTAAATTAGTCTTTTGACTCAAGCGTCGAAATATCTTTTACAAATATCTCACCTTTTAGAAACTCAAGAGAATAAAGATTGAAAATAAATATTACACACTATTAAAGATATGAAGAGGAAAAGACCTTGATACACTATGTAGGTACAACACTCACCCAAACAAACAAAGGGGTAAGAGTAACAATTCATACTTAAATAATACAAGAAAACATAATAGGTGACACACAAATATATATGACATACGAAGATGATCAATGTCTTTATAATGTTAGAATGAAACTTCACATACTCATACTCATGCATAATACAATACTTGACGTTAATTGATGATATATTCTGATAACAACCTCCATTGAATCCATTAACATTCATCATAATTTATCTAAAGATGAAACATTGTTAACAATTCAACTATTAATCTTAGAGTCTTACGAATATTTAGATTATTTGGCAAATTATGGAGACATGAAATCATCTTTTTTAAGAATAAATTTAAAGTTTCCTTTTTAAATTAATAATACTTTTATTCTATGGGTTAAACATTTTTTTAAGATTTTAGATTTATTTATGGTAATATTTGTAATAAAACATTAGAAGGGTTAATGGGAGAATTTTGTTGGAGAAACAGACAAGGAAGGAGGACAAAATTGACTAGTAAAACCAAACGGGCGAAGCTACATGAGAAGAGGGGATAGAGAAGAGGAGGTGACTTGTAAGATCGGAGAAATATAAAGAGAGAAAGAGAGGAGAGAGAGAGAGAGTGGAAATTGCCGTGACGTGATCGTGATCGGGGCACAGTCAGTCTGAATCTGAAATCCATCTTCAAAATCTCAATTCAATTGGAGGGAGCTGTGCCTTGACTCCTGACGTCCAAAAATGTCGCTGAATATGAAAACCCTAACCCAAGCATTGGCGAAGACCGCGGCGGTGATCGAGAAGACAGTGCAGACGACGGTGCAGGAGGTGACGGGCCCGAAGGCACTTCAGGACTACGAGCTGCTCGACCAGATCGGCTCCGCGGGGCCCGGGCTCGCCTGGAGGCTCTATTCGGGCCGGGCCCGTGATCCCTCGCGGCAGCACCAGTATCCGGTGGTGTGTGTGTGGGTCTTGGACAAGCGCACTCTTTCCGAGGCCCGAATGCGCGCGGGCCTCACCAAGGCCGCTGAGGATTCCTTTCTAGATTTGATTCGGATGGATGCCTCCAAGCTCGTCCGCCTCAGGCATCCCGGTGTCGTTCACGTCGTCCAGGCCCTCGACGAGAGCAAGAATGCTATGGCTATGGTCACCGAACCCTTGTTTGCTTCCGCTGCCAATACTCTTGGCATTGTCGACAATATTCTTAATCTTCCTAAAGATCTCAGGGGAATGGTACCCTTTTTTTTCAATTCCCTATTATATCCTTTCGTTTTCTTACGTGATCTACTAGTTCCACTTGATCTTTTAGTCCTTCAATTTGTCAAGTGGTGTCACAGTAGTCCCTGAATTTAGGAAAATGTCAAATAAATACCTTGCAATTGAAATTTGTTAGTCAAATGATAGTAAGTTTCTCATGAAAGAGCCTATGCTTTGCAGGAAATGGGAATTTTGGAGGTAAAGCATGGTTTACTTCAGATAGCAGAATCCCTCGACTTTCTCCACAACCATGCTCATCTTATTCATCGATCTATATCACCCGAGGTGATAATCTTTCACATTACTTAGACTCAAGGTTTTAAATTGCCACAATGGTTGTAGTTTTTATGATATTACGGGAAATGTGGCGCCAAAATCTTGATGCCCCCATGTAGCATAACACCCGAGGTGATGCCCAAAAAGTCTTGATACTGCCGCCAAAATCTTGCTTTGACTTAATTATTTCCCCCTTAATTCTTTCTAGATTTAATTGCAAATTTTTGCCCCCAAGTTTTGCAATGTTGCAAATTTTGCCTCCCAATTTACAAAATATCGCATGTTATGCTCCCACGTAGAGAAGTCGCCACAATTAATATATTTCATGGCGGTTTTTCCTTTAAACTGCCACAACTAAGACAATTTATAATTTTTTTCATTAATTGTGGCGGTTTTTCTACATGTGGGCAAAATTTGCAACATTGTAAACCTTTGGGGGCAAAAACTGCAATTAAGCCTTCTTTTTATTATGACACTTCTTTTTTATAAAAGAAATTCTGACAAATAAATAATGTTAGTGCAAGGTTTTAAATTGTGGTTGTGGTTTCATCATGTTTCTTAATATTATCGGGCAAATGTGGTTGTTGCAGTCAAAATTGCAGTTGTGTTGTGGTTGTGAATACCGCAAAAACCTTGACATGTCTGATATCGTGGTTTTGGACTGTTTCTCAAAGCCTTGTGCCAGTTAGTGGCATCTATGTATTTCTAAATGTTACTTTCATAGTTTCGTAATTGAAAAAATATTTTTGGCTCTTTGAAATTCTTGCTGAAGTTTCATTTTGCACCAATCACTGTTGATACAGATTACTTATTGGGTTGATAGTTAACCTGTCACACTCATCCTTTTCTATTTCACCGTTGTGAAATTTAAGATTGGCTCATTGAATACAAATTTATACTTTGCAGAACATTCTGATCACCTTGAGTGGAGCTTGGAAACTGGCTGGATTTGGTTTTGCAGTTTCTGCTACTCAGACTTCTGGTGACTCATCTAATCTGCAACCCTTCCATTATGCTGTGAGTGGAAAAATTGATAAGATTAAGAATTACTACATTAAATTTGTGCTGACCAAAAAAAAAAACTACATTAAATTTGTTCACTTGACATGTTAAATACTGTAATATGATGCACATATATATTTTTTTATAATATTAACTCATCTCTAAATATTTTTATATCTATTTGATCAATTCAGTGTTATATTACCAATCATATAATCTTGTATTATGTTATATGTTTTGTATATGTTATATGTTTCTTCTTCATCAGGATCTCAATATTTCTTCCTTTGATTATTCTTAGACACAAATTTCTGCTTCTAGCAAACTTATATACTTCTGCTAGCAGACGTCTCTGCATTTTGTAATCATACCTGTGCAATTATTCTTCCTGGTACATGATTGTCTATAGTTTTGCCTTGTGGCATATGATTTTCTAGATTATATTTGTAATATCTGGATCTAAACTATGATTTATAAGAAAGGCCAAATAAAGTTATCATTCCTAAATGAAAAACTATACTATTTTATGTCTGTATCTTATTCTCATCCTCAGGAGCAAAGTAAGTTTTGCTTAAATGACCTGTATCATATTTCACTTTGACTGCTGTACAGGAATATGATGTTGAGGACTCTATTTTGCCACTTCAGCCATCACTTAATTACACTGCTCCTGAGCTGGTGAGGAGCACTGTGTCTTCGGCTGGGTGCTCATCTGATATTTTCAGTATTGGATGCCTTGCCTACCATTTAATTGCCCGCAAGCCTTTGTTTGACTGCCACAACAATGTGAAGATGGTACATACAAATCCTTCTTTTTTTACCCTTTCCAAAAACTGGTTGTGATATCTGAAATAAATGAATAAAAGAAACATAATTTAGCACAACTTGTGGACAGAGGTTTATTGTGGCCCAAATTAAATCTAGTGTTGACCCCCCCCCCCCCCCCAAAAAAAAAAAAGGAAAGATTCTCTTGCTAATTGCCATTAGGTTGTTTGTTAGTAGCTAAACTAGTTAGCGACATAAGCTAGTATTCTAGGTGTCATTTTCAATATATAAGTACTAACATACTACTTCAGCTCAATAATCAAATTCAATGCTAGCAATACTTAAATTAAGTTGCATTGATTTTAAAGTTGTCAATGTTCTTTTCGAATTTTCTGATTGGAGATTCAGTGATGGTTGCATGTGTCTTGTCTCTAAAAGAGAGAATATGTTTTTGTTAATGATTGAATAAATTTCACTATATGCCATCCGTGTAATTGTATGCTACCATGAAAAAAATGGTTCTCTTTCATTTTTGGCATATACTTCTTATGTATTTAAACAGAAAGAGGTGAAAGTGATCAGTTTCATTACTTGATAACAACAATGTAGGCTATTTTATTTTAGTCATTTGAAGGTAATAAGAAATTTTGGTTTTGTACTTATGCAGTACATGAATACCTTGACTTACTTATCCAGTGACGCATTCTCATCTATCCCATCAGAACTGGTTCCTGACTTGCAAAGGATGCTTTCTCCAAATGAGTCTTCAAGGCCAACAGCAATGGATTTTACAGGTAAAGATAGCCTGGAGAAACAGTACATTTCTTAAATGAAAAAAGGCATGACATCAAAATAGTTAAATAGTTTTCTTGGGGAGTTCCTTGTAAATGAAATTTTAATAGGTGTTCATCAATTAAAAAATTTGGTGTCAGATCTGAAGAGGAAGGTCTTGATCATGTCAGACATGACACCAATTAATCATTCTACATTTCAGATGACTTTTGAGTACCTTGACTGGAAATTTTAGGAGGTGTTTGAACTTTTAGAAGTTCGAACATTATAGTTTGAACTTAGAAGTTAGAACATTAGACCCGTTAGTAGTTTAATTGATCTAGGCTAGTGCTGCTAGTAGTGCACTAGTAAACTAGTGTAAATAGTTGTAACTTTGTATTATATCACATTAAATATCAATCTTATATATCATTCATTCAGAATATTATTGTGAGTCTCCTTTATTTTCCTCCTTTCCCACCCAAACTGTAATCCTATAATATCAGCATGGTATCAAAAACCATTGATAGGACTTAATTTGAGCCGTAGTTATCAGTATTGCACGATCTGTGATATGATACGGTTTGAGCAGCTTGTGATATGAATCAGTGAGCTAATCGTTTCGGCGCTTGAATTGCATGAATCAGACCTGAATTGTAATCTAGTGAAAAATTACACGATTATTGCGTAGGATCTGTTAGGCCTAAGGAGTTGCGGCACCCTGCTGCTCCTCAAAGGGCCATTATGCCTGGCTTAAGCGGAGTGGGCAAGTCACGCTGCACTGCTATCCTAACTTCTGTTCCACTCATGGCTGCACTTGCATCTAGCTGTTCAGAGAAAAGAGATGATCAGAATCACAGCCCTAACCGGCCTAACCCTAAACGACAATGTATTGTATTTTTGTTTTTACTTTAGCAACTTTTGTCTTTTAGTTGCAAGTCATAGACTGTGTTTCGACTTTCAACTTAGGACAATCATTTTTAACTTTTAAGTTTTAATCTTTATTATTGGCGTGATATTTAAGTATTGTCTAGTATCAAATAAAAAATAATAATTGATGTGAATTGTTTTTCTCTTACTTACTGCTTAGTATCTTTTTATCATAAAATCTATTATAAAACATTGTAAAATCTGTTATAGTTTTCAACTTCAAATAATTAATATATAATAAATTTAATAGCAGAATATTTATTTTAATTTTTAATTTTAGTTATAGCAAATTTTAACAGAACTCGTGCATCTCATGATTTTAGAGTTATTTTTATAGTTATTGATCATGAATGTGCTTTAATATGTCTTGTTAGTTTGTATATGCTCTGATTTATTATTGATCACAGATCTTACGATTTGCAATTCAGAAATTGGGCCTTCCGATTTACAATTTTAATCCTGATTCAACTACCATCATTTGAGCTTGTTGCAGCTATGTAGGACCCTTGTGTCATACAGATCCAGAGTATCTTTTGAGGAATCTTCTTGAACATGTTGAGGGAAGTGTTTAGGTCTAACTTAAAGTTACACCCTAGATGATAGATTATGCCCAAAGAATCAATAAGAAGAATCAATTACTAAACAAATGGGGGTTTCTCAGACAAGGTTGAGCAAATGGGAGCTGCTGATCTTCCAAAATAGTTACATGTGAAAGTGGATCTTGGTCTTGCATACAATTGGGCGGGTGGGGGGGTGGGGCGGGTGGCAGCGTTTTATGAACCGGCCGGTCTGACCAAACCCAGTGGTCACACTGGTTCGGTTCACTACAAGGATTGGAAATGTATTAGAATCACTGTGACATGGGTTGAAATGGAGTGGGTATTTGGTTGAACCGGGTGAGTCTTTGGTTGAACTGGAGTGAATTTTGGTTGAACCGAGTGCTTTTTTTTAATAAAAAAAGTTATGTACCTTTTCTATGTTTTCTTTTGTGAACTTATGCTTATTTATAAGACATTGGAAGTTTGTTTGTGTTTGGAACTTGTTTATGGACTTGTATTGACACGAATATTGGTTGTTATTTGGGATATTAGGTACTTTATAATTACAACCATTTTAAATTTAGAGTATTGAATGATTAAATTATGTTAATTACTTAGTTATATTATTTTTTTATAATTTTTAATATATACCGGGTCAAACCAGTATTATGACCAATGAGACTCCGATTTGACCATTGACCCATTAACTGAGTGCCTTGACCGGTTTGTTGGCCGGACCAATTTTTAAAACATTTGGGGGGGGGGGGCATGGTGATGAAATCTTTAATCAGCAGGCCTATGGGTTTCTTAAAACATTGTGTTTAAGGTTTGGTGAAAAGGACAGTATAGATAGTGAGCAGATTTTAGACTTGGAATAGGAATTGAGGGAGGGAGCCAGGTCTCTCAAATACCTGGGAAAGGGAGAAAGTCCATTTTATGATTCTTGGTCGCTGGTTCTGTTTATCAGATGGCATCCATTCCTAGTACCTGCTATAGCATTTTTGGGGCTGTTCATTATTGTTCTACTATTAGGGATTGATAACTATGGTATCGGACTAATATCTATTTCAGAATATTATCAAGAGCCTCCTTTCTCTTTTTTCACCTTTTGACCTAAACTCTATATTGTCAAATGTCAATTGAAGTGTTTCTCTACGCTTATTGTGTATCAAGAAATTAGGTTAACACAATTTGATTAATGGAAAGTGGTTTCAAACCTCCTTAAATAACAATCAAGATCTTTTGATAAACCACAAACTCACCTAACAACTGCAGCTGCAGCATTTTTTGTAAAAAATGAAAAGGGTTGTGACAATTCGTATGAGATCAAAACTCCAATTTATAAATTTATTAAGATTTCTTAATATCTCATGCTACAAGGGTGACTCAAAATGGTGTTTTAGTTTAACTTTGATTATGTAAAACTTATATGACAGTCATTAACCCATGAAGTGTTTTTGATTAGGATTGCATGTGTAATTCTTCAGGATTAAGTAACTCATAATCAACCGGTTACCATTGAACATTGCAATTAATATAGTGTCTCTGCTGGTAGTTGGAGCTTTTAGATGGTCATAATCTTGACAGTATATATGCTTCTCATATTTGCAGGCTCACCATTTTTTAGGCATGACACTAGGTTGCGTGCTCTACGCTTCCTTGATCACATGCTTGTAAGATTTTTCTAGTTTAGCCTTTTAGCATTACGAAATGTTAACATGCAAATTTTAGAGTTGAAGTTCTTGATGATGTGTCTTCCTTTCCTTCAGGAAAGAGATAACATGCAGAAGTCAGAGTTCTTAAAAGCATTGTCAGATATGTGGAAAGATTTTGATTCGCGCGTATTGCGATATAAGGTATGCTCTATGCTGTTTGGTTATGAAATTTATGTGTTTTCACTTCTGCTAGTCAATTTTATGTCAGGTCTTTCTCCCAGCATACATAATTTGTACACTCGTGCTAGCATGTATAAGTCAGGATACTCTTGCTCTGTCTATTACTTTGTCTTGTGTCCTATAACTTCGATAGCCAATACGGTCTCTCAATCTTTCATGGATTTTGAATTTATATTGCACGTGTTAAACTCATGCTATGCTGTTTTCCCAAATATGTGTTTAAATGTTATTACTTCTTGACTCTGAATTCTCCTGAATTTTGAGTTATGTTTTTTTCACTATTGTCGTGAATGTAATTTGGACAAATATAATTCATACAGGTCCTTCCACCACTTTGTGCAGAGCTTAGGAATGTGGTGATACAGCCAATGATTTTACCAATGGTTCTAACCATTGCAGAGTCTCAGGTACTAATATCTCTTTCTTTTCTTCACTTCCATAGAATACCTAAATTAGTGCTCGTGCTGACGGCATTGTAATTAAAAATCAATATTGCACCAAGAAATATTGTTTTGTAGGGTGAATATTTCACAAAATCCACCACTATATTGAAAATATACATCATTTGTCATTTAATTTCATAGTACTAGTTTTTTTTGCCTACTCTATCAATATATCTTAAAATTAATGGCATAATTTGCTTATTAAACCAAGTGAAAATATTAACTATGTGATTACAAACCGTTTGTTCTTTTTATTTGCATGTGTCTCCTTGCTTTATTTAGATGCAAACCATTTGTTCTTTTCTTTATCTTGATCTATAGTTTAGGAAATGAATGATTTGGTCTGTTATGGTGAAATGAGTTAATATTTAGTTGCAAGTTGCGACAGTTGATCTGTTTTCGGTTTGTGATAAGTAAGGGCAGTGTATCATCAGTAAACCAGATTTACATAAGTGCACAATGGATTGCTATTTTATTTTTTTTATTTTTGATGAAAAAGAAATTCATTAACACAAAATGGAAAAAATCATTTATTTTTCAGGACAAGAATGATTTTGAGCAATCAACACTTCCAGCCCTTGTCCCTGTCCTTAGTTCTGCTGCTGGTGAGACACTATTACTGCTTGTGAAGCATGCTGAGCTTATAATAAACAAGGTAGTTGAGAGTTTATATCAGTTTCTTTATTTTGATGATTGAAAAATCTCTGTATCTAGTGACTATGTTTATTCGCTACTTATTTTTCCATTTATTATTCTTAGACTAGTCAAGAACATTTAGTTTCACATGTTCTTCCAATGATTGTTCGGGCCTATGATGATACTGATGCTCGTTTGCAAGAAGAGGTCCTGAAAAAATCTGTATCCCTTGTCAAACAACTAGATGCCCAGGTGAGTGCTATTTTCTAATTATTGAGTAGGCTTGAGTTCTTTTAAACTATCACATGTTTGCCATTGAATCTGTATCACATGTTATTACTATTGTTTCAACTTTTGGGGACTTCGAAACTTTATGGTTTGGACATGGAAAAAGAGAAATAGAGAATAACAACTAACAATGTATTATGAGATTGATAAGTTCAAATACAATAACTTAATGCACCTAATATGCTACTACTTAGGTGAGTTAAGTCAAGTGCTAGTCCTACTAGTACAAGCCCAGGCCAAAGCCCAATAATAATAAAATGAATATTCCTACTATACTAATTGTCACCTTATTTCCCCCTTGAGGCTTATATTATTATATGGCCCTAATGTTGTTCAGCCCATAATCCTTGACACTTTTTTTTAAAAAAAAATCAACTCAAATGTTTAGTATTGAAGTAAGATATCTATTATGTTTCATTTTTTTTTGGGTTTTTCCTTTCAGCTCGTGAAACAAGTGGTTTTGCCCCGTGTTCATGGATTAGCACTTAAAACAACAGTTGCGACGGTATGTTTTGTTTGAGATTTTATCTTTATTTGCAATGCCTCAGGTTGACATATATGTGGTGTCTTTTTTGCATCCAAACCTAATTTAGTCAGAATAATTAGATCCTTATTATTGGTAAATCAAATGGTAGTTATCAGCTCTTTTCAAAGTTTCATATCATATTTTTGCATATTCCACATATTTCCTCCATTTAACATGTGAACATTCCATTGGCAATACTGTTGTTATTATCTTATTTCAAGTTGCATTATAAACATCTGTGTGAGGTTTAAGCTTCATTCTTCAAACCCTTGCTGAGTTAGTGGTGTGGCTTCTACTTCTTTGAACCCTTGCTGCTACTGTGTTTTTGAAGCTCAACTATGATCTTGTACACTGGATGGGTTCTGGGATGTGAGAGGTGACTGATTTCTGGTGCCTTTGTTTCTGTATGAATGATTTCTGAATGTACTATTTTTGGTTGGATTCTGTGACTGCAACCTTCCTCTGTTGTTGCATTCTGGTTTCTGAGCATGCTAATCTGTTTTTGGGTATTAAAATTTTGAGCTATGCTGGTCTATGAGTGATGCTTTTGTGGCTCCCCTGTTTCTGCCACTTAATCTCATTTTTTTCCTCATATTAATGTTGAGAGTTGTAACAATTAACTTAGCTGTTTAAGAAACCTTTGTTTTGTTATAAGGCTTATCCTTGATAGGTTAAAAGCCCTTTGTTTTCTTACAAGGCTTGTCTTTTGGGGTTAGGACCCTTTGTATCGTTACAAAGGCTTGTACATAGTCCTTACAAACTTGTATCTATTATGCATAGAACATACTTAAATGCTAGATGTGATTGTAATTTTGTTATTGTTATGGCTTATTTGTGTTATTTAATATGTGTGTGTGTTCTTGAATATAATTTTATATAATAGGTAGGGTGTTACCTTTCATGTTATAAAATCATGTTTTTCTTTTCTTCCTCTTCAATCTTAGGTAGGACCTTTTAGTTTGACAATGTTGTCACCTTATATTCAAACCTGTTGTCTGTATTTTTCTATTTGGTTTGACAGGTTAGAGTCAATGCGCTGTTGTGCCTAGGAGACATGGTTAATCAACTTGATAAACATGCTGTCTTGGACATCTTGCAAACTATTCAACGCTGTACTGCTGTTGACCGCTCCCCTCCAACCCTTATGTGTACCCTAGGGGTTGCAAATTCTATTTTCAAGCAGGTAAATTTCAAATGATGAGCCTGACATAAATCACAGTTTTTTATATTATTGACTGCTATGATCAACGATATTTGGAGTTGTTGCTAAATAGTATTTGGAATCATACTTGTCTTTTTTTTTCTCCTCTTCAGTATGGAGTAGAATTTGTAGCTGAGCATGTTCTTCCATTGCTTATACCCCTGCTGACTGCTCAACAATTGAATGTTCAACAGTTTGCCAAATATATGCTCTTTGTCAAGGATATGCTCCAGTAATATTTTCTTTTTTAAAAAAAATTAAGCCCCTCTATTTTTTGTTATCTGTCTTCCTCATTGTCCTTAATCTCTGACAAACTTCTCTTTAATTTTTTTTTTGAACTTTGTGCTCTGTACAGCAAAATAGAAGAGAAGCGAGGAGTGGCTGTGACTGATTCTGGAACGCCAGAGATAAAACTATCTCCCGTGGTTAATGGCCTTCAATCTGAAGCCACGCGGACAAGCAGCAGCTCTGTACCTGCTTCAACAAAAAACAGCTCTTGGGATGAAGATTGGGGTCCCAAACCAAAGGGCACTGCCTCTTCGATCCAGAATTCTATTGATGCAACCAGTCAATCTATGGCAGGCAACCCTGTGGATCAAGTAACATCTTTACAAAAGCATTTGTCCTTAGCGGCTTTATCTGCTAAGCAAACAGCCAAGTCATGTCCGTCAGTGGATGTAGAATGGCCACCTCGTGCATCTTCTGGTGTTACCCCACAATTTGGTGATACTGAAAGGCAGACAATAGCAGCAGGAACTTCATCCACATCTAATCTTGAATCTGATGATCCTTTTGCTGATTGGCCTCCGCATCCTAATGGCTCAGTATCAGGTGGATCTGGAATATCCAACAATGGTACTTTAGGAATGCCACTAAACAAAGTTGGGTTTAATTCAATGACAAGCACTTCAAGCAATATGGCTCCCCAAACTAGCAACAGTTGGCCTGTTAATTCCCAAAGTTCTGCCGAGTCCATTAGTTTGAACTCAAGGAGTGCTAGTTCAACAACGGGTAGCCTGAATACTGGTGGCCTTGGACAACAGAAATCTCTTGGGTTCCTAAAACAAAGCCAAGCTTTTCCAGCATCGAATGTTTCATATAATAATGTTCAGTCAACAGCAACAGATCTTGGATCAATATTTTCTTCCAACAAGAATGAACAAATTGCACCTAAACTTGCACCACCCCCTTCAACCACTGTGGGTAGAGGACGAGGAAGAGGGAGGGGAGCTGCTTCAACCACTCGGTCCTCTCATACCAAGTCACATGCTGAGCAGCCACCCCTTTTGGATTTGTTGTGATAGCTTGCATCTATTGTTGTTCATGTATTAGGGTGAGTTACTGTTGAGATTGTACATTTTATGCAACATCCTGTGTTGAGTGCTTGTGAAGGGAGATTTCAAAAAATCTTGCCAGGCAACATGTTTTAAGGGACGGCTACTCTTTGTAAAGGTTTTGTTGTATGTTGCTTAGTCTATAGTGATTTTGCAAAATTTGGATTAATATTTTTGATTTTTTTGTCCTCGCATCATACTTCATTCTTAGGGCATCAGGCAAAGTGTATTCAGAAAAGTCCTGATTACTGTGACTGGGTTGAAAATAATAAAGGCTGTCATGAAGTAACTTCTGTACCAAGGATTTGAATTCCACTATGTACGACTAGCATAATAGAAATTGTTTGTGGGTGAAGAAACGATCTCTACCTCTATCTTGCTCGTTAGCTATCATATCGGAGAACTGAAATGCCTAAGAGGCAGAGACTTTGTTTTTATAACTGTTGAAGTTGACTTTCAGCTTTTGGTTGTAACTCGAGGACTTATGTAATTTTTACATGTTTGGAAGAAGAATTTAGAAGTGAAATAGGCTGCATTTAATTTTTCAAATACGATTCTTTTGATAACACTCTTAAACATTTGAATTTGGAAGTGAAAATATTTCGTTTCATATTTGGATAACATATAATATGAAGAGACACGCATTTATTTTTTATTTATTTATCGTTACTCTCCATGTTGTGTGGAGACTGAAGCAGCAAATTAATCGGGCGAGCATTGACGAGCCTGCAGTTAGTCCTAACTTCCCCAGGTCGACCAGACTGCAAGTCACCCATTTTCAACATTCCTTCCACAAATGCCTTGAAAAACTCAGTTTTGCGTCTACTAAATAACCTCACAAACTCCCTTGTGTGGGGGAATGTGAAGAGTGTTTGATCAGAATTGAGAAAGCCCCTCCTAGCAGCCAAGTCCTTGAAATATTGGTTATCAAAGACGAGAGGCGTGGAATCAAGGTTCCCTGTGACATTTTGGTCAACATCCAGTGGACATAGCCTGTTAAGGTATTGTCTATAGCTAGGGTCAATGGCAGGGTCAGGCCTTCCAGTTCCAGATTGATTGTATAGCCTAAACATGACGGAGAAACAACGACCTTGGCCAATAGAGTGAGATCCTGAGAGTGCTACTAGGTCTTTCACAGTAAGGTTATATTTCTGGAAGAGATCAATAAGAGAGCTTGCGTTGGCTCTTGGGCTTGGCATGATGTTGTTTGAGTCTTCTTGATTAGCACTCAAGCTGTCCAATCTTCCCAACCTCACCTCCCACTCAGGTCCACCTGTCTGCAATGCAAGTAAAAAACATTTAGCATATAGAATTACCACCAAAAGGCTTTTTTTTTTTTTTTATTTTCTGAAAAAAATTCATTTTAATTTTTTAAGATTTAGAAAACATGTATTGAGAAGAAAATACTCAAGGTATCACTGCGTTTTCACTTCTTCAAAATAAGCTCAAAACGATGATTTGTTTTCAGTTTTAATTCTATTTTTGAAAATATTTTTAGAGAAAATATTTTCTAAATTTCAAACAAACATATTTTTACACTTATTTTATGTTTTATTTGAAAATAGAAAACAAAAAACATTCAATCCAAGCATCATCTTTAACATTCTTAAGAAAAATGCTTATGACATTCTCTTTCTAAAACTCTATATTGGTTAAAATTTATTAGAAATCACTATTTTTATTATGTTTTTTATTATGTTTTGTTTCTCATTTAATAATTCTCTCTTAATTTATATTAAATGAAAAGTAAAACCTACCAAAATTAATATTTTCTAATAAATTCTAATCAAATATAGAATTTTCGAGAGAGAGAGTACAACAGCATTCCTCCATTCTTAATTATGAATTAGTTGTTAAAATGAGAAATAATCAAAAGGCTTAATTCCAAATTCAGAATCCCCAAATAAAGAAGACCACTTAACAATCTCAAATATAAATTGATTTAATTATAATGAGTTGTTAATGTTTTAAAAAATTAAACTGTCAATGCATTTAATATGTTAATAATTAATCCATTTAATGATGCAGTAACACCACAATAAATGCTCGTACAAACATTTGCGCTAACATTACATCACATTAAATTCTAAGGGGAAAAAAGTGGTATTTAAAATTGAATTTCGTTCAAATTTGCCATAATACATGTGCAGTGGACCTGGTTGACTCATTAATTGTTTACTTAATCCTTGTGCAATTACACAAAATTACATATGAAAAGAAACCGAAGAATGCTACTACTACATGGCATTAATATATGATTTAAAATAGTATCAGATACACTTTAAATAAATATGAAACTGCATTTAACCTGCATATACTTTCCATTCTTATTATCTACTTTTTTTACTGCCATTCTTATTATCTACTATTCATTTAGAATATTTTTTTTACATAGATTAAAAACTGTAATATATATCCTCGTTTATGTTAAAATTAATTTTAACGTCCTAATATCATCTCTATTATTTATTTTGGTCTAACCTATAATACATTGTATATTTTTTCTTTTAAAGGTAGAAAAATAAAAATAAATGGAAATAGTAATTATGGAAATAATTCTATATTGTCTTAAAGTAATATATTATTTTTACTAAACTTTTTGAAAAGTAAGAAATACATTTAATTTTTCATTTCATGTTTTCTTCACAAAATACTTAAGATACTTATTAAGCTAGGTAGGAATTTTTTAATTTTAGGAGATTCTTACGCAGGCAAGTTGGCTAATTTTGGGGCTAACTCGTGTTCTCTTTTTAGTTGGTGTGGGATCTTGATCCGTCTTTTATTTTGGAAGACTTCTTTCAGAACAGATCATATACCTAGTTGTAGGTTTTGCTAACCCATTTCTTGGTTATTAGTTATTATGAGTTTTGGTCTAATTCCTCCGTGCTTTGTTGGTTTTTTCTCTCTTTTATTTTAATGTTATTCGAGGTGCTGAGTGGTAGTCTAGGGGTGTCAAAATAGTTGGGGTGACTAGCCTATTGCTACTGTCCTTTTGCATTCCAAGCTTCATATAAAAAAATTATTTTATTTTTATATATGTTGCACAGTATTATTAAGTTTAAACAAATAATTTAATTAAAATATATTAATAATATAAAAGGTTTTTTTTATAGCAGTACTTTCTTCTACTTACGCGTTTGTAAGACAAATTTATTAACCTTTATAACAGTGTAAATTTACTTAATATTGTACTTAAAATGTATGATAAAGTTGTCATGTATTTTCTAAGTATGATTAAATTAAAATAGCTAATTTAGAAATTATTTAGTGGTGGAGATAGAGAGAGTGCAATTTAGGGTGAGAAGAAAAGAAATTGAAGGAAGGAAGGAACCAGAGAGACAGCATCTCTAGATGCCATAATTATGATGTCAGCACAGGAAACCACTCCGGGGCAGTCCTTCTCGAGCGCTTCCTTCACTTGATCGACAACTTCATACGATCTCAGCGAATTTATATTTGAGAGGGCCAATTTCTCCCCCAGCATCGTTGGTGTATCATCAAGCAACATAGAACCATCACACCCCTTCACAAAAGAGTAAAAGTAAAATTAAATTAAAGATACTAAATAAAATCAAATTACTAGTACGTACGTTGACAAAGCAATCATGGAACTGGAAGCGCATAACAGAGGCAACACTTCTGGGTTCCCTCATAAGGGCCTTCTTCATCACATCTCGGACTATGAGTTCCGCTTTTGGACATGTTTTTGAGTAAAACCCAGGTCGGAGATCCGACGATGCCACCCAAGCTATGTGCAGAAGAAGGAACATCAGAAACAGGGGCATGGCCATGGTCATGTATAACAAACAAAGATGGCACCTTGTTTTGATTTTCCACACTGGAGTGGAGAGTGATCGGAGGAGAGAGGGTGGCTATATATGGTTACTCACTTTGGAGTTTGGAGGAGGATAAAGTAATTGTTTTTAATTTTAATGAAAAATCATTTTTGGAATATCTACTGACAGGACACGATTACTCACTTTATAGGAATGAAATGATAAATATTTTTTTTGCAACTTGCCCATTTAATTTAAGGCTTTTGCTTCCCTCTCATGACTCATGGGTCATGGCCAGACAGATCCAAAACCCGTGTCCAAATCATGTTGCAGGATGCGTTTTTTCTGGAAGAGTCGGTATCTTATTATTTTTGCAATTTAGTCCTTTTCTTGTTGGGAAACACTAGTAGGATGCGTTTGTTTTCGGGGAAAAAAGTACATCAAAAGGAAGAAAAGGAAAGAAAAAGTGACAAGTTTTAGCTTGCAAGTAGGAGAGAAAATAAAAAATAAAAAGCATAAATACTCACATTTATTTTTGAATTTGTAAATCGCTGATAAATATCTTCTTAAAGAAAATATGAAATTTATTTCTCAAAAATATAAAAAATGTAATAAATATATTCGATTGTCAAATTTCGTCTGTTACTGTTAATAAAATAATTTATGTGACATAAAGAGACGAATTTATCACTAAAATGATTGTTAATGTGGTCATGAGACTAGATTGGACGAAAATATTAGTAAGATATCATTCTTGCACATAAATGTCAATCATTTTTTATTCGACAAAAATGTTAATGTTTTTTATGGGAGGAAAATGTCAATAATTTTGTTTTGAACCTAAATGTCAATACATCTTATATGACCAAAATGTCAATAAATTATTATTAAGGGTAAAATATAATTTTAAGATAAATTTTTATCATTTTTTATCGTTACAAGCATAATATTAAAATAATCACTTATAAAAATATATTGCCAAACATAATTTCAAATAAATATAATAATAACGATAATATTGATTATCAATCATAATTTATCTATCACAATAGAAATTATTCAAAATAAATATTGTAACAATATACCAACCATTACAAATTTTTTCAAATTATAATAATTAGTCACAATCTATTATAAATAAAAGATAAATATATTTCATATTTCACTTCTTCGAATCTTGACTATTTTATCAACGGTGATGGACAAAAGTTAACTTTTGGATATATTTGTCGCACTTTGTACATTTTTTGGGACTAAATTTTATATTTTTATCTTTTAGGAACGTATTTGTCAGCGAATTACACATTCAAGAACAAAAGTGACTATTTACATTATTAAGAGTGGGAAGACGAAAAATCAAAAAAATATTATATGTGACTATTATGTCCATATGTTAACAATTAGAGATGATAAAGTCGTTCCTCTATGCCACATAGATTATTTTATTAACGATGACGAACAAAAGTTAATGACCAAATATATTTATCACACTTTTATACTTTTAAAGATTAAATTTTGTATTTTTATTTTTCAGGAATGCATTTGTTAGTAAATTATACATTTAGGGACAAAAGTAACTATGTACTCAAATAAAAATTATAAAATTTTTCTTTTATCTTGGTTATTTATGTAAAAAGAAAAAAGAAAGAAAAATGTCTTGTACAATAACATAAATATTCCTAATTAAAAAATAAAGTTTGTAAAAATAAAGGTAAATTGATATTTTATTAACACAAAGACAAGCTTTCAACCGTTTTTAATCTAAATTGAACATATCTATAAAGTAATGGGTTTCACACGGTATTTTATGTTTTTTTTTTCTTTCCGACAGTATAAAAAAGGTGAAAAGATTACTTTCTAAAAAATCTCTTTCCATTGGCTTTTTCTGTAAAAGAATATCCAACTTTTGAAGTTTAAAGATATATCAAAGTTTTGACTTCAATAACCTTTGTTGAGAACAATTATTTTTTTTATAGTACTCTCTATAAAATAGTTTTTTTAGTAAAAGAAACATACAAAAATATTGTTGTATACTGCTTTAGAAGCTACTCAAGAAATGTTATACACAGGATAGGTCGAATCTAGTTTTATCTTTTAAGCATATAAGTAGGAGTTGTTTATGGAATTTGAAAACACTTTGAGAAATTTTCTAATAATTTTATATCAAAGATATAATCTTTTTAAAATTAAGTTTCTCAAAATAAAGATGCAAAAGCAACAAATTAAAACTAATAAGAAAGACAAAACACACACATGAACTACGCAGGTTCACCCACAATCTTGGGTTAAATCTAATCTCTACACTTGTAGAATTTTCACTAACACAAGCACCAATCATGATATTGTTTTTTTCTTGAAGCCTTCACAGGCTTCTACACCCATTATTCTCCTAGCCTCTTCAAGTTTCTCCTGAGTATTCTTTTAAAAAACCTTTTTAAATTTCACCTTAGTATTCTTTAAGCCTCTGCAACTTATCTACCTAAACATTTTTTCTAAAAATCTCTCCAGGCTTCAAATCCTTAGTATTACATGCTACTCAACTCACACAACAACTTGTTGTGCTCACACACTACCTTTGAAAGCAATAACCCCATACATCTCTCAGGAAAAAACTCATCAGTAGGCGCTCCTCCTGAGAAGATGTTTATAGACTCCTTATGGCTAGATAGATTTGGCCTTAAACTTCACCAAGATCCATGAAGACGCCACCCAAAATAACACAAATGAGAGCTTGTACAATTTCCCATTATGGGTCATCTCATGAAAGAAGAAAAAGGATAGAAAGAGAACTCTCCATCCAAGGAGTCACAAGCTCAATGAAGAAGAAAGAAAGAACACTTGCCTTGAAGGAAGGCTAGGTCTCATTCTTGAGAGAACTCCTAGTGGGTGGAGGAGAACATGAGAAAATAAGGGTTTTTGTGAAAAGAGGAGAAAAAAAGGGCTTTGAGCTTCATGAAAGGAAAAAGTGAGAATGCCTCCTAAGCCCTAAAAGATTAAAAAAAAAATAGAATGGAAAAGGAAAGTGTGCCCTTATTGGGTATTTATCAAATTCTATAACTTTTATGGTTGGGTCTATATTTGTTGATCATAAACTCTTACCTCTGACTTATCCCTTATATTCACTTACTACACCAATTCACCTTCACTAATATCTTGTGATTTATCCTTTAAACAAGAAGTTACTTTTATATCTCGCCCACAATAACTTTACTTTCCTTATTAGGGAAACCCTAAAAATTACAACTCAAGTATATGTGTAGATATTTATTCTATTTGAATAATTGTATGTTAGTGTTCTTTACAATTAATTGTTTGTAGAGTTATTTTAAAATGATTGATTTTTATGTGAGTTAATTGTCTTGTTTAACAATTGATTAAATTACTTGAGTTCTAAGTTTCTTCAACAATTTAGTACTAGGGAAATTTTACATGTAAATAAATTTTTACAGATAAAATTATAATTTATCAACTAGCATTATATTTTATTTTATGGCTAAAGTTTTATAAAGTTTAATCTCATCACAGTAAAATTAAACAATGTAAAATTACACAATTGAACTCTCTCCAAGTCACACCTTAAGGGACACATGTACTATCACATGAAGAGAGACACTTAGAAATAACTCACTTTCTCCCTCACCACAAACCCATGGCCACCCCTACACCCCACAAACACTCACACTTTTTTTTTACAATTCAAACTTGGTGGGCTATCCATTCTATCAATTATCTCTCATACATTCAGCCACTCTCACCAAAGAGAACAAAAAAACCCATCTACCTTCCTCCATAGCTGGTCTGGTTGTGAGCACAAGAAGGTGGAGAAGCAAAACTTTGTACCTTGCATTCTTGTTGGTGCCAAGTGTTAGAGCAAAAGGAAAGCTTGCCCTCACCTTTCCTCTTCTAATTTTCGGGTGAGATCACCTTGGATAAGTGGGGAGTTCTTTTTTATGGACTCAACCCTTGGTTATATTTGGGAGGAGGTAACCATGGCTGTAATGACCTCCATTTATCTTTCTTTCACAAAATTTTACTTTGAAGAGAAACTAGGTTTTCTAGAAAAAAAAATTGTTTTGGTGAAACTTGTCTTGAGAGCTGCTTGCATGCACATTTTTAATTCTTCTTTTGCTTTCTTTTTCCTTTGGGAGAGTTTCAAATACAAAGGATACTTTGTCCAATTTTTTCAAAACTTTTAGACAAGCTTCAAATTCGAAAATTTGAGCCACAATGAAAGAGACACTGGCTAAAAAATGGAGTTATTTAAACCAGTCTCAATGTTATGAACTTATCTCAAAATCTACCCTTTTTTCATGCAATTGGTGTTGTTTTAATCTAGACAAAATTTTCAACAACTTCTCTTTGCTAAATGAGGTCAAATTAGGCCTATTTGTGACATGCAAGGTAATTGCCCTATTGTGCAAATAAAGTCCGGAAGTGTGTGATTTTCTGTAATTTTGAGTCTACGTGGTTATCCACTTGAAATGGTGTTTGCACTTTATTAAAATAGAGAAAAAATTATTTTTAAGCATGTATATTAAAAAAATCATAGAGGTTACCTTCAAATTTTAAAGGGCAAGACAAAACAGAGTGATTGCTGGAAGGACCATTTGTGAAGTCTAGGAGAATGACTCGAAACAATTTTATTGCGAATGATAGAAAACAAATTAAGCATCCTGAACTTACGTGTCTACTCATATGTAATGTGATATATGCACTATACATCAAGTCAATTTAGTATCACAAGTCCGATCTTTGTTATAAATTAGCCATTTTCTTAGCAAAATGCTTAAGAACCCATCTAGAGTTTCATAAGCTGGATTAGACATTCTATACTATGAATCCTCACTGTCACACATCATCAATCCTCAAAAAATGTGAATTTCCTAACATAGTTCTATAATCCAATTATGACATTCTATAATCCTAATTTTTTCCTATGCACACCCCCTTCTACGCAACAAAAACCAATCCTCAAGACCTAAATATCATGAGTTTGAATAGTGGTTTAGGTTGTAAAAACAACAGTAAGGGACTAGTGTTTTTTTTTTTTTCTCATATGTCTCTTCCTTTAAAGGCAATCCTAATTGAAGCACGTCAGACACTAAATATGGGTGTCTCTCCTCGAAGTGGAGATTTAAACCTTGTTTCACTATGTTGTGAAAGACTAATCCCTTCTCTAAATCCAACCCCATTGGTAGGTACTAGTGTTTTAGTCTCATTATTACTGGTTCTTAATATTTTTAAATTATAAATTATTTTACCACATCTTTAATCCACATAAGTATCACATCATTTGTTCACATTAGTATGAAAATAACACATAATCAACTAAACAATGATCAATAGCCAACGAGACTAAAATTAAGTAATTTTAAAAATTGAATGAAATTAAAAATAAAGAAACTAAAATTAGGAATTAAAAATTATAGGAGGAAAAAAATTTAATTTAGCCTAATTCTAAAATGATTTATAATTGCATATTTTTTTACTAAATTTGGTTTATAATATTTCTATTCTTTAACCAATTTTTTTTTCAATACCTCCCTTTTAGAATAATTAAATTTATTTAAAGATAATTTTTTTTATAGAAATATACTGTTATATATTTTATTAAATTTTGTTTTGTAACAACATTTTTTATATTTTGTTGTCTTGAAAGTTTTGTCGGTTCAACTTTTGATTTGATATTTACAGTATTAATGTAAAATTGAATTAGAGGTGGTGGTGCAGTAAAATTAGAAAAAGGAAAGATATATTTGAGAATTAGGAAAGAGAGGCGAGGCTTGACTGTTTGCGACTTGCAGAGATCTGTCTACATCATATTTGGTAAGCTCCCCTTCCACACAACGCAATTCATTGAACTTGACCGCCATACATACCATAGGAATAAGAATATAATAATCAACTTGCTCTGCTGCTTTTCATTTCTTTTCCTCTCTCTCTCTCTCTGTTCTGCTCTTGTCCTGCTTTTCCATCCATGTGAGTTTCATTCACAACGACTATATTATATTTTATAATTTGCTTTAATTTTCTTAAGGGTTACCACATGTGTTTAAGAGCTAGGTGGTCGATTCAATCTGGATAACCTGTTTGTTGTTCTTAATTGTCCCAAGGGCAAGGTGTGTCCTTCAGAGGGCATCCCTTTTATGCTGAGGAAGACCATTGTTTGAACTCTCTATCTCTTCGTTTACATTCATTGTGGGATAGGATTGCCTTCATGCCTTTTCTATGCACAGGAATACACAACTTTTGTTCCATTTTTCATTCACAGATGGTTCCATGTTGCATTTATGCTCCATTTTAGTTTATGCCAGGAGACTATGTCTGACGTATAAGCTTTATCAAATACATGGGCCCTGCTTCATACATTGTTATGAGTTCTGCACCACATATTTGACTCTACTATATTGCCTTCTTAGGATCTTTGCATATAATGTTCACAACGTTGTTATTGTTGCGTGTTTGTCCTTAGGAATCATTTCTTAATTTATGTCTTGATTTGATATTGTAATAAATTTGAATTATGATCAGATCATAGGTGATAGATGATTTATTAATCTCTAATTTTTCTCCCTGATTGTGGCAGATTTAGTTTCCTCTTTGGGACTAATTCTGTCTATAAACCAGTGGCTGTCATTAAAAAAGAATAAGAGAAATTAAATTTTTCCTTTGCTATTCTTATAGTCATAAATAAGGAAAACAAAGCTTAACAAGTGGTTATCTAGAAGCTCTGAGTGAGTATCGGTGTTATGTCTTAGGCTGCATTTTAAACTAAAAATCCCAACAGTAGCCTAGAGTTGTATTAATTAAAATATATTTGTTTTCATTTCTCATATCTTTCTCTATGTTAAAATGATCTAGAGTTATATTATTCATCATGAATTTGGGCTTATTTTATTGATCATAAATCTTGTGATTCATGATACGATTCGATACATAGGCTTTCCGATACATATTTTGTGTTCCAATTCAACTACCATGATCCTAAGCCTCAAGAAATTCTTTCATTTGGTAAAGCCAAGGAGGTTGAAAGTTTTCAGCAGTGTGAAATATATGCAGTTATATGGTGTATTCAGTTGGTGAGGAATGATTGCATCTTTATGTTTCAGAACTTGTTTTGGAATGAGATTGTCTTCTAGCCTCTATCTTGTTCTCCTGTGGTTCTTTTGAGGGAGTTTTCATTTATCATATGGAGAGAGGCTGGAGAGCTGGACAGCTTTGCTGAATTTTTAATTTGTTTTGGAGGATATTTTATCCTCCCCTTGTTTCAGTTTGTCTTCTCTCATAAAATATCATTTTCTGTTTTAAGAAGACTTGAAACTTTTAATGTAGTATAACCAGTAGTACTCTGTCATGAATCAACTATCCTAAAAGCTTATACTATTAAGTGAACTTGAATGGTTTTATATTGCATCTCTGAAAGGCCCCTCACACAAGAGCCCTTTGGGATTAAAACTTGGATTATGCACAACTTTTCCATCTAGTTTGTTGTTTTCGTCTGTTCCATTCCCTTCTATCTGATGCTTGACTTTTCCATCTTTTGATGTAGTTATGTGAAAAAGGAAAAATTGCCTGAGGTGGTTCAATCACTATGGAATCCTGCAATTGTATTGACCCACAAGTGCCAGCTGATGACTTATTGATGAAATACCAATATATCTCTGATTTCTTCATTGCCCTTGCTTATTTCTCAATCCCTTTGGAGCTTATCTACTTTGTTAAGAAATCAGCAGTATTTCCATATAGATGGGTCCTTGTTCAGTTTGGTGCTTTTATAGTTTTATGTGGAGCAACACATCTAATTAATTTATGGACCTTTAGAATTCATTCAAGAACTGTGGCTGTTGTAATGACCACTGCTAAGGTTTTAACTGCTGTGGTATCATGTGCAACTGCCCTCATGCTGGTACATATTATTCCTGATTTATTAAGTGTTAAAACTAGGGAATTATTTTTGAAGAACAAGGCTGCAGAGCTTGATAGAGAAATGGGCCTGATTCGCACACAAGAAGAAACTGGTCGACATGTTAGGATGTTGACTCATGAGATTAGAAGCACTCTTGATAGACACACAATATTGAAAACGACTCTTGTTGAATTAGGTAGAACTTTGGCACTAGAGGAATGTGCGTTATGGATGCCAACACGAACTGGTTTGGAGCTTCAACTCTCTTACACATTGCGACAGCAGAACCCAGTTGGATACACAGTACCCATTCATCTTCCTGTTATCAATCAAGTATTTAGTAGCAACAGGGCAGTAAAAATTTCACCTAATTGTCCAGTTGCTAGATTACGACCTTATGCTGGAAAATACATGCCTGGGGCAGTAGTAGCTGTTCGAGTTCCTCTCCTACATCTTTCTAATTTCCAAATATATGATTGGCCTGAGGTTTCAACAAGAAGTTATGCTTTGATGGTTTTGATGCTTCCATCAGATAGTGCTAGACAATGGCATGTGCACGAGTTAGAACTGGTTGAGGTAGTTGCTGACCAGGTTAGCAATATTCCATTTTATTCAGTTGCCTTTCTAGCACATTTCATTTCCATCTTACATGTCTTTCTATTAGTCCCAATTATTTTACATAGATATATTTGTCATTCATTACTTTTTAGCTATGTTTCTAGATTTTTGAATTGTGACAAAGTGATTTTTTTTAAAATATTTTTATGTTACTATTTCTAATAGATGAGTGTAAGGTTTTTGATAGATTGTATTTTCATGTATGGTTCTCTGTTCAATGTGTTATGTTTATTCATTTTTATAAATGACTAAATTCTTTCTTTCTTGCAAATATAAAGTGATTTTTGATACATTTATTAAAAAATGAACTTTATTCTGTCTGTTCCATGTAAACAACATAGTTTTGTGAATTGAATTGTAAATTAACTTCCTAAAGATGGATTGCAAGTTGTGTTTGTTTTCTAAATTTAGATGAATGTGTACCACCTTTCAATGTTGAACAGGTATGGTAATTGAACTAATTTTTTTAAATAGCCTAATGTCATTGATTGATTCTGTCATGAGCCAACTCTCCCATAAGCTTTAGCTGTTAGGTGAAGGCATGTTAATGGTTTTCTATTATATTTTTAACACGCCCCTTCTCACGAGCCCTTTGGGCTTGAAGCATGGACAATGCACAGACCCAACTACCTTGTGCCTATTTTTTTATCTTAAATATGATTGCACAGCAAGGATTGAACTCTAGACTACTCATAGTAAAGAGATTCTGATACCATGTAATGAACTAACTCTCCCAAAACCTTTAGCAGTTAGGTGAATACACATGAACGGTTTTATATTATATTTCTAAATTATTCTGTAGCTAACCCAACCTAATTCATTATAAAAAGCTGGTGGTGGCTGTTGATTTAATTATTAAATGATGTTCTATGGCATAGTGAAACATTGGACATAAAAATATGTTTGTGGGAACCATCAGTATTTGTACTGCATTAGTCGATCATTTGAATATACCTTCAAATTACCCATGACAATTGTCTCCTACATTAGGTAGCTGTTGCTCTTTCACATGCTGCAATCTTAGAAGAGTCAATGAGGGCAAGGGATCAGCTCATCGAGCAGAATGTTGCATTAGATCTAGCAAGAAGAGAAGCAGAAACTGCAATTCGTGCTCGTAATGACTTTTTGGCAGTTATGAACCATGAGATGAGAACTCCCATGCATGCAGTTATTGCACTCTCTTCATTACTACAGGAAACAGATTTGACAGCTGAGCAACGACTGATGGTGGAGACAATATTGAAAAGCAGCAATTTGTTGGCTACCCTCATCAATGACGTTTTGGATCTTTCACGGCTTGAAGATGGCAGTCTTCAACTTGAAGCAGCAACATTTAACCTCCATTCTTTGTTCAGAGAGGTGAAATTTCATGCCAAATCCTGATATTTAATCATATTAGTCCGACTTCTAGCTAATGATCTTGAGTTTCTTTAAAAGCTTGATGTTGATCTGTTATCCTGATTGCAGGTCCTTAACTTGATTAAGCCTGTTGCATCTGTTAAAAAGTTATCACTCACTTCACATGTAGCCTCAGATTTGCCAATGTATGCCATTGGTGATGAAAAACGTCTCATGCAAACTATTCTGAATGTTGTTGGTAATGCTGTGAAGTTCTCAAAAGAGGGTTGCATTTCCATCACTGCTTTCGTTGCAAAGCCTGAATCCTTTAGAGATGCTAGAATTCCTGACTTTCTTCCAGTGCCAAGTGATAACCACTTTTATTTGCGAGTACAGGTTTGTTTCTTCAAGCTTAGTTAATAATCTTCTTCCTTGTGGTATTGTGTCCTCTGTTATCTGACTACAATGATGGAATTTAATTTTTTACTCATCATAGGTAAAAGATTCAGGATCAGGAATTAATCCACAAGATATCCCGAAGTTATTCACTAAGTTTGCACAAAACCAATCATTAACAAGAAATCCTGCTGGAAGTGGACTTGGCCTGGCAATTTGTAGGAGGTACTATATTCTTGTATGTTTACTGTCTTAACTAGGATGTGAAGCACAGTTATTTATATGCTATTCCTTGGAACATTGCAAAATTGGAATCAGGTTCTTTTTAGAATTCCTATTTGAGATTTTTCAGTTGATTATGTACTGTTTTCTTAAATTGTGAGCAGGTTCGTAAATCTTATGGAAGGGCATATTTGGGTTGAAAGCGAAGGTATTGGTAAAGGATGTACAGTCACTTTTATTGTAAAACTTGGAATCCCAGACCGATCAAATGAATTTAAGCTACCTTTTGTACCTAAAGTACCAGGAAATCATGGATCTACAAACTTTGCTGGGCTCAAAGTTCTTGTCATGGATGACAATGGGTCAGTTGCATAGGCTTTATTTTTGTACCTTCTGTTCTGATATATGTTTCTATATCATTTACTTACTAAGTAAAACATTAGAATTTTGGGATAGCATACAAAAGCAAACTTAGGTTGTTTACTTATAACTGATTGTGAAACTTGTACTGTAGGGTTAGCAGGACAGTAACAAAAGGACTTCTTATGCATTTAGGATGTGATGTAACAACTGCAAGCTCAAGTGAAGAATGTCTGCGTGTTGTTTCTCTGGAACATGAAGTGGTCTTCATGGATGTTTGTACAGGGTTAGATGGTTATGAACTTGCAGTCCGTATACATGAGAAGTTTACGAAGCATCAAGATAGACCACTGATAGTTGCTCTTACTGGAAACACCAAAAAGGTAACAAAAGAGAACTGTATGAGGGTTGGTATGGATGGCCTTATATTGAAACCTGTTTCTGTTGACAAAATGAGGGGTGTTTTATCAGAACTATTGGAGCGCCGAGTTCTGTTCGAAAGTGTTTAACCTGTTAGATTGTTGTACATAGCTATATCAAATTTGGAGAAGAGCACAAACTTATGAAGCAATGAGGCAATTGACATTAGTTGTCATCCTTTTTGCTGTTTTGAGATCCCGGCAAAAGGAACAACGATTGAGTCTGCGTTGTTAAATAATTTTTTGTGAACACAAGTTCGTATATGTTGTGTATTCTGCATTTTATAGCAGACTTTCGATGTTTTGCAATGGCGGTAAAATTGCATTTATACTGTCCTAGACTGTTTTGATTAATTGATTTAAGTTTAATTACTTGTTAGATCTCTATACCTGTATAGTCTTTGTTTTAGTCTCTACATTCAAAATATTTGGTTTAGCCCCTACGCATATGTACCTCCGTTCCTATGGATAAGACTTTTTTCATTTTAGTTTTTGTCCCTCTTTATAAGATTATCTTCTAAAAATTCAGTGCATTAATTATTTCTATCCTATAATATTCTTAATTAATTGCAATATTCTTTCTCCGAACATTAATTACTCAATGGTGAGAATTAATTAAGTGAAGAGAGAAATGAAGATAATTTTCAAAAAATAATATAAATAATTGATAAATTTAATGTGATTAATTAAATTATTTTTTTATAGGATGTGAATTAGTTAAAATAATTTTATATATAGAGATGGAGATAATCTTGAGAATCAAACTTTTTATTGTATAAAGAGTATTTTAAGAACCTTTGACTAATTACATGCATAGTAATAAAATTGAAGTAATAAATGCATAGTAATAAAATTGAAGTAATAAATACATTAATGATGATAGAGATTAAAGTAATAAAAATATTTTTAAAAAATAAAAGAAGTATCTTTCTTTAATATTAAGAGTAATTTTGAAAAAATATATAAATTTAGGATAAATTTAAAAACACTAACTAAATGGAAGTTATTGTGAACTAATAAAGTTTAACTTGAATAGAATATATGAGTTGTTATAAACATCTTGATACTAAAAAATCTTAGGGGAAAAATATTTAACTTGTTGTAAGATGCAACAAGGAAGAGGATTCTGAGCAAATCTACCGTGATTCATGATGGTCCACGACAAGCAAATCTGGCGGTAGCACCTGCAAGGATTACAATGATCAAGTCAGAATGTGTATGAAAGAATAATGAATGAGTGATGTTATCCATACATGATAAAAATTCTCATATTTATAGTTGTATTTGGCAGGAAAAGTCACTTAATCCATTAGGTTCCCTTGTAAGGTCTTGCGGCCGTGTGCGTTTGGGTATCCAATTACTTGAGTCTGGTTGTTATTCTAATTTCACGTTGAGTGCTGGTGCGGATTTTACCTTTTAAGTTTCATATTCCTTAGGTAGCTTAATTTTAGCTTGGGGTTAATAGGGAAAGTCGACATGATCTCCATAACATAACTATTTTTTTTTTTAAATCGTGATGAATTAGTCAATTTGATTTTATAAAAAGAACTGGATGAAGTATCTTTTGCTTGCCATGTTGAAGTGATGAAATCTCTAATTTTCCATAAATGCAGAAAACTAGCTTACTGTTCTTGTTTCTAACTTTCTAAACTTACATAAATTGATAATCTTGACCTATATTGATTGCTCTAATTACTAATCATCTCTATTTTTCTGTTTATGCTTTATTAACTAACTTAGAGCATATACAATAAGAGCTTAATGGGTTGTTTGAAAAAAAATAGATTATTTTATGTTATATGTGATTTTAAATGGTTTAAAATTGAAAAGAATTATATAAGCAATTATTATTTATGAGTTGTTTAACTTTGTATTAAATATAGAAGAAAGAAATAGAATATTTACAAGTTAAGCAACTTATTAATAAAAACATTCATAGACGAAAAAATTAATTAATTAAAAACTGATGTGACATAAAGGGGATTGCTTATATAAATACCATTGAATATGTTATTAATGATCTTGGCCTAGATTGTTTTAATTTATCTCCCGATTTTAGAAATTTCATATCTCCTCCATGGATGTGATTTTATTTTGTTTTTATATATATATTTTTAGTAAAAAATTTACTATAATTAAAATTTAAATGTTTGCTCAAATATTGTTGAATTCTGTTTCACTCTCAATTCCATCCCATTTTTTCTCTTTACTTTGTAAGTGGGTTTGATTTTAGAGTTTAATAATACTTATGTATTAGTGTCATTTAATCCTAAATTATTATTTTAATTAAATTTAATAATTTTCTTAAAAATTAACAAACTTATTATATATAATTAGGTGTGATCTGATGATTTTATAAAAAATTTTATACTAGTGTATAATTCTTTTTCTCTTGATTTTAACATTTGGAAACTAAATTTCAAAACTATTTGGAAACATCATACATGATTTTAGTATATTTTTAGATGTTTGATTTCATTTTATGAAATTGATTATGCATCTAAAATTAATTCTAAGTTGAAACAATTAAGATAACTTTTGAATAGAATAAAAAAAGTATACATTAAAGTGTTACTATTAATTTACTTTTATTATAAAAATATTATAAAAGTATTAAATTTTCTGCTTATATTATATGATTATGCAAAGGCTGGTTAATGTTGATTCTCTTGCGGTGTCTGGTGATTGGAATTCCATATGGAAACTTAATGTCCCTGCTCCAAGGGTGAAGATGTTTTTGTGGCGTGCTTGTAGAGGATGTCTCCCAACTAGAGTAAACTTACGTAGTCGTGGAGTAGATTGCTCAATAAGGTGATGTAAATGTGTGTGCTGATGAACTTGGAGTGTTGCAGCCACATAAATCTCAAATACAAAATTCTGATGTTGCGTTTGCGGAATTACTTTTCAAAATGATAGACTCAACAGAAGCCATATCAAAGGAGAGAGCTGCTATGGAGCCTATGTTGGAGGAGAATTCGGTTACTGACACCACGGTGGTTCATCATGACGGAGACATGTTTATCCAAGACTGGTCCAAAGCGAAAAATTTAGATCGTGACATAAACCAACCGCAGCAAAGGATACTTCAAGATCGCTGGTCTCCCCCACAAGAAGATAATTTTAAATTTAACATCGATGCTTCCTTTTATTCTGAGGAGAGAACTGCACTGCTATGGGTGCTTGCTTTCGAACAGTTTGGGTAGATTCACAGCTGCAATTTCTTGCAAAATTATTCCATGTCTTGGTGAAGCATAGACTCTTTGGAATGCTTTAAAGTAATAGATGTGATCTTTCAAATGGATAACTGTTCTGGACAGAATAGCTAAGACCTCACCAGATGAGTCATAAACCTTCAATTTAGGTCTTGTGAGGAAATTAATAAGGCAATGGTGTTGCTCCTGCTTCCAGTATCCCATAATTCTCACGTAAACAAACAAATACATTCCAACTAACATTCCACAATCAAAATCCGACACTTTTCAAGACAATGTTCCTGTATTTTTGTATTGATTCATCATTTAAAAAATTATAATGTTAAAAAATGATTTTAAAGAAGGTGAGTATTTTTTATAAATTAAAAGTATAATTATAATTATAATTTTTTAAAAAAATTATTCATCAATCTAATTTAACTATAATATTATTTAATAAATGTAAAAAAATTATTTATATGTTATATAAAATGAGTATTTTTTTTAGACTTAATTTAATTTAGAAGTTTATTAACGAAATTTTGTCGCATATGTTTTCAAATTGTAATATCACAATATACTATTAAATATATTAGTTGTGCTGTTTAATAGGACAAAATTTTGTATAAAAAATAAATTATATGACAAACATGTCACGGCAAATAGAGATGACCAGATTCACTATCATTTTGACAAATACTAAATTTAATTGTGTATTTTCATATGGCATTACATGTTCAGAAACAAAATAAGCAAAGAAAAATAAAAAAACAATGGGGAAAACTTAGCGTGTCCTCTGATGCACAGAAGACAGAAGAGAAGTGAGTGAGAGAATGTTTAAGAAGGCGGTGGAGGCGAAATCTCACCAGAGGTTGTCTGGTGCGGACAGGAAGAAGCTGAGACGAAGCATTAAGCAAAAATTCCAAAGGGTTTCTGATTCCGACTTAGATGCCTTGCTTCCTCCCAAGGTAAATAACTCATCGATTCATTCATGTTTCTTTGTTTTCATATACACACACACTGAAGAATTAAACAGGCTGAGATTACAGTAGCCAAGCTTCAAAACCGCGTCCATGTATATGCTGTGGAGGGAGGCTTTCCAATGTTTTTCGATGTTGATGGCCGCGGCTCAGACATTTTTCCTACAGGTTTTGCTTCCATTTCTTTTTGCTAAAAAATTATGACTGAGTTCTAATAATAATTAGTAAGATGATTGGATGCAGTTTATGCACTGTGGATGGTCCCTGAGCTACTGCCAGTTTTCGTGCTGAAGGGTGGCGAGGTATCCCGGTTCGTTATCGGAGGAGCAGACTTGATGTTCCCTGGTATAATTGTGCCTCCTGATGGTCTTCCTTCCTTTCGGGCTGGGGAACCTTGGGCCGCCAAGGTACCTGGAAATCCTGCTCCCATCGCAGTACGTAACGCACATTGCTTCTTCGTATTGTATCGAGTTTAATTTCTATGCATTGTCAACGTAAAGACAAATTTATATTGTTAACCAATCAGAAACCAATCGTCAGGTTTTTAAGGGAGCTATTGTAAAAGTTAACAAACTTACTATAGATGGCTGTTTGTGGTTGGATTTGATGGCAATATAAAAAATGCTTTACATTGTCAGTGCATGCACTATTTAATATTGGGTCTTGCTAACCAAGGGCACTGGTTAGCATTTGCCTTTAAAATTTGTATTTGTTTCTATCATCAAAATTTCCATAGGTTGCATGTCAGCTCAAAATTCATTGCTTCTCTTGAAGGTTGGGAGTACCACAATGAGCAGCGCTGAAGCATTAAAAGCTGGATTACGTGGAAAGGCACTGAGAATAACTCATTGCTATCGTGATTTGCTTTGGCAAGTTTAGCTAGAGACTGCCTGGTGATCCTTTTATTCAGTACAAGTAAACAAATTGAATCAATCTGCCTCATTGGATTTGCAGGGAAACTGCCGAGGGCCGTTGCGTGCCTAATGCAGGTTTTTTCGAAGATGTTGTCTTTGAGGATCCTTCTTTGTTACAAGCTTCTCATGATTCTGATTTGACTGAGGTTGCTGGTGAGACATCAATTGATCAGCAGAAAAACCCAAAAAGTGATGGATCGGAGGAATCTCTGGATGTAAATGAGTTGCAAACTGATTCTGCCCCTGCATTGGCAACACCAAATGGCGATGAAAATGATACCACAGCTGAAGTAACTGAAGGCGTGGCTGATTTGAAGTTACCGGATACTGTCTCTGCTAATGACCAAGATGACCAACTGACTCTATCAACTGCAGATGTAGATTCCTTGTTAGATAAGTGCCTTCTACAAGCTTTGCACACAACAGTGAAGGACAAAGACCTTCCCTTGCCTGGAAGCACGCTATGGTGGAATTTTCTCCCTCTTTTTCTCTTGGTTGACCTAGTTGAACCATTTGAAATAGATTGGCCAAAGAATCTAGCAAACCATGAATTTCAGTTGACAATTAAGTAGTGTAGCTTAGAGATTTAACAATGGCACCAAAATATGATCTCTGTGGAGTTCACTTTCAATTGGATGAGATCATGAAAACTTGGTAGTGATTTTTCAAGATCTCAATTTTTATTCTGAGCAGGGAATTTAAGCTAAATTTGAAAATTTAGCTCTGGGCATCAGTGCTGAAGAAATAAACAGTGAATATCTATTTGAAAAGATTTTAGCCGAGGGTCAAAAGTGTTAGTGTGTGAAAGAAAACTATTTCAATTAAGTTATAATAAATAACTTTCCATTTAATCAAGTTATTGTCATTTGAGGACAGCATAATATATTTGGTGATTATTCAAGTGCTTTGTCATTTGTATTCAACATTTTTTTCGGACTTAAATTCATTTCAGTTTGTATTAAATAATAATATACCAACTGACTTCAGGAATCTAATAATTATGTTTTTGGGCATTGCAGGTCAAACCATGTATTGCCATGTAGGCCTTCAGGAATCACTTTAAATATCAAGAAATCTTCCTACAAAAAGTTATCAAAGTGGTTACAAGCAAAATCCACCTCTGGCTTGGTTTGTCGGCTACTGCTTTCTTTTTACTTGGATGAGTATAATAGTAATAGAAGCTTGCTGATATTGACTGGAAAATCCTTAAATTGTTAAATGAATTATAAAATTAGAATCTAGAATGTGCCGAAGTAGGTCTCTGCCAGAGTGCATTGCCCTTATGTTTTCTTCTGTCAGGATGCACTCTTTAACGAAGCATTCTGACACTTTTTTTATCTCTTTAGATGAGTAACCTCTTAGCATGTTAGATATGTAAGCTGAGGCACTATGGTAAAGAAATAAGTTTGACAACATTTTTCTGTTGTAGATTTGTTTCATGAAGAATTGGAATGGAGATAGGAGATGCAAATATTAATTGGAAGTATATATAACAATCAGCATTATCCAAATTTATGACCATGAGCAGTGTTATTAATGTTGGATGGCGGAACATGGCAGAAGGCCGAAAATCCGCCATATAAGCATGCCATTGCACCTTATGGTGGGTTTTCCTTCATAAACTGCCTTTGGCGGTTGGCAAAAACTCTGCCACACCATTCCGCCATGGCCGCTATTTAACAACACTGACCATGAGAAAAGATTGGATAGAAAAATGGGGATTCAACATTCTAAATTTTCCTGTCTTACAAGCTTTTTTTTTTGAAGTTTTTGGTGAATGAATTGCTTTTGAAAGGGATCTCTGCTGAAATCAACTCAAGGAATGATTCTCAATTTGGGATGTTTCTTATAATGTTGCCTTTTTAATGTATTCAAGGTTGACTAGGCATTGGAAATTTTCAAGACTATTAATGTAGTTTATTAGGAAAAACCCAAGTCTCAAATACGACCAAGATAGAATATTTAAGTGAGGAGCAACCCTCACCCTATGAGCTAGTTGTTGGGGTTGAGTGGGCCAAAATCCATTTTCTAAGATAGTATCAGAGTCTATCCTAGATCCATTAACGGAACATCCACCAAGTCCAAAAGTGCTTGGATGTGAGGGGGTGTTTTGGGAAAAACTCAAATACCATATCGGCTAGAGATAGTGCCAAGATATAGTATATAAGTGGGGAGCAACCTTCACCCTATGAATTAACTTTTGGGGTTGAGTTAGGTTCAAACCCACATTCTAAGTTGGTATTAGAGCCTATCCTAGATCCATTTAAAGGACCACTAACCTTGTTATCCATGCACCAAGCCTAAAAGTGTTGGGCATAAAGGGTTGTATTGGAAAAAATCCAAATCCCACATTGGCTAGAGATATGACCAAGATAGTATATTTCAGTGAGGGGCAATTAGGCCTAAACCCACATTCTAAGATAGTGAAAGTTTATCCATGTATTCTTGTGAAATAAGTTGCATCATGGGGCAAACACAAGACTAAATTATGCATGATAATTATATGTCTATTTTATCATGAACAAAATGTATTGATGTTTTCAATTTTTACTGTGTGGTCCTTTTGATCATTTGTCTTCTACGAGTAAAACTTTCTGCAATGCTGTTTCTGATTCTTTTTTCATATATATTCATATTTGTACAGATATCAGTGAAAGAAGATAAGCACAAAGAGGAAGTAATGCTATTTTCAGTAAACCGAAAACATGCTGATTATTCATCCTTTAAGCCTGAAAAAAGGCGAGTGGAGAAAAGTGAGCAACACAGTGTTCAGTCTGCCAATGAAATTCGTTCATCCAAAACTCTTGAAGTGGCTGAAATCTACAAGCCAAGTGTACATGTCAATTCCATATTTTCACCTGTAGGAGCTGACACGGGGAAACTTTTTAGTGCTTCTGAAGCTACTGATATTGTCTTCAAATATGTTGAAAAAGAAAATCTTGTGAAACCAACAAATAAATCCGTTGTGGTTCTTGATGTAATATTATGTGATGCACTGTTCAAGGGGGCTATTAAAAAAGGAACAACATATCCTACAGAAATTCACAAGAAGGATTTAGGATCAACATTTGTGAGCCGTATGCAGCCTCACCATGTTGTGACAAGAGGGAATGAATCTGTAGTTTGTAAAGGTGCACTTAAAACAATTCAGTTATTGACAGAACGCCGGCAAGGCAACAAGAAGGTAACCAAACTCTCTGGTATGGAATCTTTTCTTATAGATGCTGAAGCATTGGCATCAGAACTGCAGAAGAAGTTTGCTTGCAGTACCACTGTTGCAGAACTACCAGGTATTTCTTGGTTGCATTGAAATTACAAGTTTTATTTTGGCGTGCGCTTTGTTATCCTCAAGAAATATGGGACTTACGAGCATATGAATGTCTTTGTTCCTAATGTCTGCTACATGTTGTTTTTCTTTGTTTAAACCCAATCTCATATTGTGGTGTCTGATTAATATATCTGCATTCATATAGAATATATGTTTTGATTTTATCTTTCCATGGTTGATAATAGAGAATATAGAACTACATTTTGGTCTCAAAGGTGGAAAGGGAAAGACATCAAATTTCTGTTGTTTAGTCTTCAGCATTCATATAGAATATATATTTTGGTTTTATCTCTCCGTGGTTGATAAAATGCCGATACCTGAAATTATAAAACTACATTTTGGTCTCAAAGGTGGAAAGAGAAAAGATATCAAATCTCTGATGTATAGTCCCCAGCTGTTAGATCTTCTTACTTTTCTTTATGTTGGTCTTGCCTTCTGATAAGTCAGATAGTCATTCTTTTTCACATTAACAAACATTTTAATGGTAATATGTATGAGCTAACATACTAATGAATAATGAGGAAACAAGGAAATAAAGGAATTATACCACCAAAGGATTTATTTATTTATAAAGAAACAAATTGAATTTTGATTAATATGAAAAATATAATTGATTGGGGAACTATTGCAAAGTGCGTTTTCCCTAAAACCTGGTTGTGTGGATTCTCATGTATCATAAATAATATTAAAATCATTGAAGTGGTACGGTCTGTATTTGCTTTGTAATCCCAGGTGGGTATATTTAATTCTATATATTTCATTACTCATTATCATATGGATTCTTGTAAATAAAGAAAAATGACAGTTTGAGGGTATTTATTTTCTGTTGCAAGCCGAAGTTGGCTATTGGAGGGTAGATAGTAAAGGCTCATATGGGAAACTAAACTGATTTAGTAATGGTACTTGTGGGGGGAGCTTATGCAGTAAGTGTGACCACTGACCACTATGATCTCTTTTGAGTTTATAGATCTATTTTGATAAATGTCAGTTTCCTTCTCAATGTAACAAACTCAACACAAAACCAGGGATTAGGCTTGCATGGGAAACTAAGCTGATTTAATATGGTATTTGTGGGGGAGCTTGTGCAGTAAGTGTGACCACTGACCATTATGATCTCTTCTGAGTTCATAGGTCTATTTTGATAAATGTGTCAGTTTCCTTCTGAATGTAACAAACTCAACACAAAACCAGGGATTAGGTTTGCTTGGGTAAAATCTTAATGTTCTTTTATTTGCTCTTACATATTCTTTTCATCCTTCTGTGTTAGCAGAGTAGGAATAAGGTGAACTAACAGCGAGTGTATACATTTCCTTGTTTATTTCATCAAAATTTTGGTTGGAAAATGGATTGGGGAAGATGTGACGACTACACCCTTCAACATTCATGGTTCTGACTTTCTAGTTAAAAATAATAAAATGATACTATAAGTTTATTATATTATCTATCTAAAATTCTAAAGCATTTGTTTGCAGGTAAGAAAGGGCATGAGGTTTTGGTTCAAGGAGGAGTTATCGATGACTTAGCTAGGCATTTGATTGAACAATATGGAGTTCCAAAGAGATACATTGAAGTTCTTGATAAAACCAAGAAATGAGCTACATACAATGTGTGTGTGTGTTTTTTTTATTATGTAACGCTGATGGGAGTGCTTTACTTAGATGCCGAGAGATGTGTATGTTCTGTACTTTTCTTACACTGGTTTATTGGGTTGAGTTGAATATAAAAGGAGTGAGCAATGAAAGGAATGGACAAAGCACAAAATGTTCTTTCCAATTCAAAAAATTGTTGTTTTCAAGTTTATTGTTAAACTCTGAATGGAGGAAATCACCATTCCGATCAGTTGAGGCAGCATTCACACTTTCTCACTATACGAAAGCAATAGACTCTATGATGCATGGATACGATGCGTCATTTCTTAAAAATATAGGATACGCATTTTGATTTCCGTGTTTGGTGATTATTCTATTTTTCTTTTGTTAGAGTTAAAACCTGATGAACTTAACTATCATATTTTAATTATTTGGTAATAGAATAATTGTTTTGTGGGAAAGGAAAATTTTCTACTGGAACCAAAACCTCGCGAGGTTATTAATTATCAATGACTAGTAAACATTTTAAATGAATACATATTTGTAATATAACTATTTACCCTTTTAAATTAACGCAATATATTTTTTTATAGGAACAAATCAAAATAAAGGATGGGTTTGCAATTTTTATATAAAACCTCAGAAGTTGGAATTTTTTTCACAGTAATTGATCAAATTAAAAGTATATTCTCTCTCGAAGTAAATTATACTTGAAAAGTGAGGTCGGAATCATGAAAAAAGTTTTCACTAACTATCATTTTTAATTTGATGATTAATTTCACAATTATGCTAATATATGTGTTAAAAAATAAAAATAAAAATGATTTTCATTAAATAACTTAATCCGAAAATGCTATAAACACCCTTTCCCCTCCAAAAACGCTTATATAAACGGTTTTCTTTTCAGCGCGAAATTCGTTTCTCTGATCGTGGAGGAAGATGGAGGAGTACTTGCAGCACATGAAGGCTCTGCGCTTTCAAATGAACGGTACTTGCGAGTTCATTTCACAGCCTCTTTATTTAAAATTTTCAATCGATCTGAATTCTGAAAACGCAAAATAACTGAACATGAATTCAGATGTGGAGGATGAAGCGGCGAAGATTTCGGTCGAAGAGGAAATGCAATTGACCAACATTCGCACTTTGGAAAACGACTTCCAATTTGGTCAGCTCTTGCCTTTAAGTTTTCATGTTATTTTATTTATTGATTTTAATTTCTATGCACTTTTTCAGTCAATAAAAAATCATTGATGACATGATTTTTAAGCTAACTACTAGTGCATATTAAAATTAAATTTCATTTTAAGGAGATTTAAATTTAAATTTATTCATAAATCATTTATACACATGAATGTATCATTGAATAGAAATTTGTTTTAGTGTGTGATTAAGTATAGATATGTTTATAAGTTGATAAAAGTACGATTGGATGACGGGATAATGTTTTTTTTAGTGTCATTACATACATTATTTACTCTTATTTATAAACTCTGAACTGAAGGACCTATGGCCATGCTTTTTAAATGTGCAGCAAAATCTGGAATTACGAAACTCAATGAAGACACCGAAAAGATGAAGGCGGCAAAGGGTGAGATTTGCTCAAAGATATTGGATAAACAGAAAAGGATTGCCACTTTGGAGTCTGACACAACCAAACTCTCCCAGGTCTAATTCAATTGGTTCCATAGCATGAAACTTTGCATCTGTAATTTCAAACTGACCACTGCAGCTTAAATGTGAATGCATTCGAACACATTTTTTTATAATTGAACTACCTCTTTAGTCTTTTCTCCGTTGTGATCAATGGTCTTGCTCTAGTGGAAAGCGTGATATGTTCATTGTTAATTTGTTATTATTGTACTACTAGTGATAATGTTATGCCTGCATAAATTTTATTTCATCTACATGTTAAGTGATACCCCGTTACACTTGCATGCATTAACTTTGTACACAAAACTCAAATGTGGTTGCTAGAAATGTATACTTGCAACAAAGTAGTAAAAATAATTTTAAATTGAAAGTTGCGCTTTCCAGATTAAGTCTAGAGTTAATGTGGGGATGTGAGGTGAAAACTTGATAAATCTATATGGGGCTTTAGGATTGGTTATGAAGAATTTAGACCTTGTTTCTTGTTTTGACACACACACTCCATATTTGATGCCTTGAGCTGTGTTGTTGTCCTTGATGCTCGATAACAGACTTTGGAGCTTATTCAGCAAGAGAGAGTTGGGTTAGCTGCCAAACTTTCAGAGAAGAGGTAACTGAAGATACTGGGAGAATAATCTTGCACATTTGATGGGTATTCATCTAAATTGTTTTACTCTTTCAGAGCCTACTATAACAAGGTTGCGGAGGACATGAATGCCAAATTACAGAAGCAACAGGTTTGCTTTCATTCTTCTTTGTTTTATTGGTGTGTGACCTTTGGAGCGCAGGCTCAATGCAGGAAGTGATATCTGTGAACAAGAGAACAATTAGCAACAAATGTTGACATCAGAGCGGTTGTTGTGTTTGGGAAATAATTCCATTTGAAATACATACATGTTCTGCATGGAAGAATGGCTTCTCTGTTTTTGACTCAAAATTACACTACACCCCTGAACAAGACAATCAACTACTCTAAATAGAGTTCCATTTGGGTGTTTCAGGTTGTAGGGTGAGGTAAAGTGTGCAAATAAATCAAAAAGTTTTTATTAAATAGAAAATGCACTGCTACACTTCCAATGGAAAACTTTCCACTTCAGCAAAAAAAAAAAAACATTCCATTTTTAATTCATTAAGGCACTAATTAGCATTTTCCTTAATGAAATCATCCCAAAAATATTATTTATTTAATTCAGATTTTATTTCCTATGATTCTTTTGATTCCCATGATGTTAGTTTATTTTTAATTATATTCAAATCCGGAGGGATTACTTTTTATTCACTGAGTAAATCTATTTTTCCAGCATCCTTGTCCCATTAATTCTATCCTGTTACCAGCTCTGCTTTCATTTTTCATGCGCGTTCTTTCATTCAGTTTGTTGCGACTTTGTACTGAAAATAAATCTTTGGCAGGAATGGAACAATTCTAAAAAGATTAGCAGGGAACGGAAAAAGCGTGATTTGGTATGCCTTTTCTTATTCGTACGAATAACTTTAAACCGTTTATCAGGAATACCCATATATATCCTTTAGTTCCTCTGAAAATAAGAGTCCTTCACTCCTTGGTATGCATTTGAAAAAACTTCTTGAGCTTAATTGTTTACTGGGAAATAATATAACTTTGTCCAATAAATTATTGACTAAAAGGAAGAATAAAGCAAAGAAAACTTCCTCTGATTCTCAGGTTTTATTTATTTAATTTATCTACTTTTGTGACAAGTCTTTCCTTGTCACTTCCATTTGAATTTATGCAGGTTACAGAAAAGGCTGCTGGGCAACGAAGTAAAGTTGAAGGCATGGCTCTAAACTTTAGTGTGATGTTTTACACACAGTCTTACTTAAAATGACTCCTTAAACTCTGCCAACGATTTCAGGAGGATCTATTTCTTTGCTTCCATTCATCAAAGCTAAATTAAAAAAAGAGAGTAATAACCATTTCAAATAACTTATCACGAATTTAATAGCAATGAATGATCAATACAATGTTTATGTATTTTAAGAGGCATTTGAGTTATGACTGTCTGTTGCATTGTTGGACTGGTTCCATGAGAATTAAGATAGCATGGCTTGATTTAATTTCTCAAATTGAGAACCAGGGGAATTTGGCACAGCCGTCTGAGTTCAACTAAAATCACCCCGTGAATGCTCACTGTAACAAAATCTGTAATGAGTACCTTGGTTTTGTCAAGGCTGAACACTGAATCAAAAGTCCATTTTTTATTTTTTGCTATTAAACTTGCAGACATTTTATAATCCATTTTGTAAAACTAAATTTGATATCCTAGCTTTCTTTTCATAATTTTAACTTGCAGGGAAGGATGGTGCAGATGGTAACCTTGTCATGGATAACATGGTAGACTACTTTCATCAATGTATATTACATGAAGTTGGAATCTGGTAATTTATCTTTGTTTGACAGGGGAGTGATGTAAGGAAGGATTTAATAATTGAATTGGATAATGCTAAAGCAACCCTTGATGGGATTCTTGCTCTGAAAGCCAAAGTTCTTACAGAGAACAACAAGGTCAGTTATCTGCATCATTTTTAGGTTGTGAAGTATAAATAACTCAAGTTTATGGTTGTTTAAGTTATTTTTGGTTTGTGTAATTTTTTTTATAGCATATAATGAAACATTTCATTCATTCTAGAAACTAAAATTCAGTATAATATGAATGGGAAGATTTAGATCTATAATACACTAATATATTTATATTTTCTGTATACTTTATTTGCTACTTACTATTATTTCTTTTTTGTCTCTAGATAAAACGGGCTATTGAGGATGTGAAGTGCAGAGAAAATGAGTTTAAGGTTGGTTGTTAGTTTGTTATTCTGAAAGAATTATTAAGAATTTTGTGATTATCATAATTTTCCTCTATTAGGATGGTTGAGTGGAAAACATTTCCATTTTATATATATGTATTTCCCTGTATATTGTTTTACATTAGATCTTTGATTGCAAGCTACTTTCTTTTCTCCTCTTAGTTGGACAAGCAATAAATTTGTGGCTTTTAATCAATGATTTTGTAAATTATTTTATTCTAATGAATGAGCTATGCTAGCCTGAGCTAAAAGCAGCAGATATAACTGCTCTTGAAGAGGAATGTACAGCCCTTATTTCAGACAAAGCAGGAGAAGCTGAATACTTGCAATCTCTAGAGAAACAAGTTGAGAAACTCGAGGTAAAATAAGTTAAATCCACAGGAAAATTTTACAAGGTACTTAAAATAGTTATCTGGAAATAGCATGGTGTCGCTATCAAATAGGAATAATCAAGAGACAATATTCAATTAAATTTATCAGTATCTTATATAAAAATCAAACCTATGTTTTAATTTTCCTCTAATTGTTTCCCTTGCACTCATGGATATGCCTCTGATTCTACAGCAAATTCGCCATGTGGTAAAATGTGCTTGTGGAGAGGAATACACAGTTGCAGTAAATATGTAATACTTACAACCATTCAATCCCAAAAGAAACATCTGTACAAAATGAGTTAGAGTTTTATATGGTAACATCCCCCCTCAAATTGATGCTGGTTAATCAAGAAGCATCAATTTGTGAACAAGAAACTGATGAAATTGTCTAGGGAGAGACTTGGTAGACATATCAGCCATTTGCAAAGTTGTGGAAACATGTGAAAGATAAATGACCCAAGTAGTATCTACAACTTGACAAATATAGTGATAATTCACTTCAATATGCTGGTACCATGGTTGATATTGGATGAGTAGCTATTTGAATGGCATTTGGATTTTGGAGACAATATACTGCTTATGTTTTTATGTGATATCAGAGTCTATATGAAATATGTTGTGATACCCTCTATTCTGATATCATATTTATATAATAAAATACATGAAAATATGAAATTACATAAAATAATTTTATTCAATAAACATAAAGGAGTTTACGTGGGTAATAGACTCATATTCACGTTTATCACCAAATTAAAAACTTATCAATTAAGGGTATGAAAACATATTCAGCTCAAAACAAAATCATCCAAAACTCTAGAGAATGAACTAAAGACTCAACATGTGAAACAAAAATGATAAAAATTACATGTCTAGAACTTCATACAATTAATATAGAAACTCATGTTCCAATATCACATCCTATCATAGCATTGTGTCCTAGTTTCTTTTAGAACGAATTTTTTTAAAAGTTATCCACCTAACCATCTGTTTTCATGATCATAAAGTTCGAGATCATCACATGATCCAAACACAAACAGTACACGGGAAATGAGTTATCACATTCATATTCCTAATAGAGAAAAACAAGACAACATATATATACATATCATATAAATGAAATAAAACTTAACTTAAACACAATTCACGTCATCCTATCACTTATCACGTAACATCACATCTCAACACTACTCGTCTAACATATTTTCACATCATTCACGTACTCAAGGATCAAAACACAATATCACTCCACCAATCAATATCAATCAATACACAAGCATTATGCAACAAATATACATGTCAGTGAAAAATCTCGTCAGACACTCAGGCGTACATGACAAGACAAACCACACATTGAAAAGTAAGTAAAGTCACTCTCATTAGGTAAAATCATAGGGAGACCAACTAGGGTCCCGCTGTTTTGCAAGAATGCTCCAACCATGTGGAATTGACATAGGCTTAAAAGAACACTCAAACCAAATGTATTTACCCCCTAAGGCATAGACTTTGAAGAGTCTGCCAGGGTTTCTTCTTCCTGATTCAGCTCCAACTCAAAAAACATTTTAACACACAGACTTTATCTATGAACTGTACAAAACACATGACTTCTTAATTTTTCTCAAAATGATTTTAACTCGTCGCGCCTCAATATGATTAAACTCGTCAGGTTCCCATAGTGAATTTCATCATAATACTCGTTTCGCATTAACTTGTCGCCCTTAAATGATCTTACAGTTGTGTGATTATACGGTTCATAGCTCCCAACTCAATGCACACATGTATCTTACAATTCATCACATATTCAATTTATCACTTACTCAAAATCTCAATCACAATTTCATGATCCCAATATAACAATTTATCACACTAATCTAGTAAATCTTCTCTAAAACGCAAACGAATTATACAAAAATGCTTCTCACAACATGGGGAGTAAAACCCCTAAACAATTTCACATAATCATATCAAAATCAAAATCATATGTTCAAAAACACAAAAAACACCAAGAGCACTCAATTTTATCAATCAATTCGCATCAGGATTTCAATTGACCCGTCAAACACAACAATCTCGTAATTATAATCATACAAAAAGAATTATAATACAATATACATCCTAAAATAAACTCCAATTTGATCGTCTAAAGATCCCTTCATGTGTTCATTCTAACCTCAATTGTGATAAACTTATCCCTTACCTCTAAATAGGATCATGTATGTATTCCGCCACTGATAAGTTCGTGTCTAGCGGTTTTCTAAGATTCTTCAAGCAAACCAAAGTCAAACAACATGACATTATTACTACTCCAAACACACCATAGGAGAAAATATCATTTTTCCTCCCCACAGATATAAAATATTAATAATTAGTATAAAATCATGTTCTAAATTTTTGTTTCTATATATATAATCAGATTATATATGAAGTTATTTTTTATATCTTAACTTTATTTAAAGAAACCAACTACTCTATTCACATAGATTAATAATTTATTTTTGAAGTAAAATAACTTTATTTTCATTTTAAAATATGAAGTTTAATAGATATGTACAATCAACTTAAATGTTTTTACATTATTATTTATTTTATGACTTTTAAGGTGTTATGAATAAAAGTTAATAAATTTATCATACATAATAATTTATAATTGAATAATAGACTAAAAATCCTTTATCTTATCCATTCATATATTATTTATTTAAATTTTTCAATTTTTTTTAATATATATACCTTAAAAGATATATCTATAAGTTAACATTAACAATGAATATTGTCTATACACTCTACTTTATATATATATATATGACAATGCAGAACTTTTTATATTGGTTATCCAAATACAAATTATTATATATAATAATAATAATTTTTATTAAATCTTATCATAATTATCTTAATCGTTACATCTACCATAATTTCTTATTTATTGAGTTGTGAAGACTTTTACACATAAAATTCTTAAAATATTTATTAACATTTTGTTTATCATCACGTTTATCATCATCTTGTTTTGGTGTATAATGATCACATTGAGGTTATAACATATGATCACATTTATACCACCACCTAATCACAAGTAACATATATGATAAATTTATTAATTTTACACTAATTATTTTAAATTTTATACCTATCATAAATTTTGATTGATTGCTAGTATAAAAGAATTTTATACCAAGCACATAAATTAAATTGAAGATATCATTCTTGATATAACTTTGAAAGTAATTATTATAAAAGTATAAAAAAAATCATATATGAAGATTTGTAATTAAATTATATGTATAAAAAAATATTTATATTATATATATATATATATATATATATATATATATATATATATATATATATATATATATATATATATATATATATATATTAAAAAGCTTAATTGGTTAAAGATGATTCATCAGATATTATAAACAACTCAGTGATGATCATTTCTATGTATAAAAATAAATTAACTTTCATATACAATGTAAGGATTTTAACACAATTAATTAATCAATTAAAATTTATTCTTCATATAAAGTTTTAAGTAATTATTAAAATGTTATAATTTTAATTAATTATTATAAAAATATTTTTTTATCACATTTAATAATTTATGATTTGATAATAGTATAAAAAAATTATAATATTGTATTGATGATCAATTTCTGTAGGATTTGTTCTTTAAGTAACATTCTGACCAACAAGTTAATAGTATTTATGAATGGTTTTAACTTAAATTTTAATCTTAATTCAAACGAGAAGAAATGGCGGGTTGTGCATGTTCCCCACTAACCGTCAAAACCGTCAGAAGTGCAAAGTGGGGAGCAACAATCCTCTGCATTGCGTCCACGTAGATCAAAACACAAATCAATCCACCTGCTGCCACGCCACAAACATGAGAAAACAAACATCGTAACGTTTCTCGCGTGCGCAGGTGCATGGCGTACCCATGAGTCTAACCACACAGGAGCAAAAGTACGTACCATCCATTTCAAATTTTCCATAGGAATCGATATATAGATGAAAATGGTGGGTTGAACGAAGGAAGAGGCATATTACTGAAATTGAAATGATGGAAAGAGAGTTACTAGAGATAAAGAAGGGACCATGGAGTAGTGATGAAGATGAGGTGCTGTTGAGACACGTCAGCAAATATGGTCCTCGGGAATGGAGCTCCATTCGATCCAAAGGCTTGTTGTCCAGAACAGGAAAATCTTGTCGCCTTAGATGGGTTAACAAACTTAGACCCAACTTGAAGACGTAATTCATTCATTCTATCTGTCACCTTTTTAATTAATTATGTTTATGTGCAACTAACGCACGTTCATTTTAATTTCTTGTGTTATCCTATGTTGTTGTTTTTTAAGAACATGTGAAGATAATAAATTTAGTACGTATATACTTCGGTTACTATGATAAGATGGTGGGTTGGATCCTCTCTATTTTACTAAATTTATCATTCTAATAAACTAACATTTGTCGATCTGATCGTTGGTGTTTGTACTACTACTACTTCTAATTTTGATTGTTTCTTAATTTTTATAACGAAATATTGTAATGTGTAGAGGATGCAAGTTTACAGCAGAGGAGGAAAGGTTGGTGGTAGAATTGCAGGCACAGTTTGGGAACAAATGGGCCAAAATTGCAACGTATTTGCAAGGGAGAACCGACAATGATGTGAAAAACTTCTGGAGCAGTAGGAGGAAAAGGTTGGAGAGGATGTTGCAGAAGCCACCTACGTCAAAGCCGCACAAAAACAACGGAAAAACTCATATTAATCAAGTGGAAGAAATGGTGAGGTTCATGATTATCCTTTTACTTTCAACATATTGTGTGCCAGCGCAAGTGTCTATACATTCTATACCCTTTACTAGAGACAATGTCTAACATAAAAGGATACCTGAGACCTAGGTTTTAGGGGAGTCCTTACAATTAAGTGGTAGGAGGAAATGGATCCAGTGTTTTGTAACCATTGGATGAAGATCGGATAACTCTATTTTATTTTGATAAATCAAATTTAAAAACACGCTTTTGAAATCTGAATGTATGTTTGGATTAAAGTTTATAAACTTAAGTTTGAATCAAACTGAGTTTGCAAAAACAACCCAAGTCTTCTACATAACTAAGTTTTCAAGTAAATTTTTTTATGTTCAAATGTAATTTTGAAGGTAACCAAACATGTCATCAAAATGAATTTACTCTCTAAACTAAGTTTGAAACTTCCCAATCAGAAAACCAAACATAAACTCATAGTTGTCCAATATTCATTCAACAGTAATTTACAAATAATGGGAAAGTGAAAAATGTTCTATCTTAAAGTTAGATGTCTCAACAATTTTGTTGTAGTAAGTTTTTTTTATATCTTTTAGAAAAGATTAATTAAATACATAAAAGATCACAAATTCATGAACTTGGTGACTATGTCTATTTCAGGTTCCTCCTTGCAGTTCCAATCAGGTGGAGGAAATTCTATCTTACTCTACTTCCTATATGGGAAACACTCAAGTGTTCGAGATGATCAACCTACCAGATTTGATAAAACCAAACTATCAACAATTGGAAAATGATTACCTGAGTGCAGTTGAGGTTGAGGCCACCCCACTTCACACAGTACCATCGTTTGAGTCTTCATTAGGGTACAACTTCCCTCTACTCCCTGAACCTGATCCACTGATGGACTGTCCACTGTTCCCAGAGTGCCAGGACCTTGTTCCTGAGCCCTTTGATCCAATTTTTGTTGACGGGTTCAAGGAGAAAAAATGTTCAGAATGTGTATGCAGCAGCCAGAAGCTTGGGACCAGGTTGCCAACTTTTGGATTGGAAGGAAATTCTCAAAGTGCAAGTTCAAATGGCTTTTTCAAGGACTTCCCGAGCGAGATTTTTGAATACTTTGAGCACATTCCAACCTCGTCAGATCAATGAACTGTTTATTTTTAATTAGACTGTCATGCCCAGTGATATCATTTTGCTCCTAGTTTACATGTACCATCCATCCATTTGATATGTAGTCAATACTAGATTGTTGTAACTCGCGTTTCCAATTTGCCAATGTATGAACTTATATCAGGTTACTTGATTTGATCAAGGAAAAACTCAAGCTGCACAATATCTAATTAGTTGAGAAACTTAATGCCTGCACATTTGAGTATTTCCCATATTTATTATATTTTGTATTTGTATTTTATATATACTTCGTTTTATCAACCAAAAACTAAATAGCAAATTAAAGCTAATCGGTGTTCCTCAGGTTATACCACACATGACATGGAACAGTCTTTAGAATCTTTTATTTCTTTATACTCTCGGTCCTATTGATTTGCAATACGAACAGAATAGCCTTTAAGATCCTCCAGTAATTAGGCACTGGGAGTACACTGAATTCTAAGGTCCTAAGAGTAAAATATAAATTATAAATATCCAAGTTTGAAAGAAAAAAATCATAGCATCTACTTGGGTAGCTCCTCCAATCAAGCTCACTCCACCCCTTTTCGTAGCATTCTTGCAAACAGGGACAAGATATAAATGACAAATTCTACTAGTAGGTGTACCAAGTGACCCTTATATGAATATGAATACATGACTCTACGTAAACTATAAACAAAGATCGCATTATCAATCCAAGCGAAAGACCACAATAACACAGCACATTAGTGACAAGTATTTCTGTAAGCAATACATAATCGGCTAATAGCTGTACAATACTGTCACTGTTTTTACCCCCTTTATGAAGTAAATTGGTCGCTTCCCTATAAGCACAAGACATCCAAAATCAGATAGGGATTATCACTAAAACTGGACCAATAATATCCAACATCTTTCTGCAGCGTGATGATTGTGGATAACTTCAAATATAGCTGCTAATAATGATCTTCATGACTGGATTGGTAAAAAAATTATTCCAAGTCCAATATATCCAAGTCAACCAATAAATACAGGACAAGGAATAAAGCAATTCATTTCCAGACTGTCTCATTTGCATCTGTGAAAATTGCATTATGATGTTCTATGAGCAACTGAACAACCTCAATTGCACCAAAGTCTACTGGCGTGCCATCATCCAAAGGAATAGGAGATGATGCATCTATGGCTTCACCATCATCTGCAGCAAAAGAAACAAGAAAAGAATCCAATCAGCACGAATCCTACAAATCTATAATCTGCATTATTTTCTGCAGACGAAACTTAGGTCATTAATTTTCAATGGTTTCTCTTACGGGGTGTGTGGTAGCCTGGTAGGGAGATTGAGTTTTCCACTATTCTTAGCTTTCTATGTTAGGTGTGAATTTTTAAAAAAGATTTCCAGTAAATTAATATTCCTGGGTGTTTTTTAAAACCATATTTCCCAACAAAACATTCCCAAGGGAGGAAGTGGAAATCCAAGATTTGAAGTTTGGATACCCATGAAACGTTGTCTAACCTTAAGAATATTCAGGCATACCAAACATATTTACAACATTTTCAAAAATTGAGATTCTTAAAGAAACAAGATTACTAGAAATATAAATCCAAGGAACAAAAGAAGACTAACCCATGGTCTTACTCTATCCCTATTCAACTAGTTATCTCTCATGCAATCAACTCCTCTTATTAGGCCTTTTATTGGTCCTCTCTTCACATGGCCAATATAAAAGCTTATGCTTAGTGAAGATTATTGCACATTGAACATTTTGACTTAGAAAATAACCATTGCCCAAGAGACTACATTATGATTTCATGGAATGTCCCACATGGTTATCATCCTTTTGGCCATAGTCAATAATAAATTTATATTTTAAGTTAATTTGGTTATCTTAAAAAATTTACGTGTTTTAGCATCATTTTGCCTACCAGCAAGCATGTCCCAGGCAGTATATGAACCAGGTGGTGGATCCACACTCTTTTTGGAAGGACTTTTCGACATCTGATTCCAATATTGATGATAAAATTCAGGTGTCCGTTCCTTTTGCCACATAATAACAGGTGCCATTTCCATAGCAAGGCACCGAGCATCCATCTAGAGAAAATCAACAATGTTGAGCATGCTACTCAAATCCAATTTGTATGTAGTAACAAGCAAGTAATGACTATGACATTGCTTTTATGGTCACCCAAGTGATGGGAAACCAAAAATAGCAAGCATGAAAATGATCATATTGCAGGGACAGAGGAAAGAAGCTAACTATAACAAAGCAAGGTATGCATCTACGAAAATATTGCTGTTTCCTTTCTACTTTTAGATTAAGAGGAGAAAATAGTGATATTAGCAGAAGAAAAAAATATTAGAAAAGGAGAAAAGAACAAGAAACTGACCACAGCAAATCCTTCAAGAAGTAAGCAAGAAGTACAGAAACATAAATATTTAAGCTCTCCAATCCTTCTCCAAATCATACAACAAAGTCAAACATAACCCTCAGCAGAAAGCCCAAAATAAGCTAGGAAACAATCTTATCCCAAAGAATATAAAAATATAAAATACACTAACTGAAAAGTGAAAAGACTGGCATTTTGCTGTAGCCAAATACACTTCATACTAGCTGATTAAGCACACACCCACAAAGCATTCAGTGCCTCTTTTCCTTATAGAAACTAAAGAGCCAAAAATATGGCCGATTAGAAGCCTCTGATAAATGTTCAATTTTAAAGGCTAGACCTCCTCTTTTAGGCAATACCTTTGATAGACATTCAAAGCCAAAAAGGGTTCCAGAATTTTGCTGACTATTCTTTTTCATATTCTATCTTTTTTCTTTTCTTGTTTTACTATGTGGATAGTTTACCCTGATGATTACTCTTGTTCCATTATGAATAATAAAATTTATCATTCCAATATAAGTATATTGGACAACAGTATGCTCCATTTACCTAGTGAACTATTGAACAATTTATTGACCAAACAACAAAATTAAAAACCAAACTTAAGAATACCCAGAATAAGAATATGAAGGTAAGTTGGGGTCTAAAAACAAATTTTAGAAAATAAAAAAAAAAGGGTTATAGATCGCTAATGAAGAAAAAAAAAAAAAACTCAACTGTCAAAAGCAATGCCTTTTAGTTAAATGCAAGGTTTAATATATGGACACAAATTAAATATCATAAAGGAAATCAACAACTTCAAATGATAATGACGTTAACAAAACAACAAATGAAATGCATAGATTCAATGAACAAATATAAGTGCTCATCAGGCATATGAAACCCAATCTCCCACCCACCCATCCCTACTTCGACTAAACCATGCAGAGAAGACTCCTACCTTATTGAGAAGTGACTTCTGGCTAACACGGAGTAGAAGTGCTGTTATAAACTCCAGAGTCATGTAGTTTACACTGGAAAGCCTCTTGAGTATGTTTCTCATGGAATATATACTGGATCGAGCACCTCTAATCTCATTATAAAGCTCTAATGTGGTTAGTGGCTCAGGAAGGCTAGCAAGATAATATTTTACAAGAGCTGCTACATCAACAGGAGTTGTTCCTTCTGGTACTGAAGCAGTAGAATCTGCAACATGCAATAATAGTAGCAAGTATATCATCATCCAAATATAATAAAAACATACCCATTACTGAAAGAATGATTGAATTACCTTGGTTGTATAGGGAAACCAACTGGTGAATAACCTTTTTATCCCCTTCAGATTTAAAAAGATGTGGCGAGTTCAATCCTGCTCAAATTAAATATAATGAAATTACTATTGGATCAAAATAAAACATAAACTGATCCATGGACGTGGAGCCTTACTCTAGAAACAGCTACCTGAAACTATAAGATAATCTGCACAATTGATTAATATCTGAGGAATAGGTTTGCAGCAATCTTGCCTTTGCACAGTAACCTCAATAGGAACTCCAAATACTGGGGTAAAGATAAGTGAATAATTAAGTACCATTATACAGGCATTAGGCAGGAAACAAATTTTAAATATCAAGTAAAAACCTGCATACAAACAAAGAATGCTACACTGCTATATAACTTAATAATCAACTAATAATTAAAGTATCAAAACGGAATTCATCCCAATATGTCCAGCAGGAACAATGGAAGTAATTCTACATAGCCCGCAAAAGACTGTGGTGTGTATGAAAAGAACTGTTCTCTTTCTCAGTCATGTAGTTTGAGAAACTTACCATCAGTGCTTGCAACTCCCTGCAAAAGAAAATTATAGTAAGAATTTTGCAGATGATGTATAGGGTAAAAAAATAGGTCAAAGTTAAGCCCAATGTCATTTACTTTTTGCCATCTTTCAATATCTGTCAAGATAGTCTTACTTTTTTGTGCTGTTATTTTTGCCACCTGAAACAAATGAACATGATGGTAAATCAGAAAGACAAGTAAAGAATATCAGCATCAAACTGGTGCAGCAAAAATACATTGTGAATGATAATGTGGCATTTGACTAGCAGATAAGATATAGAAAAAGGAAAAGGATACAAGAGACAAAAACCAAAAAAAAAAGAAAAAGAAAAATCCATTTACCAAGTCCAGAATAACAGTCTTAAACAACCTACAACCCAACCACAGGCTATCCAACATACAACTGACAGAATTATATAATCCAGAATCACTTTGGATAAGGCACCTCCTTTACCCAAATAAAATCCCCAGAATAAGACAGTGCTTATTTTTTTTTTTCGTTTCCATTTTTAGTTGATACATTTTTGCTATCATTTCCAAAAATGCCACATAGGGCTCATTCTGTTGCTTGTTTTCAAAATTTTGTGAACAAAATGGAGAAAACTATGAAACCTATTCATTACCCATTTATCCCTTTCTAAAAAGTTATCCATCACAATCTCAAATAATTTATCAACTACATTACCTCTTCAACCTTGGACTTTCCCACAACCACCTTATCCTTTGTCCCTGAGAAGCCTCTCCTCAGGAGTGTACCAGTTGTAGCAGCAGCTGATATGAAACGATCCTGCACAGCATGTCTTGTGGATGGCTGTTGAAGAAGTGCCCACCGACTCTTCACCATCGATCCAACTCGTCCTGCCACTTCAGCCACATTACTCTTTGTATCCTTTGTGACCTCACCAACGAATGTTCCTGCTGACTCCTTCGCTTCTTTAAGCTTGACCCCTACATCAAACTCATATTGGAACAAACAGAGACCGGAAAGGCTTTATTTGGATTAATTTCGCAATAAGCACTTATAGGAAAATAAAATGAATTAAGTTTCTCTCATAAGTTAAAATTAGCTTATGCATAAGCTAATTTATAGAAGTTTATCTCATTTAGCTTCTCCAGAAGCTGATTTAACTCATGCATAAGCTAATTTAACTTATGGGAGAAGCTTAATTCATTTTATCTTCCTATTAATTTCTTTTTTTGTAAGTGCTTATGGAGAATTTTATTCAAAAGAGTAGTGATACTTGGACACTCCATTGACACCTTTCAATTGTCTCTATCCCTCTTCTTGTCACATCAAATACCTATTACATCTATCACTTTTCTATATTGTTTTATTCTCTCTCTAAGTGACTTAAGGTTTTAAAAAACGGTCCGCAACCGTGATTTGGGCCACAACATCAAGGCCTTTTAACCGTCGGTGACCACAATTAGAATCATATCGGCCGCATTTATTTGTGATTTGCTGCGATATCAACAAACACGACGAAACAGCAACGTGACTGTGATCAATATTTAAAACCTCAGCATATTGGGTGTCCTAGAAACATTTCCCTATTCAAACAGTAGCAAAGTAAATAATAAAAAAAAAAAAGAGAAAAGCGCAGCAATACCAGAGGAAGAAAAGAAACCAGCAGCCTTGTCTTGCCACTGAGGTGACATGATTGAAGGCATCGAAGCAGAAGCTAAGAACTAAATCAAACTCAATGGAAAATAATCAGTTTTCACTTGATCCTGCATAAAAGACAAGTTTGGACACGACAGATCATCGATTTGTTGAAAAACAAAATCATCAATCAAACACAAAAATCTTTTATAAATAATTTGGTGAAATTACACCAACAATAAATAGTCTGTGTAGTAAAAGGCAAAGAAGAGAATCGATGAGGCCTCTACTCTAGGGGTTGAAAAAAACGAAAAGCAAACAAGAGAATCTGATGAAAAAAGGAAGAGATCGAAAAACCTTATATATTCCCGTAATGAATTAGAGAGAGAAGAGAATCAGATCAAAGTTTACCTTGCTGCTATTGAGAGAGAGAAGTTTGAGAAAAGACGGCAGCAAAAACAGCTGACAGAGATAGGAATGGGACTGCTCTGACCAAGTCCGAGGATCAACTTAACGTAGCTCCAAACTAGTATAACGGTACTTTTTTTTGTCATATCATATACTTATACTATTCTTTTATCATATAAGATTAATATTTATTTTGTATAACTAATAAATAAATATTTTTGAAATTATATTATAATTAATTTTTTTAACAAATTAATATTTTAAATAAATATATTATATTTTAGATTTACGATAAAAAATTATATTATATGATAGGGTTATTTTTAATTATTAATAATTTTAAAATTATTAAATTAAATTTAAAAATAAAGTTAAAAATGATAGATTAAAAAAGATAAATTGTTAAAAAATTTAAAAATGACCTCTTTAAAAATGTTCTTTTTGAAGAATAACTCTTAAAAGTACTGTTATTTAAAATATAGTTCTTCTTTCTTTGCAAAGTTTTAATATATATATATATATATATATATATATATATCTCGAAGAGGTTAATCGAATTACTTGATTAAATTAACTTGTTATCAATAATCAATATCAAGTATGAATTATCAATTTTTAAATCAATTTGATGAAAAATATATTCATTTCGATGGGGAGAACTTCATCCTTTCTCACTAGAACTTTTATAATTGAAATTATTTATTCTTAAATACTATAAGTTTATATATTCCTAAAAGATAAATTTTTATGATTCTTTTTAGTGAATAAACAGAGACTTCAATATGTTGGTGGCACTTATTTATTGCTAAACATGTACTATAGAACTACTTGATAATAAGTGTGTGTACCACTACGACACGAGCATAAACTACAGATTGAGGAGCATGACATGCATATGCATTCCGTTATAGGGTAATGAGTGAAATCATATATTATAAATCAATTATGAGTAAAACATATTTCTATTTCATGATTGTTAATATATTGGATGAGAATGTGAGAAGTGAATTGATGAGATCTCTATATTGTGAATAATTGATCATGTTACGAACTTGTATTATTCTAGTTTAATTTGATAGAGAATGTGATGTATGTCTAGTAATTAGACGAAAGATGTGTGTCATCAATTGAGAATGCCTTATGGTACCTTAGGGGTATGAGAGGGATTATAGCTTATAATAGTGTTGTAAGGTACTAGTTGGAAAATGATGGTCATGAATAAGAAAACAGCAGAAGGCCAGTAAGTCCTAATTTAATGTAAAAGGAGAGTTGAGGAATGGAATGCCATAAGTTGAGTGTATATATCTTAAAGCTTTAGTAGTCTTAGATCATAGTGGATAACTCTAAGTATAAGAGGAAAGAAATTTGGTAAAGTCTCAGCAAGAATAGTTTAGCCAACTAGAGGGGTTGTGGTAAAAAAGTATCCTAAGATAATAATGAGAGTTAAACTTATAACAGTGGTGAGAATGAGAGAGGAGTCTACGAGAAGTACTACCAATTGAGAGGTGAAGATCCGACCATTTGAATAACTGATTTGGTAGAGACCTGGGAGGGTAAAGCCATGAGATAAATAACATGGTTGCTTGGGTAGAAGAGTCGAATATCTGCAGATTCCTTAGAGCATTCACCAAGACATTATGCCTCATTCCTTTATTTTTTTTTTCAAGATATAGGTGGGAGTGCTTGCTGATGGAGCTCGAGGTCACAAACTGGAAGGACATAGCTTAGTTTCATATGTCCATGCCTTCATGAGAGTATTTGATGTAACTTTCCACAACACCATTATATGTTTTGTAATTGTTGTATTGAGAATTTAAAAGCCGTTAGATTAAGAACCTTTAATCATGTTTATAATATTCACCTAATGAACTCTGATTAGTTTGTTTTAAAATTTACACGTTCCTAAACATTTAGGTGTAGTTACGATAATGCCCTATAGAGTGTAGTATTTCATGGGGTCTTAAGATGTAAACATGTGAGGCATTTTCCAAGAAGGTTTATAAATTCCCACAATAAAGACTTTTGAAGGAGAATCAGAAGTAAAGCCGAAAGATAAAATGAACTTCAAAAGAAAAGCAAAGATATCTTCAAATCTCCAGAGCAAAGTACTTCGTACTTCCTTATGTATGCATCAAGCAATTTTTAGTATAATAAGTGGTAGATTGTGAAACTGCCAAGAAGATATGAGACACTTTGAAAGTGACTCATGAAAGGATTGAACAAGTCAAGGAGTCTATGTTGGAATTTTGTCAAGAGTACCAAATCACTTAAGTAACACATTAATAAGTATGTGTGCGATAAATAGGTAATTAAAAGTAAATTTAAGATGTTGTGTTTTTGATCAAGTCCAGGTAGATTCTTAGCAACTAATTGCTAGTAAGTTTTGATTTAAACTCTTAATAGTTAGTTATTGTGCTAGTTGCTAGAACAAGTCCGTACCTATGAGAATATGACAATGTGTATGTATGTATCCTGCTATAAAGGTTGTTTGATGAATGACAAGGCTATTAGAGCGCAGCAATGGCCTCCTCAACTTTACTCCATTCCTATTCTCCCATCTGTGTTTAGCGTTATTACTTCAAAGTCAAACTGTGATGTACGATTAAATTCCTCTCTAATCACTCCATGGACTTCACCTTCGGGAGTGTTTTATTCGAGAAGCAGGACCTTATCCCCGTGCTTGCTGTTTGGTTTGCCAATATGGTATGCAAAACCTGCAGGTTCCACAGCGAACCTGACAAGCAAAGGAATTGCAGTGTACAATCACAAGGGCCATAGGATGTGGCAACGTCCAGAACATAACACTATTGCCTCAGTATCATGTTGCCTGGTTAGAATCTGGCTAAGCCTAAAAGCTTCAGAGCCCGTCAATCTCACACAAGTTTTTATGATTGGCAGCCAGATGGCAATTTGGTTCTTTACTATGACAAAACTCCAAGACCTGAAGCATACTTTCGGAACGGAATCACAGCTCTACTTTGATGAACCTGGACACATGTACATAAAAATTGATTAGTGAAGTCCTAAACGGTGGATCAGAAGAAGAGTTCTTGTACACGGTCAGAACTGATCCTGATGGGCTTTTCAGACTATATGAAGCACCATGCTCATTTGCTTCACTGTAACTGACATGTATCAGTAAAGTCCAAGAACCATGTTCTTAATTTGGATTCTTAGAATTGCAATTATATATATTTATTATGTTTTATACATATCTAGATTCTTATCTTACAAAATTTAAGAATAATTGTATGGTTGTATTGTATCTATGCTTCATATATAGATGAGAACACAGTTGCTGATAGCCGCAGTTTGGGGCGGTGGAGTGTGGTGCAGCAGTATCCGCAAGATATTTGCCTTTCCTTGACGGCAAGGGGCTGGGGTGTCCGTGCTTCATAAGTTATAACAGCTACTGCATTACCATCAATGGGAAGCCTGAGTGTGAGTGCCCGGATCATTATTCCCCTTTCGAACACGACAATCTCACAGGTTGTAGACCAGATATTCCCCTGCCTAGCTGCAACAAAGACGGGTGGGAGCAGAATAAGGATCTTGTAGATTTCAAAGAGTATCGAAATTTGAACTGACCCCTCTCTGATTATGACAAGTTGGTTGGAATTGCAATGGACAAGGATATGTGTAAACAAAAGTGCCTTGAGGATTGCTTTTGTGCTGTAGCCATATATGGTGAGGGACAATGTTGGAAGAAGAAGTATCCTTTGAGCAATGGAAGGAAGCACCCTAATGTTACTAGAATAGCTCTTGTCAACGTACCTAAAAGAGATTTGGACAAGAGTGGGAGAGAACAAACTACACTTGTGCTTGTCATATCAATAGTGCTTGGGAGCTCAGTTTTCCTCAATGTGCTTCTATTTGTTGCCTTGTTTCATTTTCTACCACAAGAGGCCTTTGATTAATCCAAAATTGTCAGCTACAACCATAAGATATTTTACATACAAGGAGCTTGAAGAAGCAACCACGGGGTTCAAACAAATGTTGGGTCATGGTGCTTTTGGAACGGTATATAGAGGGGTGTTGACATCAGACACAAGCAGGTATGTTGCTGTGAAGAGGCTAGATAAGGAGGTGCCAGAAGGTCAGAAGGAGTTCAAAACAGAAGTGAATGTGATTGGACAAACCCACCACAGGAACTTGGTTAATGTGATGAAGGGGAGCATCCTCTTCTGGTGTATGAGTACATGCGCAATGGCTCCTTGTCTAGCTTTCTCTTTGGGATCTCAAGGCCTCATTGGTACCAAAGAGTGCAAATTGCGTTGGGAATTGCAAGAGATCTCACATATTTGCATGAAAGTGCAGCACTCAGATCATTCATTGTGACATAAAACCTCAAAATATTTATTGAGTCCATGAAGAAGGTTACCCAAATGCTTGAGGGCGTGATAACAGTTTCTGTGCCACCTCGCCCTTCCATGTTCAGTTCATCATTGTTTGAAACTTCATTCACTTTGTAACTACTGTTTCCTATGCTCGCAGTTCTAGGTTATTTCTTTTTTATTTGTCTATCTAAGAATATTTATTTTGTCCTGATATTCTTTGTGGTTTTAGTTCGCATGCTTGATTGAGTTTAATGAGTTTGTAAAAAATGTTTTCTTCAGAAGTATCAGTAGCAGTTGTTGTTGTTGTTGTTTACATAAAAAATCGTTACCTTGTGTTGAATTGTTTAACTTAACCTATAAACTTCTCATTCAATCTTCATCCCAGTCACTTGCATTTTTTATTAGATAAGCTTTCAATCACGTTGATAAATGCTAATTTGGAGGGGAATTATGATTTCTTTCAACAATGACCTATTTCATCATTATTGACTGACCTGTGAAATATGATAAGCTATTAATAGCATTATGCTTTTGTAATGCTATTCAACTACGTTATGAATTATGATTTTCTGGACACACAAATTCAAATTACCCCTTTTTTCCTTATGAAGTGTTAAACAAAAACAATGTACAGATCCTTTTATGCTTCTTTTCAAAATTCTGGGAAATAAAAGTCATTACACTTGGTAGCCGCCACTGCCAGTGAAGAAATCACACTCCCGTTAATTAATTTCTTTACAAACAACCTAGAAAATGATATCAATGCTTAATGTTAATGTCTGAGCTGAATAGATTATTTCTAGGAACCTCAAACACTGGAATAACGCATCACGAGTTGTACTAACAATCTTAAGGTCAAAGTTTAACATGAAAAAGTAGGTCATACTACTAATTACTAAATTTTAATTTTTGTAATCATATGAAAAAAATTCATTTTTGTTTACGTAAAAAAATTGCTATACATTTTGTATTTCAAGATGAAACTCTAATAGTATGATCCAAAAATAAATCCATAAAATTGCCGCAGAAAATACAATTTGTTACTGAATTTATTAATAACTAATAATAGTTGATTCGATCAAGGGCTGTAGTCAATATATTTAAATGGTTTAACGTTGACGATTTTTTCAAGGAACAAACTCAAATTATAAAATATTTTTTATTTTTATTTTACGTCGGGTTCTTTGTGTCTGCTATCGGTTGCAATGCAAGTTATTGCTTTGGTTCTCCAGTTAGTTCTAATTATAATAGATTACTTGATGTAATTTATAATGATCACAGTGGCTAAAGAAATAATTTATTTTGACTTATGTCAAAAATAATAATTAATTGTTAGCATCCGCTAAAGTAAAGGAAGAAAAAGTAAACGGGGCCTATGTTTTGTTACGTGTCTTCTACCAATAATTTAGGATCTGAAACACTGAATTCATCACCCCCCTTATGCAAAAAAATTGTTAGAACATAGAAAAACTCATATCAATTGCTTCTCTAAGTTTGATTCCTATTAAATATTGTTTTGAGTTTTGACAAAACACAGGAAACACAATGGATGCCACTCACTCCATGTTCTGTAACAATGATCTGGTTAACCCCCTAAGCTCAATGGGCATGCAAGTGTCCTGCATTCTTGTTGTGTCACACGTCTTCAACGTTGTGTTTAGGACAGTGGGCCAACCTGGACCAATTGCACAAATTCTGGTAATAATCAATAATCAATCACCTTAATTTTGTTAATGAATAATGATGTTTTTCTTTTTCTTTTTCTAAATTATTTGTATTGAATTGAAGTTTCATTATTAACTCTTGTTGCATTAATTGTTCAACAGGCTGGGTTAGTGCTAGGTCCAATGTCACATATAGAGTATATAAAGGCTACATTCTTTCCTGCCAGTTCAATAAATTACTATGAAGTTGTGAGCTACTTCTGTCGCATACATTTCATGTTTTTATTTGGGTTGGAGATGAATATTCACTACACCATGCGCAATCTACGTATAGTCAGCTTAGTAGCCTGTGGTGGTGCAATAATGGGTGGTGTGTTTGGTCTATCTGTCTCATTTTACTTGCATCAACAGCTAAACACCATTGACAATGCCCCCTTGTATTATTTTTGTATGATCATTATGCTAGTGGTGTCATACACAAGCTCGCCTATGGTGATTCGTTTGGCAGCAGAGTTAAGGTTTGCAGCATCAGATGTGGGGCGAATCGCAGTTTCTTCTGCATTGATAACAGAAATGGGGTGCTTGTTGTTGTTCAATGTGATGGTTAACTGGAGAAAACCAAATCACATTTCTGCTGGTTTCGGTTGCCTTGTAATTACTGCCTTGGTGGTTATCATAAACAGGTACTTAGCCGTTTGGTTAAACACAAGAAATACAAACCAGAAGTACCTCAAGGCTCCTGAGTTGATGCTCATTCTGCTCCTGCTCCTAACTTGCTCAATGATAATAGAAATTTGGGGTTACAACAGTATTATTAGTTGTTTCATCATTGGTTTGTTGTTTCCTAAGGAAGGTAAAACAGCTAGAACATTGCTGCATAAACTTGGTTATTCTATTTACAACTTTGTACTTCCAGTATATTTTGGGTACTTAGGCTTACAGTGTGATCTGATAAATGTCTTCAAGAGCCTGGAGAGGGCAATCAATATGGCCATATTGATATTGTTGAGCATTGGAAGCAAGCTTGGTGGTACTCTTATAGTTTGCCGCTACCTTAAAATTCCTACTAGTGAAGGAATTTTTCTTGGCTTCATATTGAACACTAGAGGTTATGCTGATCTTCTATTCATAGGTGCAGCAGCAAAGCAAGTAATTGTGAGTATATTTCTTGACTTGGTTGAATTAGACAGTATTTGGATAAACTTCTCTCCATAAGTACTTATAGAAGAAGAAAATAAGAAAGTAAATTGAATTAAGTTTATAGCATTAGCTAAAATCAACTTACGCACTTAACTTCTGTAGGAGCTATGTTTGATTAACTTGTCCAACAGTTAAGGTGCATAAGTTGATATTAGCTTATGGAGAAGCTTAATTCATTTTACCTTCTTTTTTTCCTTCGAGTATTTAAGGCAAAGTCAATCCAAACAGATCATTAATCAGAATAGGAATCTCAAATTGGTATACTAACTCAATGGCTCTTGTGTTGATTTACAGACTTTTGATTCAGAGGCGTACAATGTTTTGTTGGTATCAATAGTACTTAACACAATAATATCAGGAGTAATTGTGGCTTTTCTAGTAAGAGGGGAAGAAAAAATGTTTGCAAACAACCATACAGCAATTGAGCCACAGCAAATGGAGGACGAGCTTCGAATTCTGGCTTGTGTGTATGACCCTCGTCAGGTATCTGCCATACTTGCCACAGTACTAGCGATACATGGCTCTAGAGTATCACCATCTACCACTTACTTAATGCACCTAATAGAGCTTGTGAAGAAGATCAAGTCCAACCTGTTATACCATGAGAAAGAAAATGCTGACCTTAGCGACGACGAGGACTATGGAGGCAATGATGTGGTGGAAATTAACAATGCTTTGGATAACTTCACTGCAGAAACAAAGATTCTAGTCCAACAAAGAAGGGCAGTATCTCCTTTCCCATCTTTGTATGAAGATGTGTGCAATGAAGCAGAAGATCTCCAAGTGTCCATAATTCTACTCCCCTTCCACAAGCACCAACGCATTGATGGGAAATTAGAAAGTGGGAAAGAGGGTATAAGGATCACTAACCAGAAGGTGCTAAGACATGCCCCTTGTTCAGTTGGTATCATAGTAGAAAGAGGACTTGCAAGGGTACCAGGCTTCTCACAACTAGTAGCATCTGAAGCCATACAAAATGTTGCAACACTTTTCTTTGGTGGCCCTGACGACCGCGAGGCTATTGCGTGGAGCCTACGCATTTCAGGGAGTCCGCGTGTCAACTTGACAATCATTAGATTTCTGTTGAGTTCCTCATCACAGAATGAAATTATTGAGAGTGGAGAATCTGAGGACAAAGAGATCTTGATGTCATTGTCTGGGGAGGAGACGGTGAATGAGATTGACAACACCTTCATGGTTGATTTCTACAACAGGTACGTGACTTCTGGCCAAATAGGGTATGTGGAGAAGTTTGTGAAGGATGGTGCACAGACAGTGGAATCTCTGAAAGAGATAGGGGACATGTACTCTTTGTTTATAGTAGGAAAAGGTGGTAGAGGACAGAGTTCATTGACAATTGGGATGAGTGACTGGGAAGAGTGTCCAGAACTTGGAACAGTTGGTGATGTCTTGGCCTCTTCAGACTTTGATATTCATGGCTCAGTTTTGATCGTTCAACAACACAGAGATGCCAAGAAAGCCCTATTGCATGCTTAGTTATTGAAGTACAATAAAGTTAGACTTGTTCATATAACTTAGCTTTATGAACATAATGTGTACAAATGGAACAGTTTTTGCTTTTCAACAACAATGTGTTTAAAGAAAAAAATGCTCATCTTTTTTTGTTTAACTCTGTATATTTTTTTTCTTTTTTCTATTAATATTTTTTTATTATTATATTATTAATACAAAATATCTCCATGTTTTATCGATGATTAATCTTCATCTTTCGCTCTCAATCATTTTTTTCTATTTACAAAACTCAAATCAATACACATTAATTAAGAAAATAAGTTCGGTGTCACGGTAAAATTTTAAACAATACACATTAATTTATTTTCTATTTTCTAAACATTATTTTCTTTGTAGAGTATATCCTTTCAACTTGTCATCTCAAACTTGATTTTCTACATTAATTCCTTTATATAGTATATTCTTTTAATCATTAATCATTAGAAAAGTTGGTGAATGGTAAATATTTTTTATTAGTCATTTTCATGGGGAAAAAATAGCTTAAAAGAATGCAAAGTCATTCCTTACTACTTTACATCTTATTTAGTAATTAGTTATGAAATTTTCCAACTGTTCCATCACTGGTACCCTCATGCAATAAATTACTGACACTAAATATTTTTGGAAAACGAAAAAGGTAAAATATGAATTTTTTTATTCTAAAATTCTCAAAATTCAATTTTTAGTCTTTGTTAGGATGGGCATGGCGGGGCCCAAATAAAATTAAGGTGGTTAAAAGATTATATTAGATGGGAGTAAATATTTAATATTTATATGGTAGTGTTTATTTTATTTGTTTAAAATAATGTGATGGTGACACATGGGTAATTAATATTCATTGAATGATATCAATTAGGATTATATAAATGCATTTATGTATGAAAAATTCAAGCAATGAAAAAGAAATATAAAATTTAACTTATTCTCTTCAACTTTTTGATATAGTTTTAATGGTAGATTTTAGGAGCAGTGTAACATATAACTCTCATGAGAGAGTATAAAATTGCTTAGGGTTAGTGCATGACATCTAACTCTTAAAAATTAAAGTTATTGTAAATTGTAAATGAAAATCAAATGGCACAACGTGTTAAGAAAAAAATGGGCCAAAATTTGGCATAGAAAATCCTCGCCACATTTTTGCCCGACAAACAAACAATAGAAAAGCGAAAACAAATGTCATTTTCGAGGTTATTGAGAGTCCAGAATCCTGGTCTCTGTCTACTCTTCAATTATTCCCAACCTCTCACCTCTTCATCTTCTTCTTCCTTACCTTTGACCAGAGACAGAGCAGCACTCACATTCACAACGAAGGTTTCCTATTCATCAGACATGGTGAAGGCAATCAGAGTTCACGAACTCGGTGGCCCTCAAGTAAGTAAATCAATTCATTTCTCTTCTCTTTCACATACTCATCTTTGTTTTACTCATTATTTACAATTGTTGATCAGGTTCTGAAGTGGGAGGATGTGGAAATTGGAGATCCAAAAGAAGGCGAGGTCCGTGTGAGGAACAAAGCCATTGGGGTTAATTTCATTGATGTCTACTTTCGCAAAGGAGTTTACAAAGCCCCTTCTTTTCCCTTCACTCCAGGTTCCCCACTTACATTTCTCACTTTAACTGTAACTAAATTCATGTTGTATTATTGGCTAGACGACCCTTGCCATTGCACAATGCCAATTCCCACTCATTCCGTGTATCCATTTGCTTTCAAACCCTTTATTATGTCACTTTATGGATGCAAGGTAATGTTTTTTTGTAATTGAGATGGATTGATCTTCGCTATCGTGCGTGTCTACCGCTGCTGTTCCTTCTGGACCGACTAATATACTGTACATTTAAGAACAACTAAGGCATGAGGCATCAATACCGTGTTAAGACTTAAGAACCAATTGTCTCAAAGGCTTACACTGTTAAGTGTTAAGCTATGAAGCATGGATTCATGAATTATTTGTGTAATTGTCTCAAAATCTTTTTAAACCAACCTTCTATATTTTTTCAAGTGTATTAGTTGTGTAAATGTGACAGCTTAAGTGTTCAAGCCAACAAAAAGTAATTTTTGAACCAGACACTTAATAAGAAGTGTCAAAAAGGTGTCCAGGTGTGCCGGTGTCAGAAACGTCTCTGACACGGCGACACTTTGAACAAGAGAGATTTTCATGCTTCATAGGTGTTAAGTGAAGCCATGTGATATGAATCAATGACTCTATTACACCTCTTATCAATATATATCAAATGACTCTTCGAAAATTTCACCAAGCTGTTTGAATTCTCTTACTATAATTTAACACTGGTTTTTCATTGCTTCATACATTTTAAGCTCTAGAATTACTTCATCTACTATTGAATACATGCACTGATGATGACTTTCATAACTTTTCATTTAATGTTAATAAGTCTTCATTTTTTTAAACCATTGAATGTAATTGTGATAAATGTTCGAATTAATCTCAGCTATAAATTTTACATTGGAGTGTGTGTCACAGTGGAAAATTTGATTTTGTGTTTTCCAAATGGACAGTAAGTCGAATCCCAATGTAGAATGTGCTGAATTCTTTGCCCCTTTTAATATGGCTGGCAGGTATGGAAGCTGTTGGGGTTGTGACAGCTGTGGGTGCTGGACTCACTGGTAGGCAGGTTGGAGATCTTGTAGCTTATGCAGGTCAACCAATGGGTTCATATGCTGAAGAGCAGATACTTCCTGCAAATAAAGTAGTCCCTGTTCCTTCGTCAATTGACCCAGCTGTTGCAGCATCCATCATTCTCAAGGGCATGACAACTCAGTTTTTGCTTCGGCGCTGTTTCCAGGCAATGTACTATGATGTTACAATCATTTTAGCTGAAGCCATTTGCCTTTTTCTTTTACTTCTGTTAGCATACTAGACTAGACTGATTAGCATATGTAGCAGATGTTAATTAGAACTTAGAATATCGATTTTAGTTATTGAATAACTATTAATTAGCTTTGGGTTATTTAGTTCTCTGTTAGTTCATATATCTAGTCTTTGTTTTGATAAGCTTAGTTGGGCTTATCTGTGGCAATAAGTAATTACTCGTGAAGCATTTTTGTTCCATCTGAATGAGCATATTAAAACAGCTTTTGAGGCCCATGTATACAGTTAAGCAGTTATGGGCTTGGCTTTAAAAGCTAGAAATTGAAGCTATACAAACAATCCTTTGTGAAAGCTTAAAACAGCTATTGCAGTATTTGTTTTCATCCAAGCACTCATCAGTTTATTTTATCTAAAATCTCATGATTGCATTAACTACTTATTGAAGTGATGGTCCAAACTGCGTTTATCATATTTTAGATTGTCTACTCAAATGAATACTTATTTAAGCTTGTTTATCAAGGTAAAATTTTAATGTGGTCATGGTATAAGCATGTCAAGGACCAACTCTCCGAAAAATTTAAGCTGTATGGTATTGGCCCAATCATTGTTTATAACTCTAATATGCTGCCTCACATAAGAGCCCTTGGGCCTGAAATGTAGACGATGAACATACCACATTACCTTGTGTTGATTTAAAATGATGAATAGGGCAGGCAAGGATTGTTAACTCTGGTATTTTGTCAAGGATCAACTATCCTAAAAGCTTAATGGTGGCCCAAGAATGGTTTTATATCTCCAATGTTCAGTAGCTAGTGTTGTCTTCCTCCATCTGCTCTGCTTTCTTCCATTAGTGTTCTTTTTCTTCACTAGAACTTATAGCTTTCTCTGGCCTATTACTTCAGTATCATCTGTTTCTGTAGTGGACTATAGTATATTAACTGGTGAATTCATGCTTTATCCTGAAACCAATGCATTTTCTCATAATTTGTCCCTAGCTTGACAATTAACAGACTCATCACTCATGTACATATCATTTTACAGGTTGAACCCGGTCATACAATTCTTGTCCATGCAGCAGCTGGCGGAGTTGGATCCCTATTGTGTCAGTGGGCAAATGCTCTTGGTGCAACTGTTATAGGAACTGTATCCAATAAAGAGAAGGCAGCTCAAGCCAAGGAGGATGGCTGTCATCATGTTATAATCTACAAAGAAGAGGATTTTGTTGCCCGTGTCAATGAAATTACATCTGGCAATGGAGTTGAAGTAGTCTATGATTCTGTAGGAAAGGATACATTTGAGGTAGTACTTATTCTATGCTATTCTACACCCAAATAAAATTTCAAAATTAGATAATTGGTAATTGAGTGGAAAAATAAAATTATTAGGCTTAAATAGTATTTTAGTCCTTAAAATATACAACCTTGGTTTTAGTCCCTACAAAAGCTTCTTATTGATTTTAATCCCTAAAAAAAATAGCATTTTTTGCCTTTGGTCCTCGTTTGTTTTTAAATTTTTAATCCCTATATTATTTGGTCCATGTTGAATTAGTTCTTATAATATGCTTGTTATATTGACTTTAGTCCCTAAAATATGACATCAATTTTATTTTGCAAGGATTAATTCATCATGGATAATGGACCAAATAGTATATTTATGGGAACTAGAATCAAATAACGAGAACCAAAAGCAAACACTCTTATTTGTAGGGACTAAAACAGAAAATGGTATACACAACGGAGAATAAAAAGCTTTTTGAGCCAAAATTAATATTCTGTCATGAATGGTTGTATGATCCATTGGAAGTTGGTTACTTTTTTATTCTTTACTTGTTTCTTCTGTGATGACAATTGGGCATCTAGAAATATGATCAGGTTTATAAGTTATAATTCAATTTATCCTATATTGATCATTAATTAAAACTAAACATCGACGAACATCAACTAGATCCTAGATATAATGATTATTGTTCCTCATCAACCTATGAACTCATAGATCCTAATGAAGAACTCTACATAAAACTTCTTTCTAATTTAGAAATTCATATGTTGCATTTATCATTTGGTTGCTCAATGACTTTGCAAGTCGTGTGATAATGTGAAAGGAGATAATTGCATTTGTCAAGACTGATTATGATACTTCCTATTAATGGGTAAACTCAGAGGTCAAGACTTGATAGGCTGTGGATTTTTTATTCTATAGATTGGAGACCCAAAGTTTAAGTGTTACTCAGATTAATACAGTGTAAAAGCAAACTTAGCAACTTCATTGATGATTATCAAACTAATTTCTGCCTAATAAAAGCTTTTTGTCAGGATTTTTAGTTTCAATTTAGAAAATCAAACTTTGGGTTACTATATTTCAGGGTTTTTATTTTCATCAAACCAAAATTTAAGAGTGCTATGAGAAAAGTTCTTAATAAGGTCTGTGGTGTGCTGTGATTTGTCCAGGGATCTTTGGCATGCTTGAAGCTTAGGGGCTACATGGTAAGTTTTGGGCAGTCATCTGGTTCACCTGATCCGGTTCCATTATCTTCCCTGGCTGCAAAATCCCTTTTCTTGACTAGGCCTAGTCTAATGCAATATGTTGTCACTCGGGATGAGCTGTTGGAGGCTGCTGGAGAGGTGTTTGCTAACGTTGCTTCTGGTGTGTTGAAGGTCCGTGTTAATCATACTTACCCATTGTCTGAGGCTGCAAAAGCACACGAAGACCTGGAGAATCGAAAGACATCAGGATCTGTTGTGTTGATACCCTAAGACTCTCAGTTGTGTATGTGTTATACACCAAGTCCTTGTTTGCTTCCTCTTGAAAAGAACTCTTTATTATGAATGATATTGCTAATGTATGTTGTTTACCATGAATCATTGTACTTAAATAATGATTTCTCTGTTGACTTTGGTTAAAGAGTACTTTTCTCATCTTAGTATCTTGACATATTTCCTACATAACTATTTGTTTTGTTGTCTTTTTCATATCCTGCATGTTACTGTTATCATTTATCAAATATGAACACAATAAGGTAGCTGCAGCACGTGTTTGTAAATTGTAAATTGTGAATAGTATCTCATACCTAGTGAAATGGCCGTGTGAACTGTAAGATGGTCGACGAAGTTTAGTTTCTAACTGGAAGTGAAATGGAGAGAGAAAGAGAGTTGGAGGTGTAATATAGAAGCAGGGCTCTCCTTGTTCTTGAAGTTCATTGGTGTTGACCCCCCCCATCAATCCAATCTGCATTCGTACTATTTTCTCCACTTTTATAATCCAACTGCCATTTGAGAGCCAAAAAAATCAAAATTATTTAATAGATCGTGAGGTAACAAAGCTAAATGTAGGCATGCAACAGTCTAGAGTAAAATTACCATGGGTCTCAATCTCAAACCGTTATATCAAAAGGTGTGTTTTTACTTTTCGTTAATGTGATCTCATTCAATTAACGAGACATAGGGGGAACTGCCTAGTACAACATAAGTTGCCACAATATGAACAGCCAACACTAACTACTTAGTATATGTTTCACAAACACTTTGCAAACCTGAGAATGACGTTTCTCAATGGATTAGGAGGGTGTCTTTTGTGTTTGGCCATTCGATTTGTATGGGACGCATAATGAACAGCAACTCATAGTCTTAATAGCTATAACGTAAACTACCTTAGTAATCAAGTCATAAATAACATATTTATGTAAAAAAAAAAGAAAGGTGTAACCATGAAAAAGTAATGCTAACTTGCTGCATTTACATGATATAATTTTGTATTTGTTTTCTGATTAAAAAAATCAATGTGTTATTATTAGTGCTATTAAAATTGGCTATATAAGCCACAATATACTCGTGAAATGATTTTCTCATTTTGAATAAATACCATTTTTTAGTTTTATATTTTTTTTCTTTCTTTTCACTCCTTTGAACCATGGATTCTAACAAATAGTGCACACTTTTCTTCTTGAGAAAATTCAAAATTGTCCTAATGAAAATAAGGTTGATTTTTTGTCTATGACTTGAGAAAATTTAAAATCATTTTTTATTATAAAATTTAATCTGACTTAAGTTAAGTATTCACTCTAATAACTTTAGTATTGAAATAAATTTGTGTAATTTTTATTTATTTATATGACATTATAGGACTCATAAATTTAAGATAAGTAATTCCTTTAAGCAATTATGCATAATAAATACTCTTAAGCGCCCACTTTTCATAAAAAAAAATAGTATTATTTATTAATAAATTCCACTATGACCATTTAATATCAGTGCTAAATATGTTTTTATCAATGTAAGTTAGTATTTTTATTTTCCAAGGGTTTAACTCAACCGATTAAGTAAGGATATATGAGTTATTATAAATTCTTTAATAATATTTTCTTGATTCATAGGAATTAAAATTAAAAAAACACAAAACTTAAAATTAACAATAAATCTTACTGAAATCGAAATTGAAAAAACTTCAATTTTCGAGAACTAAAATTAAAAAAAAAATGAATTTATAAGGATTGAAAAAAAACATTAACTTCTGGAAACCAAAAAATATTTAAGTCTATTGTCGGTGTTACTTTTTTTATTTTTATTGAAAATTTACTTATAAATTTAAAAAATGTAATAGTATTTAATGTTATATCATTTTATTATCCTTTTCCCTTTTCTATATGATGGCGTTCCAAAGCAGTAGTACACTAGTACAGTGAACTCTTCTGTTCATTTTCTTTGCAACCACCACGAAAGCTTCGTTATCATCGGCAACTACAAGCATGGTGAAAGCTATCAGAGTTTACCACTTGGCGACCCTGAGGTTTCTTTTTTTATTTCACTCACTCACTCACTCACTCACTCACATAGTCCTTTGCTCTTTGAACACTGAATTGTGGAATTGATGAGTGACAGGTTCTGAAGTGGGAGGATGTGGAAATCGGAGAGCCGTGTGAGGAACAAAGCTGTTGGGGTTAATTTCATTGATGTCTACTTTCGCACTGGGGTTTATAAAGTCCCCTCCTTACCTTACACTCCAGGTACCATATTCTCTTACTGTTACCAAAACATTAATTAATATTTGGCTTAAATACTTTTTTCTTTTCTCCAATTTAAATTTTTTTTATTTTCTTAAAGTGTTTTAGATATTTAATCGTTGTAAAATATGTTTCTTTTATTTTTTATCTTTAAAGGGCTTTAGATAATACATTTTTTAGGACTTAAAAGTGTTTATTTTACTTTTCAAAGTATTGTTTAAAATTATTTAAGAACGAAAAAAAAAACACATTTTGCAGCCATAGAAAAATGAAGTTTTTCCTTCTCTTTTCTTTTTACTTTTTGTAGATATTTTTATTGATCAGTAAGTAATAGTAATGACACTAATTTTGATTTTTTTTATATAAATCTGAATTTACTTTAGAATTCTTGATTTTTTATTCAATCAAATTAATTCTTATAAATAATAAATAGAATCGATGCAATTTAAATTGATATAAAGTAGTCTATGATTCTGTGGGAAAGGATACCTTCGAGGTAGTACCTGTTATATTATTCCTATATAGAATTTCAAAATCAAATGATTGAGTATTCCATCAGTAGTTCATTTTTCTCATTCATGAAGTTCTCCTTCGCTTATGATAATTAAGTGTCCAGAAATGTAAATAGATTTGTGGATCAGTTGATCCTACATTGATAATTACTTAAAACTATAACATCAACAAAAACCAACCAGATCTTAGATGATAAACTCAACATTTATTATTGAATTCCCACACCCTATTAAAGAAGTCAAATTAAATACTTTTCTCATTTAGAAATGAATTCATAGTGTTTCATCCTTTAGTATTGGTTTTCTCAATTGGCTTTGCTAGAAATGTGATGATGTCAAAGTGAGTATTTGTATATATCAATATTATTAGTTACAAACACACGTAATGTTGATGGGCAAACCCAGAGGGCAAGAGTTGATAAGTAATAGATTCTAATCAGTAGACTAGAGCCCTGAAGTTCCAAGGTTACTAAAGTTCTATGGTTATTGTCTGATTAATGTAATATCTAGGACCATACTCATTAGCTTACTTCATTGATTATGACCTCACTGATATCGGCGAGGTTAAAGCATTTTTTTTTCATTTGTTGAGATTTGTGATTTCAGTTTTTCCTAATTTTATCATTTCAAAATTTCATGAGTATTTGTCAGAAAAATCCTTAACGATGTATATGCTGTAATTTGTACTGGGATCTTTGGCTTGCTTGAAGCCTCGAGGTTACATGGTAAGTTTTGGGCAGTCATCAGGTACACCTGATTCAGTTCCATTATCATCCCTGGCTACAAAGTCCTTGTTCACTTTAAAGCATTATAATGTCACTCGGGATGAGCTATTGGAGGCTGCTTGAGAGGTGTTTGCCAAGGTTGCTTCTGGAGTCTTAAAGGTGTGGGCTAATCGGACTTACCCATTGTCTGAGGCAGCAAAAGCACATGAAGACTTGGAGAATCAGAAGACCATGGGATCTGTTGTGTTGCTACCCTAAGGATATCAATTGTACATAGGTCTTAAACACCAAGTCCATGTTTGATTCCTCTTGAGAGGAACTATGGTTTGTGATACTATAACTATTGTATGCGGTATGCCGCTGAAAATCACAGGTCTTTGTTCTTAAAAAAATTGGTTTTTTTAACATCGTGCTCATGATATTCAACCATATGACTTTGTGTTGGTTAAATACTCTTCTCATAGTCTTATTTCCTATTTTTGTAGTTTTGTTGTCTTTTTCTTATATTTTTATATCCTCCCTTCGCCCTTGAAATCCAGGGTTTCGTGCTTTTACTTCTTTCCCTCTATCTATGTATCCCAAAATTATAGACATTTAGAAAGAAGGTTTTATTTATACAGTCGAACTTAGACTCTGGTTTCAATAACATTACAGTTAAATGCTAGGTTCTGTTTTATTTATACAGTCAACTTAGACTCTGTTTCAATAACATAACAGTTAAATGCCGTGGTTCTATGGATAGCTGAGAAATCGAGCATGATGCGTAGTATAAAGTTGCATTGTAGAGATCATTGTGCATGGCTGGTGCAGGAACTGGAAAAATATTGTATGGCTTTGGACTGTCAAGTATCCATCGCCCTAGTCAAATTCACCTTAGCTACTCTTCAAGTATAATTTGCCACGTCAACAAAACTGTGTCATTTTAAGTTTTAACTTTTTTTAATGATTTTTTTTAAAATAAAAAACTGTCTTTTTACCTTCCTAATTTTAATTTCATTCATTTTTGTTTTGTTGATCAAAAAGGGCTAAGCCCCAAAACACAGAACACTAACCAACTCTAGAACGAAAATTACAAGCAGCATCAGCTGCTAAAACTGAAGAAATATATGAAGGAACCACATCAAAAGTCTTCATGTTGGAACTCATAGCCAACCCATGCTTTGCAAGCAAATCAGCAGCCTCATTAGCAATTTATCCCTGAAAATATGTCTCCAACTCATACTTCCTTGGTATATACGTGGTTAATTTCATTCATTAACATTACCCCATGTATGATTACTTATTCTTGGTATATAAGTGATTAATGCATATCTCTCCTATTTTTTTTTATATCATTTTACTTGTAGTCCCCTGATTAGGCTAATCTCAAAATTTGCTGCAAAATTTCTTCCATTTCCTTCACAAAAGTCATTTCCCCTATTATACAAAAAAATGTCTGATCTTTCTTCAATAGGAGAGAAAATAATAGTTGAATTAACATTTTTTAAATGGTGTGCATATAATTATCATCTTTTTCATCATTTTCTTATCATTTAAGTAATCATATTAAAAATAATATTAGAGATATTTTAAGAATTATTGAAAACATGTTTTAATATAAATAGAGTTTAAAATTATTCTTAAATATTTTAATCCAACTACATATTCAAAGCTCGAAACTTCTAGTTAAGCTGAAATAATCCAATGTTAGTTTATCTATACACTAGTGGTGAATATTTTATCTTTTTGTATAAGAAGATTGAAGTTTATGTTATTCATAGTTAAAACTGAACAAAAGTATAGTTAAACAAATTTTTTCTTTTTATCATAAAAAAAATTGAAAAAAATTAATTAGTTCTTGAAAATAAAATACATTTCCCCTTTTAAAAATAAAGATAATCATATTTTTTATATGTTTTAGTAATTTATAATAGTACCGTTTATTTTTCTCAAATGATAGTTTATGTATATCATTAAATAGATTTTTCTATTTTAATTTGTTGTACCAATTTTTTTACATGTCTCTCTATCACTTTTTCTTTTAAATTACTAATTATAATATTAAAAAATTAAAATCCGCACAACGTGTGGGTATATAACTAGTTATTTATTCAATGATGAGAAATGCTTCTTCTTGGTCAACAATGTTGTGTAATGCTATAACGTTGAAGGTCTCGGAGCATTATTACATGACAAGCCACCAATCCAAGGATGGCATCCAAAGTGGCGCATCCAGTTCTATCATCCTAGAACAAGTTATACAAATTATTTAAGTCCACCATGCAATACCTTTTAGATTTAGGGACTTAAACAAGTTGGTTTAGGTTAGGTATCACAAAACTTATTATCTAATTTAATTAAATTTGAATGCATTAGTTTCTTAATATTTTTTTAAGAAAAATTAAATTCAATCAAAATTAATATGTTTGTAAATGATTTACATTGAATCTGATCCAAACATAAAAAAATATTCAACTCAAAACTGTTTAAATTTATTTAGATTAATTCAAATTTATGAGTCACTTACCCGCAAACACCCCATGTAGACTGGTGTGATTAATGTTGCCTCATTGCTTTTGGCCTTCAGCTTTCACAAATTTTGGAATGGAATAAACACACTATGTTATTCTTAAAAGTGTAGAGTAGTGTCAAGTAAGTCCCCGAATAAATAAAATTCTAAAATAGTCTCTAAAGGTATAAAAAAAAAAAAAATCAATCTGGTTGGTTCGTTTGTCTCAATTAACTTTTACTTTGGTTACAAGCACAAGACAGTAAAATACCGTATTTCAGTTCATAACTTTAAGAAATCATGGTGGATGTCCTCCTCGCATCCTAATGGCACAAAAGTAGCCAAAATTCAGCCACAATTCAAATCAAACCAAAGAGACATATCAATGATAATTGCCATTAGATTATCAGATAAAATGAACATAAAGAATTTATTCGCATTTTCAATCAATCAGCCGAATTATTTAAACAATTTAATTAGAATATATTTGTAATATGGTGTAATTTAATTAATAATTTTTTGTAAGCTTAATGCTTGTGCATTATGACATTATAACTAATAAAATCAGCCTTATGATTTGATGATGACGGTATAAGACTAATTTTATATACTATCGGTAAATAATTTTTTTTTCTTTTTTGTTGGGCAAATTTTATTTTTTTATTAGTATTTTGGTTGTGTTAATTTTACTTTCTTTCTTACATTTGATTAAAAATTATCAATTTTGATAAATCTTATGTTTAAATCATGAGAAAAAAATATTAATAATAAGTGAAATTCACCAAATTCCAACTAATCATAGAGATAAAGTTGAAAAGAGTGTAGCTGGAAGTGGGAGGCTAGGCACTTGTCTTGTATTATACCATCCTATGATCAAATGAGTGTATATTTAGATTTCAGTTGAAAATATTATACAGAAATTAAAAAATAAATTTAGTTTTGCAAAGTGAAAAGCGAAAATTGATTGAGACCAAGTTTAGGCTTGGCGCAAAACTTGCATTGCTTTGTGTAAGGCTAACTCTGCCTAACTCACGTGCTTCCGTTCATTCTTAGGTCTGTTGTGGCCGCATCCGTGATTTCAATTGCAGTTATATATATTAGATCTACTTGCCATTCTGAATTTCACACTATTCCATTATAAAAATGCTCAAGATCCCGGAGCACCAGGTGGCCGGGCACAAGGCCAAGGACGGAATCCTGGGCCCACTCGTCGACGATTTTGGAAAATTCTACAAGCCCCTCCAGACCAACAAAGACGACGACACCCGCGGCTCCACCGAACTCTCCTTTTACACCTCTCTCGCCGCCGCCGCCCACGACTACTCCATCCGCTCCTTCTTCCCCGCCTTTCACGGCACCCGCCTCCTGGACGCCTCCGACGGCTCCGGTCCCCACCCTCACCTGGTCCTGGAGGACCTCCTCTGCGGCTACTCCAAACCCTCCGTCATGGACGTAAAGATCGGCTCCAGAACCTGGCACCTGGGAGACTCCGAGGACTACATCTGCAAGTGCCTGAAGAAGGACAGAGAGTCCTCTAGCTTGCCCTTGGGTTTCAGAATCTCGGGAGTCAAGGACTCTATCTCCTCCTGGGAACCTACCAGGAAATCTCTCCAGTGTCTATCCGCCCATGGTGTTGCACTTGTTCTCAACAAGTTCGTTTCCTCTAATAATATCAACCATGATGATCATCATCCCGATTGCGCTTTCGCAACGGAGGTCTACGGCGCCGTTTTGGAGCGCTTGCAGAAGCTCAAGGACTGGTTCGAGGTTCAGACGGTGTATCACTTCTATTCTTGTTCTGTTCTTGTGGTGTACGAGAAGGATCTAGGGAAAGGGAAAGCTACCAACCCTCTGGTCAAACTCGTTGACTTTGCACACGTGGTGGACGGAAACGGTGTCATTGATCACAACTTCTTGGGTGGCCTTTGTTCCTTCATCAAGTTCCTCAAGGATATCCTAGCAGTAGCATGTCTTCACAAGTGACTGATTTTCATCGAGTTAATCTTATTCCTATCAGAAAATAATTATGCTTGAATTAGTGTCGCAGACTAACTGTTTGAAGTACTGTCAGAAACAAAATAATAATATGGACTGAGAGGCAATCTTGTTCTGCTAAACTCCCTTTCAAGTTGCTGTCAGATACTAGCCGTCCCTTTTCCTTTTTCATATTCTGTCAAAGTGAGTCATTTAATAATAATAACAATGTCCTTCAACTCCATTTGTTTCAGCCAACCTTTATGCTCCTACTACTTTTATGAATTCTTTTGCTCTATGTTACCATAGGCATCAATCTAACTTGGTTTTTATGGTGTTTCTGCTGATGGTCGAATTTTTCTACCTGCCGAGACTTTCTGATCTGCTCTTTAAATTTAGTGTGTAAATTTTTGTACTACATAAACTGCTTGTTGTCTCCTTTTTATTTTCAATCATAGAGGTGTGATTGGGACATCTCGTGTTCTAGTATATTAATTAAGCGAGTATGATATAGTACTTGTAACATTCTATTCTATTCTATCCTATTGCACGCAAAAATTATTGATGAAATGCCAGTTTTGGTCCTCCACAGTTTGTAGTTAGAGATTAATCTCTCCAATCAGTGAGAGGCTTATTAAATTAGCGTGCTACTTGTGCTGGAGGTTTCTAGGGGGGACATGGGGGGAATGGATCCTGGGATTTATGCAGAATTTGGGTCATCAATGTCATGATGGGGTGTTATTAGCTCTTGAAATTGCTAGGGCTGCAGACATTCTTAAATTTTGGTTAGAATGTGATTCTAAAGTTGTGGTCTACCTCGTGACTAGTGGTGTTAAAGCCTATTTGAATACACTCTAAAATGACTTTTAGGAGCTTCTCTATTGGCATAAGTTATTTTCTGTTTAGAAGCAGTGTTTGGATGGACAAGATTTTCAGCTTTTGTAAAAGCCACATAAGCTAGAATTTTGAGTTTATCCCAATTTCAACTTTTTGGAAAGTTATCTCATTTTTTATTGGACAAAAATACATTCATGGAATTTTGAAAATTACACTCATGGTCCACACTTTCTTTTTGCAACCACCCATCCCAATCTTTCTACCTCGTGTTCCTCTCTCTTCATTTTTCATTGTCTTTGTTTCTTGTCTTCGATCAAGGTTTGTTCTCCGTCCTTGATCATGGTTTGTTCCTCTCTTTTGTTCATAATCTCATTTTTTGTTTTGTTTTTAGGTTTGAATATGTCTTTAGTTCCTCAAATACGAAGTCTATTTTTTTAGTCCCTCAATGTCGAGAAATATATTTTTAGTCCTTTCGTCAAAATGTTGTTAACCAAACCTATGATATTCGATAATTTAATCTTAAAATATGATTTTTGGTGACTAAAAACGTACAAAATATATAAAAAGAAAACCTAGTTGACTTTCTCTCTCCATTGTGGTATAATTATTTCATTTGTTAAAAATCAAAAGGCCCAAACCTATTTGGGAGTCGGTTGCTCAATCCTCTCCTCCTCTCCTCTCCAATTTATCTCCTTCTTCTCCCTACTCTTCCCATCCTCTTTTCACTGCCACTCATCCAAAACCCTTACATTGCAAAGAGATTGGATGAAAGGAAAAATCAACCGATGAGATCTCATCCACCACTTCTCTCCCTCCACCCCCTCAACCCCTCCAATGCCATTGTGCTTTATGGTGTCCTCTTCATCTAGTTTCGTAACAACCTCCACATTTTTGCCCTTATTGCTTGAATCTACCCCCAAAACATGCAAAACTCTAAAACCCAACCCAAGGTCACTCACTAGTAGAGTTGGCAAAATGGATGAACTAACCCAATCGATTGGGTCAAGCATGAAAAATGGTCTAGGTCAACTCATATTCTATATGGGTCTTATTTTTTGAAATCCAGTTAGGCTCGGTTGCCCATCAGACCGGTCTATTTTGGCCCATTTTACTTTTTTTAGTGTAACTACAATTATATCATTTTTGTCAGCTTTTAAACTAACAAAGCTTATGAAAATGATAGGATTGTAGTGTTTTTAAAAAATTTAAGAATTTGATTGAGCTTTGTAATAATTGAGGGACTTAATTAAAATTATCAATTAAAATTTTTAATAATTGAGAGATTCAATCAGAATTTTAATCATGATTAAGAGACTAATTATATAATTAAGTTATTTTTTATTTAATTTTAGTCCATATAAATTCTCGATTTTTCAATTTTGATCTTTCTAAGTTTTTTTCTTCATTTTAGTCTTATTAAAAAGTATTATAACAATTAGATCTCTTGAAAAATCAGTAAAAATTTTGGTCTTGAAATGGTACCTTCCGGCCATGAGTTACATGCAAACGTGGATACTCGTTCAAAACATCATATACATGTTGTCCCACAATTTGCCAACTTTGTACATTAAATGAAACAAATTAAGAGGAAATAAATAATTACAATCATGTTAAAATATGAAATCGAGAGCAAGCTCTTGCGCCTTATTGGTGACGGATTGGTTACCTATTCGAATTCAGAAACAACTTTTTAATGTATGCAAAGGAAAGGTGGCGTATAATAATCCTCCCACGTACCTTTGCAAAGCAATGAGGTGCAGCAACCATTTCATCTTCCATCGGCATGATCTCTATTACTCTATAGTCTGCACAACATGTCGTGCTTAATTTCTCGCTGGAGATGACGCGGACACAAATATTTTGATACGATTAATGCCTAAAATATAAAATACAGGAACACTACGTATACACACAAGCAAAGATATTTTAATTAAATGAAATATGAGTAATATATAATAAAATATTTAAATTGATGGTATATTTATTTTTTAAAATTAACCTTTTATGTTTTTCAAATATATTAATTGTGTAAAAGTGACAATTACATGAGCCTAACGAATGTGAAAACATAAGTTTATGGAGATGCAAATGTGCCCCATTACATGGGCTTAACGAATTTCGCAGTATATAAAAACTGTAAATTGGTAATTACATGTGAATCAAACCAAGATTCAACATAGGAAAGCACTTGCCTGAATGGTTGATCTCTTCTTTGTATAGTTGTGTGCTGGAAATTAGGGGAGTTTTTAGGGGTAAAGCAACACATGCATGTTGCTAGTCATGTGTATGATAGAACAACTTTTAAATTCCGAGGAGTGGAGACGGACATAAGCTTCAATATAGAAAATAATTTTGTGGAGTTCTTTTTTATTGTTTTTGAAAGTTAAGATATAAGCATAATATGGAAAACTAGAAGAGTTGATTTTGTTCAGGTCCCAAAGCTTCAATTAAAAATGGCTTTAGAAATGGCCTTGACCTTGCCCAGTACTAGCTAGTGCTCTAAACTTGATAGTCTTATCATACCATTGGAAAGCTTCCCATAAGCAACGAGATATAATAATATCCTCAAATTAGTTTGTCAGCATAATATTATAGATTGAACCTTTTTCGGTGTTGAGAAGGGTCAGTTTAATCCGGCTTTGCCTTGAGAGGAAGCGTATGATATTCGTGCGTTGGTGGGTCTTCGAGTTGTGTGCTCTTGTCACCGAGCTCGGTGCCTGGCTTGGATATCACATAGATTTTGTTGCTCGGTGTGTGGTCTTTGAGAAATTTCTCTTGTGCTAGATGTGTACTTGTTCTCATCAAAACTTGAACTAGATACTTTTAGAATATGACCGTTCTCATAATCTCCAAATAAAAGATTAAAGTACAGGTGATATTGAGATAATGCGTGTACTTTAAAATGTATTGTTCATCCTGATACTACAAGAAATTTCCTGGATGTGTAAGATAATGTCGAAATAATATCCTTTTTTTATTTGAATTTTGATTCAACAAAAAGCCAAGGCAGCGTACAGCTTCAAAGATATCAACGAGACATGCATATTTATTTATCGCCATTCAGAATCATGTGATGATATTATAATGAAGGAATGTTGGATTAAATTAATATACCTATTGATTTTCAATCAAATTGGAATGCCAAAGAGATGATAGTCCAAGCCAAAGAGGATATTGTGTTCTTTTGTATAGAAAAATTAATAGGAAAGGTGATAATTATTTCAATAAGGATCGAATGATAATAACTTCCCTGGATTTCTTTGTTACGAAATTACTGTGCTCTTTGATCGATATGATAATCCATACAATAGCGGCTCCACCGAGGACTACATCAACAAGTACTCCAGCATCCCCTTGGGTTTCTCTCTCCTCCTGGGAACCTACCAGAAATCGCTCCAAGATCAAACGATGTCATTTATCATAACTTCTTGGGTGGCCTTTCTTCCTTGATCAAGTTACTCAAGGATATCCTACCATAAATTCATTTGGAGTACGTAAACTGTTGGATCTGTAATGTTTGTTTTCTTCTTTATGGATATTTCTATCTTAATATATTACCCGCAAAATTGACACTGTGTATTCTCCAACATATATATATCGTTTGAATTCGATTTGTGATTTCATTTCGTCCTTATGATGAATAACAAACGAATAATCCAAACTATCTTCTAAGTTGTGATGGCAATTTTTTTCGTTTCCATCGTTGTTTCGTTTCATCATGTACTACTATAAATAATGGTTTTGACATCATTAACATCAATTTTTGATAAAAATCAATGTTAACAAAAATGCAATAACATACTCATAAATACCATGAGTTTGTTAACATCAATTTTTTAGAAAATTGATGTTAAGATGAATTCATTAACATAGATTTTTTAAAAATCAATGTTAACATGAGTTCTTTAACATCAGTTTTTAAAAAGTCGATGTTAGCAGACTCGTGTTAACATCGATTTTCTGAAGAAGAAAAAATAATGTTATTAGAAGAACATAGGGAAAACTCAACAACGATGTTGAGTTACTTCATTAACATCGATTTTATTTAAAAGTCGATGTTATGAGATCTTTTATGATAATTTTTTTGCACTGAAAACCCTCAAGCTTCCTCACTTTGTCTTTCTGACTCTCACTTGAAATCTCTCGCTTTCGCACTCGTGGCACTAAAACTCCCTCACCACTGGCACTACAACGTTTCCTAGTGCCTCTCCGTCTCCATGTCGTCATTGCCTCTCGCACCTCCATTCTCTTTCTCTTCACCTATCTTCCACATAACACTCCAGCATTCGTCACTCGTGATGCAACGCCAAACTTCCTCACTGTTGTCGCACTGTTGTGTCGCCGCTAGACCTCGTGATTCCTCACTCAACCTCATATTCTCAGCACCTCACCAACGTCGTTAGAGATAATCCTTGTTGGACCTCAGGTTTTATTTTCTAGTTATGTTATGCTTTAATGACTACAAATACTAACAATTTGAAACTTTGAATATACTATTTCATATGGAATTTGTGCCAATAAGAGAATTCTATGTTTTGTTTATTTTCCAGAAATGATAAAGCAGTCAAATTTGTAGTTAATCTTATATTATGTGTCTTGTTTGTGTTCTTATAATGAGACTTTTTGCTAGTGTGAGAATTCTATCACAACCTTAGGCCCCCAATTTTTTTTTCCAATAGTTGATACGATTAGAGAGACAAAAAAATAATGAATAAAAATGTGTATACGTGAATAATAATGAATTTTCTTATATAATCAAATTATATGAAAGCAGATATCCATGTTAAATTGTCATAGACCCAAGATGATGTTAGGGTTTTTAACTTGACGCAAAAAAATGATACTTTGACAAAAGGAATATCATTCTTGATTTTCAAAAATGGATATATACATTGTGTCTTTCAACTTCATGGCATGCACTAGATCAATCTCATATCTCTTGGTTTACTACTAGTAGGTAGACATGCATATTTATTTTTAAGTAGTTCTAGCTTTTAAGCCAAAGGATAATTTTAGATTAGAGACTATACAATGTTGGATTAATAGTTGTTGACTGAACAAATTTAAGGCAAAATAAATGTTGTGGATTAATAGTAACTTTTATATTGTAAATGGAGTTTAGAAACGATGAATAAAGATAAAAAGAATTGGAATGAAATGGCTAAGACAATGATGGAAAATCAAAGGAAATGTTCAACACAGTTTATATTAAGGATCAGGTTAGGAATTTCAAGACTATTCTCAAAGAAACATAACATTATATAAAAGATCGGTATTGCTTGTATTAATTTACTTTAAATGTATCCTTATGGTGAAGTGAGTAGGTCCTTTGTTGTAAGTAAGATGGAAGGATCAACTAGAGCATACTTGGCATCTGCTAGACAATAATAGCAACATGCACTTTGTTACATACAACCAACATCTAGTGAACCCAACTATACTGATTGGATGGACAGAACTCAAAGATTTCTATGGATTCACAGGAAATCATCAAGTTACAATGACCCATTTCGGACAGAGTATTTTCTTCCTGACCATCTTCAAAAGCAACTCTGGACCAAAAGCTTATCCTAAATGACACTCCTTATACCACCAAATTTCTAAGTCAATCACTTTTAAAGTCCTGCTGAATGGGTACAAAGTGACTTGCAGCAATTTGATGAGTAACTCAACATTATATATAATTAGTACAAAAGCACTTATGTTCATCAAATTTTAAAATCATATACATATCTAAAATGAACTTAATGTTAATTTCAGGATGTGTCAAACATCATATACTCATTTATGAAATGTGTGGGATTCACCCATCTAAATTTGGAAGAGATTACGGAATGCAGGATTGTTTATAATCATTGGAGGAAGTTTACAAAAATTGGTTATGAATAGAAGACTTTTGCACAATCACAAAATTTGGAAGCTAAAACTCAAATTATATTTGAGTTCCTAGATGCAACATCTAACTTTGTTTTATTTTGGATTTGTTTGTAATTTAAATATATTATACTATACTAATATCTGTAAATTTTTGTTTATAACTCTTGGTGGTATATTTCGTAGGAAATGATGCTTGAAATGTTTCTGCTATGAATCTTTTTGTCAACTTATCGTTTTGTGGATAAATAGTTTATTATATAACATATAGAATATTTTAATTTTATTACATTAAGTTTCCATTTACTTCTTTTCAACTATGACTTATGTTTTTTTAAAGTGTTCACAACTTTGAATGACAAGTTGTGTTATGTATAATTATAGTTGGTAATTAAAAAAATAGGCACGATATTAAGAAAAATTCCAAAACAAACACCGATTTTTAGAAAAATCATTGTTGTTGCGCAAAACAACATCAATTTTTAGAAAAAATGATGTTGTTTGCCACAAAACAACTTCGATTTTCCTAAGAACTGATGTTGTGGTTTACTGACAACATCAGTTTTTTTAGAAAATTAATGTTGTGTAGTTTAGTTTAACATCGGTTTTTTAAAAACCAATATTAGCGTTGATACTTTTAATGCCAGTAGTTTCAACATCGATTAATAGGCAATGTTGAAAGTGCTAAAAAATCAATCTTAAAAGCATATTTTCTAGTAGTGATGATTAGTTAGCACCATAAAATTGATTAAAAGTAGGTGATCGATGAGGGATTAATCGCTATAAAATTAGTTTCTTTGACCATTTTTTCTCTATGCAAAAAATATCTCATTTGTGACTCCAAATATGCGTAACCTTGCACAAATATTGTTCTTTATATATGTTGACATTTGTAGTTTTTATTAAAAAGAGGTCTATTAATTAAAATTTCTTTAATAAATGGTAATAGTAATTCTCCATGTAAAAAGTCTCATTTCATAAATCCAAAACATGTAGTATTACACTAACTTAATTCATTTAAATACACTTATTTATGTAGTTTTTATTAAACATATATTTATTGAATGTGTAGATACAAAACATTTAGTTTCTTTAACAAATCTTTTTTATGTAAAAGCATTTGTTTTGAAAGTCCAAAATTTAGGGGTGACAAAATGGGTTGGACTTGTCCGGCCAACCCGTTTTGGCCTTTTTTTTTCTGGCCAAGTTCGAATTTTAAATCCATCAATTTGTTCGGTTTTGGCATGCTATAAACAAGTTGAGAGAAAAGTGGGGTGGATCAACCCGTCAAATCTTTTTCTATTAAAAAATGATTTAGTATCTATTTTGGTATATATATATATATATTATTAATTTGTTTATTTTTTGTCTAAATAAATTATTATTCAAAATTTAAAGTAATACTTTCGATTTTTTTAGTATGTATTTATTATTTATAAAAGGTAAAATCAATTAAAATATATTTATAATTTATTTTTTATTAATATTTTACAAACCAATCCAATAAAAATGGGATGGACTGACACTTTAAATCTATATATGAAATGCGGAGCGAAACATGTTGGTCCGTGTTTAGCGGGTTGGTGTCGAGGCAGACAAATCCAATTTGTCACCCCTACCAAAAATGTATTCTAGTTTCTTTTAAATATGGAGATATTGAACTTAATATCTTGGTCACTAGAAAATTCACTTATGTGGATTTCAAACTCCCATGTTATGCATAATACTCATAGATACAATGCACATATATTGAAACTAAATTTTGATAGTGTTTCGTGGTGAATTGGAAGCATCATATAGACTATCAGATAAGGCATAGACTAAGGTGGTGAAGACGGTAAATTTGTGTTTAGTGGTCAAAGAAAAAGTAACCAATTATATTAAGTCTTTCTTGTATTTTAATTTATTTTAATATTTATCACTTAACAGGGATTGACCATTTTGCCATTAATAAACCCTTCCTTAGCATAACAGAACACTCCCGTCCCTCTCCCATGACCCTCTAATGATTGATGACATCTCTGACAATCGATGTCGCCTTCAATGCCACTGTCTCCAATTTTACACAATTTTTAACTCTAGCATCATTTAAATTTGATTTGAATGATGTTTGTTGCTTGAGATTTTTGAATTGAGGTTTCGTTTAGTTAGATTAGAAAGTTGATTTTAAAAAATGTATTTTAATTTTGAAATATATAATAAAATTATTACTAAATATTAAAATAAAGAGATAATGTAACTTAATTATTATTGGTTAAAAAATCAACAATATCAAAATCAAGAAAGACTTAATATAATTGGTTGATGTACTATAGAAACTCTTTTTTTTTAATTGATGTTTGATGTCCTCTAAGTTAGAATCTTCCATGTTTTCCGCTAACTACCCAAAATCAAGAAGAAACAATTGTTTAGTTGAAAGTATTTTGCTAATCATAGATTATATTGGTTCAGTCAACCCAACTTATATCTTGTACTTAAGTTGCAACTTGAGATTTTCAATTAAGTACAACAACTACAGAGACCAAGCTAATTATATGTGTATCTTCAACTACCCTTCCAAGGGCACCCCTCTCTAAACCCTACACCTAGTCAACAAGCAACCTAACTAGGATGCCCTAGTTCTCAGACAAACCCTCAAGATCTAACACTTGAGTGACAACTTGCTAACTATGACTAATGACTCACTTAAGAACCTAGCATTCTTTTTTTCGCACTCTAGACACACATCAACGATTCCAGCTATTTGGCACATAGTTTTTGTATTTTTCTAGGCTTGGATACTATAACTTTTAGTTGAGCTTCTCTATATTTTATGTGTCTACTCAAGTGCACTAAGTTCAATGAATAAGACATTTATTTATAGTATGTATTGACATGGGCTTTCAAAAAATAGATTAAGGTTAGATTTATCTAAGATATATTTCAAACTTATCTTTGATTTGCTTTATATTTATCTCTTATTTGAAAAGTTGTTTGTTTTAGGAAATATCTCTACTACATTTATCTTTAAAGATAAGATTATATTCCTATGCAAAACAAGCTCATGTTTTCTTATAAATAGATAGATAATGACATAGAAAACTTTCCATTTTTGAAATCTCATTGGTCCAATTAATTATGGAAAGATTACTTTTGAAAAATAAGGAAAAATATTCAAATTTGGGTTGCCAAACTCGTGAAACTTGAGCTTCCCATCTAGGACTTGATTTTGGTCACCAAAGTTCAAGTTAGTTTTGGTTGCCAGGACTTAGTCTCAAATCTCAAACTCAAGTTTCCAACACCACCAGGCCCAAATTTGAGTTTTCAAGGTTCCAAGCCCATTATGTGTGTGAGGCTATGTGTAGTGGGTTCTAAGTGACCTAGATTAATTATTAGAACTATGATAAATGATGAAAGTTTACAAAGAGTCAAAATAATTATGTATAAAGTCTCTCCATATAAAACAAACAAGTAGGTGAAAGTTTAAAAAACTTCTTGTTACTAACTTTTAATTCCTCACCAAATTACTGTCAACACATAACTATCTCTATTACTAATATCTATATCTATTCCAAATCCGGATCATTAAAAAAATTAACTTACCTATTGTATTACTAATTAATGTATGTACAACAAAAATAAATAAATAAATAAATACATACGAAAGTTATAAAGATTATTTGTCTAACATGTTGATGCGTTGCATTTCTTTCTATCTTTTGCTTACTTTTCATACTTAGATTGGATGCATTTCATGGTGATTTATGTTTATATTCATGCATAATCTCTGAGTTTTTCCTTTTAGTACGTTGTTACGCTTTTTGGTGTGCTTTTGGTTGTAGGAATCTATCTTAGCATGGAAACCATGAAGTTCTTGCAATGAAAGAAGTAGATGCCACATGGGTGTGACAACTCCCTACAACAGTGTGGCTGCTACCTTCACATTACAGTTCTCAATCTCATAAGTCTCCTCTTAGTTTCATTCTTGGATCACTACTACATATGTGACCTTTAGCAACATTTTTTTTTATCTAACATTTAATAAAATATTGATAAAAGTCTTTGGCAACATTCAAAAAATATCATTAAATTATAAATAAATGTTACTAATATTTTTTGTGACATATAATCAAATGTTATGTATTGCCTATGTTGTTAAAGTCAAAAAAATGTCACTAAAAGGTTTTAGCAACACAAGTTATGCACAACATCTGATAAAATATCACCAAAACATGTGAGTAACATTTATTTGTAATTTGACCATATTTTTTTAATGTTACCAAATATTTTTAGCAATATTTTATTAAGTATTAGGTAAAAAAAAATGTTGTCAAAGATTACATGTGTAGAAGTGGGTGTTTGAAGGGAAACTTTCCCAATCATGTAAGTGTTGAGTGTCCCACCTATGATATGAACAAAATCATAGAAGTGAGCAATGGCTATGGAATTTGTCACTATAATTCACTTGTGTGGATTTCAAATTCCCATGTTTAACAGCGAAACAATGCACATATATTGAAACTAAATTTTGACAGTGTTTCGTAGTGAATTCGAAGCATAATATATACTATAAAAAATATATATATATATATATATATATACATATATATATATATATATATATATATATATATATATATATATATAAAAGTTTTGTTAAATAATTTTTTGCTTTGGTTTACTTTTATAATTTTAGTTTCTATAATATTTAATGTTTTACTTGAGGTAAATATGTTAGTTTTATAATATGATTAGTTCGTTTTTAATTTATTCTTTTTGTAAATATGATATTCATTTATTCTTTTGGTGTATATTGTTTATTTATTTTTTTGGAATTATAGTTAGTTGCCCTCTTAATTAGAATCTTTCATATATTTTTCCTAACTACACAAAATCAACAAGGAAAAATTAATTGTTAAGTGAAAACTATTTTGGCAATCACATATTATACCGGTTTAGTCAATCCAACCTACACCCAGTACTCAAGTTGCAACTTGAGATTTTCCACTAAGTATAGTCATTACAAAGACAAAGCTGATTATGTTGCATCTTTGACTACCCTTCCAAGGACACCCCTTTGTAAACCCTACACTTAGTTCTGAGACAACCCCTCAAGGTCTAATCCTTGAGTGACAACTTGTTGTGACTAACAACTCACTTAAGAACTCAGCATTCTCTTTTTCTCACTCTAGACACATCAATTATCCAAGCTATTTGGCATACAACTTCTCTATTTTTCTATGAATAAGACACCTATTTATAGTATGTATTGACTTGGACTTTTCAAAAGATAGATTAAGATCAGAATTATCTGAGATATATTTTAAATCTATCTTTGATTCGCTTTATATTTATCTCTTATTTGAAAAGTTGCTTGTTTTAGGAAATACCTCTCTACATTTATCTTTAAAGATCTGATTTTCTTCTTAGGCAAAACAAGCTCATATTTTCTTAGAAATAGATATATTATGTCATAGAAAACTTCCCATTTTTGAAATCCCATTAATCCAATTAATTATAGAAAAATTACTTTTGAAAAACAAGGAAAAATCTTCTATTTTGGGTTGTCAAACTCGTGAAATTTGAGTTTATCATCTGGGACTTGAGTCCAGCTAGTAAAACTCAAGTTCCGTTTGAGACTCGATTTTTGGTTGCTAGGGCTTTAGTTCCATATCTCATACTCAAGTTTCTAACACCACCAGGTCCAAATTTGAGTTTTCAAGGTTCTGAGGACATTTTGTGTGTGACATATTGACTTAGACCTTGGCTCTTTAATCTTGGTCTTGAACCTTGACATAGACCTTGGCTCTTTAATCTTGGTCTTGTGTGTGATATATTTCAGATCTCATACTTCTATCTTCTATTTTTTACTTTGGCTTGACTTGTTGATGGTGTTTTTAGTTGTTGGTTTTGTTTTCATTGAAACTTCATCATACACTTGTTGACAGGATGTCATTGGGTATTTATTTTGAATGCTCGAAAGTCGCCAATTCAAGAGTCATGCTTTTAGTGCTTCTCTTTAATGCTTACAAGAACGAGTATCAAATTAACAGTTATGTTAAAGCTTTGGCCTAAATATATTTTTTGTCCTCTAAATTTAAAGTTGATCTTTTGTCCTGTATTTAAAAAAAAACTTGATTTGGTCCCTTTATCCTAAACGTTGTTAGCAATTTCACTTACATAACTAACAAATTACAAGTTGATTACAAGGTAACCAACCCACTTTGATTTTGCATTCTTATTATCAAATATCCTATCCCATATGTGTTTTCCTTTCAAAAGTATTCATTTTGATGTTTGAACAGAAACACTAAAACAAGTTTTCTTTTTTTCAAATTACAAGCACTAAAAAGATTAATTTTAAATTTAGAAAACAAAAAACGAAATTACCCAAAATTTAAAAATTAAAACCATAGTTAAACTTAAAGCTTTTATACGGAGTTTAAAGATAAATACAAATATAGAAATAGAAAAGTCAAACTTCTCTCTTTTTAAAATGCATATCCCTTAAAATTGCTTGAGAAATAATAATGTTATTAAATAGTTATAGTTATGAAAAATTATTAAGGACAAAATTTAGATACCAATTGTTAAGTGCTTTTAGAGATTTATTTGAATAATTTGCATAATAAAATTTTATATTAAATATTACTCTTTTCGGTTCTATTTATAAGACTCAATTACTTAATTTAGTTAGATTAAGGAGAGTGATTAGTTTAGTTGATAATAAGAAATATGTTCAAGATCATATTCTTTTTTCTAAAACTACCATTGTCTAATAATATCATTTCTCTCACTTTTATTGTTTGTCATTATAATCTCTACTAACTATAAATATTTTTGTTTAAAAATAATTAATGTAAAGAGCATTATGAATTCATATCTTATAAAAGGAACAAACTCGTTGAGTCTTATAGATAGGACATGAGGAAGTAACATAGATTATGGGTTGTAATATTTCTTCCTGGTTCATGTATAAGTAAAAATAACTAATAAGTTAGTTGATATTATTTAAGTTTCCTACTCTTAAGTAAAAAAATAAGGTTATTTTTAAAATGGCATTCATTGAAACTATTTGTCATGAATAAAAAGGATTCATTGAAAATATAATTAGAATTAAATGAATGATATTTTATTAATGATAACATTAAATAAGAAAATCAATTACATTTGCTTTAAGTCGAACATACAAGATCTTTTTTTACTTATATATGTGTTATGAAAAATTGCATGAGAAATTGTCTTTAAATATAATCATTTAAGATAAATCATTTTGATTGAAATACTTGGTAATTTGTTCCCATTTAATACCTTCTCCTTTGACTAGGTGAAAATATAATAAAAATTAATACTTTGTTGAATTAACAAATAATTTTTTTTTAAATGTGAAAAAGTAAAACAATACTTTTTTTCAAAATCTAATACTACCTTCGTTCAAAGTGACGTAATATAAATCATCAACATAAAGAAAAGTAATGATCACATTTAATATTATCATAAATTTAAATACTCGATAATCTATTCCCATTTAATATCTTCTCCTTTTACTAAGTGAAAATATAATATAAATAATTAATAAAAATTAATACTTTGTTGAATTAACAATGTGAAAAAAATAAAGCAATATTCTTTTTCAAAATCTAATACTACCTTCAAAGTAACGTAATATAAATTATAAACATTAAAAAGAAAAGTAATGATCACATTGAATATTATCATAAATTTAAATACTCGGTAATTTATTCTCATTTAATACCTTTTCCTTTGACTAGGTAAAAATATAATAAAAATAATTAATAAAAATTAATACTTTGTTGAATTAACAATGTGAAAAAAATAAAGCAATACTCTTTTTCAAAATCTAATATTATCTTTGTTCAAAGTAACGTAATATAAATCATCAACATCAAAAAAATTAATAATCACATTGAATATTATCATAAATTTAAATACTCATAATTTATTCTCATTTAATACATTCTCCTTTGACTAGGTGAAAATATAATAAAAATAATTAATAAAAATTAATACTTTGTTGAATTAACAATGTGAAAAAAATAAAGCAATACTCTTTTTCAAAATCTAATATTATCTTTGTTCAAAGTAACCTAATATAGATCATCAACATCAAGAAAAATAATGATCACATTGAATATTATCATAAATTTAAATACTCAATCATTGATTCTCATTTAATACCTTCTCATTTGACTTGGTGAAAATATAATAGAAATAATTAATAAAAATTAATACTTTTTTGAATTAACAATGTGAAAGAAATAATACAATACTCTTTTTTAAAATCTAATACTACCTTTGTTCAAAGTAACGTAATATAAATCATCAACATCAAGAAAAGTAATGATAACATTTAATATTATCATAAATTTAAATACTCGGTAATTTATTCTCATTTAATACCTTCTCCTTTGACTAGGTAAAAATATAATAAAAATAATTAATAAAAATTAATACTTTGTTGAATTAACAGTGTGAAAAAATAAAGCAATACTTTTTTTCAAGATCTATACTACTTTCATTCAAAGTAACTTAATATAAATCATCAACATCAAGAAAAGTAACGATCACATTTAATATGATCATAAATTTAAATACTGGGTAATTTATTCTCATTTAATACCTTCTCCTTTGACTAGGTGAAAATATAATAAAAATAATTAATAAAAATTAATACTTTGTTGAATTAACAATATGAAAAAATAAAGTAATACTTTTTTTAAAGATCTAATACTACTTTTATTCAAAATAACTTAATATAAATCATCAACACCAAAAAAAATAATGACGACATTTAATATTATTATAAATTTAAATTTTATTTTAAAAGTATTCTTAAATTTAAATATTATAAGTGAAGCAATAGTCTAATTTAATGTTAATTCTTAAAGTTGAATGAGTGAGTATTTAATATATAGAATTAATAACAAATTAAGGATATTAAATCGATTATTGTTTATAATTAGACCAAAGAAAAATACTTTTTTGTTGCTTAGGTTGTATTAAATGCTCCTTCTTGTATTTAACAAGGGGGAAAGAAGCAAAACTGAAAGTGTATTGCAAATTGCAAAATCAAAACTTTAGAGAACCTAGCGATTAGGTATGTCTTCTTCCCATGTTTATTATGTGAATGGCGCTTTGGAATCATACAAATAAACCCCAACGTGTTTCATCATCGATTCACCCAAATTCAACGAAACAACATCCTCATATCAATGGTAATTCCTTACCCCTTTTCACTCAATTTCACTTTTCTGTTTTCATTCACAATTTTTATTCAATTAGAGTTTTTCCTCTTCCGATTCAGTTTAGTTTACCGTTATTATCATTGTTTTGGGTCATGAATTTTTGCATTTCGTTCAAAGTCACTTATGTCAAAGAATTAGTGCAAAATGAATTGTTGGGTATATGAGAAGTTGAGAATAATATATTTTTCTAGTGTTTTTGATGTTGGTGAATAACTGTATGTGTTTATTTCAATCCACGAGCATATCTGAGTTTATTTTTTTATTGTTTTTATTTTTCAAGATTTGAATTAGGCTCTTGATACATATGAAATGTGGTTGATGGCATAAACTTGGAAAAAGAACTCAGGGTATATGTGAAATGTGGTTGATTGCATAAACATGAAAAATGAACTGTATATGTTTAAGACTTAGTGGAATATAAATTTTTGGGTGATTGAGAAATGGAGAATAAGAGGTTCCTCTAGTTTGAGCAAGTCAGGAACTGAGTATTTTATGTCGGAGAATAACTGTTTATGTTTATTTGAATCCATGAGCATCTGAATTTGATTTTTTATTTTGTTTTTCAAAATTGTATTAGGGTCTTGATGCATATGAATTGTTGTTGATTGCATAATTTGAAAAAAGAACTCAAGGTGTATGTATAATGGAGCTTGATTTGAATCAGGAGCCATCGGATCCAACTCACGCTTCTCCAGATGAATTTGATTCTTTGTTGGAAGAACTAGAATCTGCCCATGAACATGTGCAGGACCGTATTAGGCGCCTTGAAGCGATAACTTCCAGAACCAGGCAGTATTCGAGTTGGCCGCTGTTTCACACTCCAATCCAAATAACCAACTCTACTGGACAAACCAGCGCGCTAGCTGATGCTCGTGAAGAAGAAATGCCGAGCCGGGAAGTTGAGGAAAGAGTCGTTGAAAGTGGGAGAGGGTTCAAAAGGAAAGGTGCCCATTTAGTAGCTAAGGCATTGGGGAGGATTGAAACAGATGCCAATAAGGAAGGGGGAAGCACTGGAAATTTCTATGATTGCAATATATGTTTAGACAGGGCAAGAGATCCTGTGTTGACCTGCTGTGGTCATTTGTTTTGTTGGCCATGCTTCTATCAGGTGCAAATTGTCTATTCAAATGCAAGGGAATGCCCTGTTTGTAAAGGAGAGGTCACTGAAACTGGCATTTTTCCGATTTATGGCAATTCAAGTGCCGATGGCAGTTGTGAGTCAGGATTGAAAGGAGCTGGTTTGAGAATTCCTCCTCGACCCGCTGCACCCAGAATTGAGAGTTTTAGGCAGCAGCTAATAAGTCAGGGAGCATCTTCTTCTGTAATCCTAAATATCCGGCGGTTTCATCACCTTATTGGTGGGTTAGGAGCTCGAGTTCAGTCACAAAACCCCAATGCTGCAACTGATAGGAATAATGGTTTGCTCGCTCAATCTCGCCCGCCATCAAGCAATGATCGAGGTACTGGTTCCTCTCAGACTCCAATTTCAACCTTGTTAGTGCAAGGAGCTGCTTCATTTTCATCCCTTTCATCAGCATTAAATTCTGCGATGGATTCTGCTGAAAGATTAGTTGAGGACCTTGAGTCATATTTTCATAATCACCAGACAAATGGTGTCAATACAAGTTCAACTCATAATGGGAATGTTGCTGCAACTGATTCCACACCTGCAGCTTCTACATCTCCTTTTAGTAGGAATGTTGACACCACTGCTAATATTGGCTCAGAAATTCAGACAACAGATAATAACATACAGACTGAGACTAGTACATTGGACCCTTCTTCATCTCGCAGAGGAAGCACTCGTGTTTCAACTTCAAGACAAGTTACAAATGATCGCAGAAGGAGGTCAAGATGAAGGTCTTTTATGTAAGGAGATGTAAGTCATATTGCCCGAATGTTCCCAGTTTATAGAAAGCTACAATTTGCTTTTCATAGAAAAATTTCTGTCTCTTTAAGCAATTGGTATGTATAAAAGAATAAACAAACATTTTAAGCATTTTGTGTGGTGTTAGCCAATTTTTATTCAATGGATGAGAGGATATTACAGCAAATCATCAGGATATCTCTCTTTTCCATTAAGGAGCTTATAATAGTGATTTGATTGATATGTTTGCAACAGTATGCTTACATCACACTATTTTCTTCTTTTTATTGTGAGATATAAATATAACATAAAAACGAATTGTCTGAAGTGTCTCTAATTTTGGTGGGGAAAATGGCACCAAAACTTTCTTTATCATATAAAAGATGCATAAATTATATTTTATATCTTAAAACTCTTCTCCTTAAAAAAAAGTAATAGGATAGGTAATGAATTCTTATAACTATAATGAACAATCATCAAACTTTTTACTACATATAAAAAATCGGAAGTTAACCATGTGACTTATTAGCTCAATGATTAGCAAGATTAAAAATCAAAGATATTGAAAGTTTTAATCATTGAGTTTTGGAAACTTAAGAAATTATTCATGTTCAGAAGTTAAGAGAATGAATGATATAATAGTAATTATTTTTTCTTTTGGACTCTTCAATCCCTAGGCCTTGAGTCGTCACCCCTTCAACCCACAAGGTTGGCTTTGGTTAGGTTAGCTCAAAAAATAAATGAGCTTGTGAAATATGTGGTATGCTTCTGCCCTATATTGGCTCGCTACTGGTTGACGGATTAACCTTACAGACCTAAATAAAATATTAAAAAATTGAAGAAAGAAAAGCTAAAAAAATCAACTAATAACGACATTTTTTCAACTATTAAATATAAATAATGAAGAAACTTTCATCATTTAAATTTCCAATAAAATAACAAAGATCAAAATTGTGTATCGTATCACACCATGTTAAAACCAAGTCAATTAAATACTACTACTATTACACTACTAAATAATAAGTATTTATATAGTGTCATCCCTAAAAAATGCATGATCCTAACTCCAGTCCTTTTTATAAGAAAAATGTTTGTGTAAAATTCTTATAAAAATTGATTGGAGGGAGTATTAGACAACTTTTAATACAATAATTGACAAATTAAACATAATACATAAAATCAAAGTTATGACCTCAATTATTTTTTCTCCTTTCTCTTTACTTGACGGGAAATAACTTTTCGTGAATCTCACTTTTTCAAAAATAAAATTCTCTATTTTCTCTCTTCATCCAAAAGTTAGAACACATTTTTCCATCCTATTTCTCTTCACTTATTTTCTATACAATTGATAGACATACTCTTCAAAGAAGGTTTCTAATGCCTTTATAAATAATAAATAGAAATAATAAATAAACACACTTCTGAAAATTTAGAAAAATATCTATCCAAGGAAAAAGTAATAAATTTTTTTCTTTTTCTTAAAACTATTCATGCATGCTTATTACATACTGACATTGCCAAAATTAGCCATGCACATTAATTTAATGTTTCCCGTATCAATGCCCTGTCTATGACAAGAACTTAAAGTCTGCAACTCAATAATCTCCATTATAGGCATTTGGTTGTTTCGTCCTGAACACATCAATTATCTTGTGCATCTCAGAGGGCAACCTACCAATCTAGAGGCCGACGTACAAGAAAACATGATAAAATGAGGATATCATGCGGTAAAGCCAAAACTCAAAAGTCTCTCTTTTCTAGGCAGGGATAATTTTATGATTGTTGACTCTCTAGGATGTTCATATTACAATCTACACTAGTTCACAAATATAACGCAATACAAATTAACAATAAATGGGCAAAAATCCCGATATTCAGATCAGAAACATTCCATACGATTTGCATTCCACCAATTCAAAGGCGGTGGCATAACAGGGTTACTGGGGAGGTGGTGGAGGCAGCATTGCAGACTGAGGGTATGGCAAAGGCCGTCCACCCTGCTGCTGAGGGGGTGGTGGTCGCCAAACAGGTGGTGGCTGACTTGCCATTACTGATGGTGGAGGAAGAGGCCTGGGTGGAGCTTGTGGAGGTGGTGGCATCTGCTGCATACCAGGGTGAGGTGGCCTGAACTGCTGGATTTGAGGTGGTGGCATCGCGGGTGATAACATTGTTTGACCTGGCTGTTGCTGATGCCACGCTGGTTGTCCAGGCACCGGCATAGGCTGGAATGCAGCAGCCTGAGGGGGTGGTGGACGGAGGGTAGGAATTGCAGCAGGAGCAACCCCATTAACAAAGGGTCGGGGAGGCACTGGAGCAACCCCATTAGCCTGAGGAGCACTGGGAAGTGTTGGAGGTCCACTGGCAAATAAAGTATGAGGCCTGCTCTTCTGTGTAGTTGGATTACTTGCAGCCAAAACTCTTTCTGCACCATAGAAGAAATATTAGCAGATAGCCAGATACTACAAAAACAAACAATATGCATGAATTAATCCCAAAAAGTAGATAGTACTAGTAGCAAGAAAGGACCTCACCTGCTGGGGTACCATGCCGTTCACCCTTAGTGTCTTTCTTATAAGCATATGACACTGTAATTTGACGATTGCAAAGATATTGTCCATTCATTGCCTACAAAATATAGAAAAATTCAATATCAGTGGCGTGGGAATGCTTTTATATTCTACTATTACGAATGATTTGAATACCCAGACAACAAAATTGAAACAGATAAATTTATTTTCACAAATACATTAATAAAAAATAAAACTCCCTCATTTATAACTTGGGCTGATTTTTCCATCCTAATTTATTAAATTATATTACTTTAATTTAACATTAATAATGTCAACTTCAACCCTTCCATCCAATTTAACCTTAAGAGTTAACAGAACAATATAAGCATGCTTCCCAATAGTCTTCATTCTTTAGAAGGGGCATTACAGCATTTGAATATACAAAGGGTTTGTGCTTCTGGTCACACAACCCTGTCCTACATAGATTAGAAGATCTCCTAAAGTTATATTCCTTGAAAAACTACATCGGCATAAAAAATTAAGTAATGGGGTTTCTAACTGTAGCTTTGAGTAGTCTTTTTCCTTTGGGCTTTGCCCCACATTACACCAAAAAGTAAAAATAAACATGGTATGTAATACAAATGAAAATACAAAATTATCTAACTTTTAATTTCTTTAAACTCTTCACTAGTGATGGGGTTGTTCCCTATTTCAGTTTCAAGATGCAGACAAAAAACAGTCTGTGACTTTTCCCTCATGTTGTTCCCTCTTCTGCAAGATTAAACTACACCATGTTTCTTTTCATTTTGATCCGTTTGAATTAGAGAAGACAAGAAATATTAGAATTTCAAACAGGAAATATTAGAAAGCTACCGTTGATGCAATGATACCAACAAATCATGAAGCATTGATGAGGAAGTCAGATATTAACTATTGGAACCTTGAATTTCGATGGATTCAATATATAGTTTGCTATCTTATTGTTACCATTTGTTTATGGCATGAAACATGAAAACAGTTGTAAATATTTCCTTTTGGGTATTGATGTTACACTTTATAATACAGGATCTTATATAGCCCCAATGGATTTTTTTCTCTTTTTGGTTTCCTATAGTATTCTCCCATACGGTAAAAGAGACACAAATCTCTCAAGGTACAGTCAAGCCCTAGAGGGTGAAACCCTCCCAACAATGCTTTCTACAAATGAATCCAAGACTACATACACCACAAGCTGGTCAATGAGTTTAAGATTTTATAAATGATTGCCAACCCATATATATTATTATTTGTTCTGGAGTGTTTATATATTTTAGTGAGTTAGTTCCAATTCAAGATCCACATGTGCTGAATAAGTATAACAAAAGAATGAAAGGTTGGCCTCACACTATATTCCTACAAATGACTCAAACACTAGACTGAGGCATACCTCAATGGCTGAATCAGATGCCTCAAATGAATCATAGCTAATGAAGCCAAAACCACGGGAATTTCCTGTCTCAGGATCTCTCATGATCTGCAACAAAAAGCCTTGAATATCAGATCATATACATAATGTTGAGTGAAATGAATCCTTTCAGGTGGTGGTTATTTTTAATTGTCATTGGCTTGATACCAAACATTTTTAAACAAAAATCGGTAAATGCTAATATAGAGAGATAAGAAAATGGCAAAGCATGAAAAGTATTAGCAACTGCTACTAGCTGGATACTGTTACTTAAGTGACACAAACATGATGAAATTAGATATATAATATTTAAAGAGAAAAACCTTTGGATTAGTAACAATAACTCCAAATGCACTGAAAGTATCATACAAGAGCTTCTCGTCTACATCCTGCAACAACATTAGGAACACTCATGTTTAAGTCTTGAATTCAATGCATAACTGCATGAGTCTGATTAACACTTGCATAATTTGGTTACTTACAGGATCAAGATTGCCAATGAAAAGATTTGCACCAACATCCAGGCTCTTTTTATCTTGGGATGCCTAGAACCAAAAAATCATAAAATCCATCAAACAGCATGAAAACTAAATGTTTTGTTAATCAAGTGACAAGGGTGTTGATACAACTACATTACTACAAGGAAGAAATATAGCAGAAATTGAACAGAGTACTACATAGTTTGTACAAACAAAATACAGATATGAAAAGAATAATCACTATGCAAAAAATAAGAGAGATTCAATTATAAAGAATGATTATCTGGGAATTGCATACGATATGGGTTGGTAAAATAAAAGTTCAATACTACCTAGCACCAAGGTTATCAAAGGCAGAATGCCAGAATTCTGTCACATAAGCACGCCATAGCGAGCCTCCCTTCACAAATTGCCTACGGCAGAGGTGTCGAAAAATGCCACATTATAGTGTTATGGTGGCACTATAATGGTTATGTAACAAAATTGCATGGCACGCATTGTCATTCTTGCATGCATCCCTTAAGTGGAAGGAGAAAGATAATCCCATTCTAAGGCTATGCATAAGCATCGAGTACTGAGATACAAGAGAACTAACATCCCTCAAGAAGAAGTGGTCATGGAGATTCACGGCAATCATGAATCGGTAAATGGCTGTTTGTTTTGATTAATACTTTGGATGACACATGCAAAAAATATTAAAAAGGAAGAAAATAAAAATTGAATTCAGAAGGGAAGCAAACACAGGAACAAGAACAATTTCATACCTTATTGACACGGATGGGTTTGCCATAAAGCTTAATCATGTTAAGCACCTTGATGGCCTGCAGAAAATGGAGAGAATGTGTTAGTTAGGGTTAGAGAGTGAGATGGAAAGAGAATAGAAGAGTAGCATACATAGTCAGCATCTTCTTCACTGCGGAATTCAACGAAACCATAACCCTGGTGTTGGTTGGTGACTCTATCCTTGGGAACATAGACATTAACTGAGAGAAATGAAAGTAAGAGTTTGTAGGAAACATAAAATGAAAGAAAGAAAGAAAAGAGAAAAAGAAATTACCGACAGGACCAGCCTGAACAAACAACTCCCATAGTAACTCCTCACATATCTGCAGCAGAAACCCTAGAACTTAGGAGAAGTGACAATAAAGAAATGAAGAGTGCGGAGAAAGAATAGTTACCTGAGGGTCGAGATTTCCGACATAAGCAGTGGCATCTTGATTCCTCTCGGCGGCATGTTGACCCAACAAATTGGCTCCCACACCGGGCGCGATTCGGGTCGTCATCGAATCAGAGAGGATTCAACTCCCAACTCTCAAATCAAATGAACCGCCGGAGCAAGATTTTTCTTTCAATATTTTTATATAATATATCACTTTCTCTAAGTATAATGTATATACATATCTGAATTTTATTTTTAGCAAAAATAATGTTTTACTAGTCTTCCAATTTGTTAGAGCTGAATCAGATGATTACGAAAAAAAAAATATATAACACATAGATTTGATGTTTGTTTGAAATATTAAATATTTCTTCATTAATTTTTGTAAATTATTAAAATAAGAACAAAACAAAATTTTAGTAGAATAAGTAGATGCAGAATGAATTGTATAGTTTGATATAATAACAACAATTCAAATGAAAAATTGTATATCTTCTAATTATTTATTATGTTCGTATGAGTACACTTTGAAAAATTAAATTTATATATTTTATATTAAATAAACTTATTTTAAATTTAAGAGACTAAAATATATATTTTACGTCTATAAATAATATATACACTAATAAGTAATAAAGGCAAAGACTTTCATCATCATACCATCACAAATAAATATATACATAAATTTAATGACTTTTATAATTATTATTATTATATGAATTACATCAACTTGAGAAATAGAGCATCACTATTAAAATATTCTTTATTTTATAAAAATTTGTTTGAGTTTGGTAGAGTTTGTATAGAAGCACATGTTGAGGGAAAAAATTAACTTATTTTATAGAAGAAACTATTTTTTTTAATATTATTAAATATAAAAATGCTATAATTTTGAATAAAAACTATACTTCTTAATTTATTTATATTTTTGGTCGAAGTTAATTATTAACTTTGGGGTCTCCCTCCCAGGTTTCATTTCACACTTATTTGAAGGAGGTTGCCTTGTTCAGTGTTCAATAGAATTTCAACGTTCCGAACCAACCTTCAAGAGCTTATGCACAGTCAAACTTACCATGATGCGAACAAGTGTTTAAAATTCTCTTTCTTTCATTTAACGAATCCATATGTTGTTCACTGCGTTAGAAGACTGATTGATTAAAATCAATTTTAAAACCAAGCCGGCTTTCACACTGATTTCAAACTGGTTCAAAAAATTTAAACCATTTTCAAAAACAATATAAACTGGATTTAAAATACAAACAAATTTTAATAGTTTGGTTGTTTAAACCATGGGCACAATGAAATTCTGATATATAGCTGCTTACACATGTACCACTCCACCATTTGATCAAATAGAAATTTAAAAAAGAAAATGAATGCAATATTAGCCATAATAAATTAGTTGATATTATAATAAAAGAGGGGAAAAAATACAACTGTTCAAAGCACAAACTAAAAGAAACACAACTCTGCGAATGTGTTGTACCCATTGTCTGACTCAACAAAAAACACCACTAAAATGTCTTGTTTTGCTGCAAAAATTTTCATCGCACAAGTTATCCGGAAAACAAGAATTTAAGCCTTCAAGCGACCATAAAACTTGTGTTTCTCCTGAGTGGTCTGGAAGCGGCCATGTCCAAACTTGGAGGAGGTGTCGATGAACTTGAGCTTGATCTCTTCCAGAGCCACCCGAGATGTCTGCTTGAGAAGCGACTGACGAAGAGTGATAACCCGCTTCTTCGGTCCAACACAGCATCCCTTCACCATAATATAATCATCCTTCACCACCCCATAATGAGGGAACCCACCCATAGGAGTAATATCCTTCTCAGTCCTGTCATTAGCAAACAAGATGATCAAATACTGCACAATCTGATATAATAATCACCAAAATAGAAACAAAAAAACACCTGTACCTGTCAAATTCAGTGATGGCTGAATGTGACTCTTGATCTGCCTTTGCAACCTTGTAGATCTTTTTATTCAGCTCGGTGCGATGATGATATCCATTCTGACCAGCCCTGGCAACAGTGAAAGAAACACGAGCAGGGTGCCAAGCTCCAATGCAAGCAACCTTCCTTAGACCTCTGTGAGTCTTGCGAGGAAGGCGAGTGACACCCCAACGAGTTACAACACCTTCATAACCTTTACCCTTAGTCACACCAATGATATCTATCATCTCATCTTTTTGGAAAACAGCATCCACTGGGATTTGCTTCTCGAAGAAGCTGTATGCATAGTCCACCTTCTGGTCTACTGTCCCACCATTAACTTGGATCTCCATCAAATGTGCTTTCTTCTGTTTCAGACCCTTCAACTTCCTTATCTTCAGAAAACAAAGAAAAACAATTTAATACCACGAAACCATTATATTAACATAACAAAACTGAACACGGACTATATTTAATATATTGGAACACTATAAGACTAAAAAATTATATCGTCAGATGTATGAACCAGAACCAAGCTTGCATGGTGGCAAAGAGACACATTCTGTGCTATGCTTCACTATGCCTGGCTAGAAAAACAATTCCTTTACCTGAGTATGAGCCAGAACACGAATGACAGTTGCATACTTCTTCAATTTCTCGAGCTGAGATTCAATATCTTTCTTTCCCTCCTCGGTTTCATATTTTTTTGAATATTTGGTAAAGGCCTTCTTTTTTGATTTGCACCAGTTTTTGTAAAATCGTCTCTTGACTTCTTCACTTAGATGCTGAGCCCAAATAGTATTGAGTGTGCGAAGGCCACGAGGTGTCTTAACATATCCCACAACTCCAACAACAACCAATGGAGGAGTTTCAATGATAGTAACAGCTTCACATGTCTCTTTCTTGTGAAGCTCTACAAACAGCATAAAATGTTATCACGTACAAAGCAAGAAACATACAAGCCACAAAGGTAAAAGAAAATAATAGCCCAAGAATTGATCAGATGGAGATATTAAAAAGAATGCTAAAACAGGAAATCAACAACATCCTTATAGAAGGCATCTCAAATATTAGATACATGTAATTTGCTGGTCATGGAATATAGATAAGTGAAAGATTAAAACCTAAATTATACAAAAAAATAAATTGAGAAAAAATCATTGGAAGTTGATTTCACTATGTTTAAAACATACAAAACACCTACAACTTAGATACTTTCAACTTAAAATAGTTTACCATCTTCACATTGAAACAAGAAAAATACTCAGAAATCTAAGATTTCCTAAGAGACATTAGTAATACAAAAAATTACAACAAAGTCATTTACATACATGAAAGCAAACTACCCAAGATAAGTGAGAGCATAAATAACAGAGTTTGGATCAAGTCTAATCACTAGGACTTTTACTAGCACACTTGTAAATCTTCTTTTCCAAAGCTATAGTTAAACAATTCAATGCAAATACAATTGTCTCTTCCCACCTTCAGGGAATTAAAAAAAAATCATGCTTACTTGATCCAGGTTTCTCAACCTCTCTAACAATGTGGGTCATTCCAGCTTTGTAGCCCACAAAGGCAGTCAACCTGCATGGTTGACTAGGATTGTCTTTTGGGAAAGCCTTCACTGCAGTAGCAAATTGAAAGACATGTCACAAGAATTATCAAACATAACATATTGACGGAAGCTTATTTCATGCAGTGTAGGGTATACAGACTGAGGAATTAGACAGCATGATTTTTAAAAGTTAAAACCCTTACAAGTGCTTACCTTGTACAAAGGTAGAAGAAAAACAATAGTGTATTTTAGAGATGGTGTACCATCCGTTAAGAAATAATATTTATAAAATTGACAAACCCCACCAAAGACAATCAACAACAAATATAATTGTTGGGATTATGTAATTACACAGTAAAGAAATTACATGTTAATGAATACAAAAATACAGAACACACAAACCAAAAACATGTGTTTGTGTCTGTGAATTGCAAAGCCCTACCCCCAAAGGGAATAAAATCATAACTCATTGCAATATGTTTGGATTAATTTATGTTTAACATATTTGATTCCAAACTGATTCAACGCCCAAATTGATTAAGTTGGATAATTTATACAAGTTTTTTATTACAAAGTACTTTTAGAATTAAAAAGTCCAAAAATAAATCACCACTTAAAAAAATCTTAACCCAAATCAATTTAATTCAAAATAAACATTGCAAACAAAACCCAAAACTTAAATAGATCAATAATATCATAAAAAATTTAAATACTTCATGAAGATTGAAGGGTACTTAAAACATGAATCAATCCTGTTACAATATTCAATTCAATAAATTAAATAGACAAAACTGTTTAATTTCCAAGTTTCAGTGCATAAATCATTAACACATATCAATATAATTCAAAATCAATATTTCAAACGACCACCCGAAACTTAAAAACCTCAATAATATTTAAAAAAATTCTATAGTATAGGATGAATACTGCAAACTCGTATAAATCCTGCTACAAAATTCAATTCAGTGAATTAAATAGAAAAAACTGTTAAAATTTCCACGTGTCAGTGCCAAATCCCGGTAGTGATGAAGAAATGCTTCCAAACCAAAGGCCTATGGCAAAATGTATGCCAATTCTCGAGCTCATATGTTTTCCATTCCAAAAACCTTTGATAGGATTTTGGCAAGACGAGCCGTTTCTGAGATTCCAGCCTTGATTAGTCACTTTTTTTACGGAAGCAATTTCATTCACTCAACACAAGGAAGTGACGATAACACGAATAAAAAAAAAACTTTCGAACGAACAAATCAGTTTAAATGTTTTTAGATCTGAAAAGAAAACCCTTAACAACATCATTTAAATCTGAAAGTAAACAACAGAAACGAACAAAACAAAACAAAAAAAAGAGGATCACCCTTTCCGCGATGACGAGAAGCTCGCTTCCTTGGGAGAAAGCCAAGGGAACCGTGTCTCGGGTGCTCGAACTTGCGGTGAGACATCTTGTTTTCCAAATTCAACTGTCAAATTCACTCAAAATATAAGCATGCATTCATTCATTCATAAGAAAAGCAAAACGGAAGAGAAAACACTAACGGATCTATCATAACCGAACAGAGCAGAACAGAACGCAGGAAATGGTTGGGAACATACCTGCTGCGCTACGCTACAACGAGAGATAGACAGAGAAAATGTTGAATGGGTGTTTCGCTTACACCCTTTGTCGTTATAACTTATATGTAAGCCACTCGCCGCGCCGCACTGCATTCTTTCCAACCCTAAAATAACTGGGCTTCAGATCCGAAAGCAAGCATATGGACTATTGGACTCTCCCTCTAATTGGGCCCAAAGCTAGTATATTTTTATTGGGGTTGTTATTGGTCCTATTGAATAATGTTCTTTCACAATTTTATTGAATAAAATGTATTATAGAATGATACTTTCACTACATAATCAAATTTGTCTCTCTTTCTCACAATGGAATCGTAATTTCATTATATATTATAAATGAAATCACGATTCTATTGTATATTTTTTTGCCTTAGACACAGTAATGAAATCATGGTTTCATTGTTATGTTTTTTGGCACTTCCTTATCTCAACGAAAACAAAATTTTGTTGTATAAGTTTTTTTTATCACAACATTTTGTTATTATTTGTTTTGGCACCCCCCTTATCATAACAGAATCACAATTCTATTGTTTAAGTTTTTTTATCATAATGGAATCGAGATTTCGTTGTTATTTTTGTTGGCACCCCCCTCATTACAATAGAATCATGATTTCGTTGTAATAAAAAAAAACTTAATCAATGAAATTGGGATTCTATTCTATTATTTTTTTAAAAATTGAATAAAAAAGAAAATGAATCACAAAATCTCGATTTGTGTTCTCCATTACCTCTAAAGCTACATTTGTCTAAGCTACCTATTGGTAAGAATGATAGTGGTGGCTTAGACAGAGGTGACTTTAGAGGTAAATTTCATTATGCATTCAATCCTGATTTTATTGTGTATTTTGTTGTGAAAAAATAAACAGAGAAGTAGTGTTCACAGGGAGAGAAAAAGCTTAATGATTAAATGAAATTTCATAAAAATGTCTACTATATAGTACATATTGAGATACATATCCATAAAATTAATTGGATACACATTGAACATTTAAAATTATTTCAATCCTTAGAAAGGTTTATTACATATTGAGATCTTCTAGCTAATTGAAATTGTATTGAGTTGAAAACTTGAATGTGTCTCATGCAAGGCTTTTGCTAAGAATGAACTTCGGGTGTGTAATATCTTTCTCCATAGTTGTACAATGGAAGGCAAGAGATAATTATCCCTTAAAAAAGCTACAATATCATACAAAAGACAAAGTTAGCAAATAAATCAATATTAGCTTACAAAAATAAATGGTATCTTTGGTGGATAATGTATACCTGCACAAAGTGATTTCCATTGACAAATTCAATCATGATCCTATTGTGTTAGATGAATTATTACACAATGAAATCACAATTTTATTGTGTTACATAAGGGTCGAATTTGTAACACAATGGAATCTCAACTTTGTTGTGTTACAAATGTGTTATTCAATGGAATCGTGATTTGATTGTAAATCCAAAAACATTGGAATCATGATTTCATTGTGTTTACAAAAAAAACCCTTCACCAACAAGTGAAGAGAGGGGAAAGAGGAAAGAGGGAGAGGAGAATGATGAATAAAGAAAGGAAAGGGAATGAAAAGGAAAGAGTTAATATTTTAGGTGAGTGAGGAAAACTATTTTGATAATTGTAAGAGTTAATATTTTAGGTGAGTGAGGAAAACTATTTTGATAATTGTTCTTTGCTGGTAAGGGCCAATAGTAATGCCCCTTTTATTTTAGGGGGTAGTTATTGGCTCCATTGAAATTGCTTTTGGCCGTTTTCAAGGGGCCAAAAGTTTTTTGTTTTTTTTATTCTAAAAATATCCTTTCCTTGAAATCATGATTTCGTTGAATAAAATACACAATGGAATCATAATTTCATTGCATAACCAAATTTGCACCCCTTGTCACAAAGAAATCGTGATTTCATTGTATATTATACTACAAAATCATGATGTTATTATATATTTTTTTATCGCCTCAGACATAATAATAAAATCACAATTCCATTGTTATTTTTTTGACACCCCTTTATCACAATAGAATCTATGGTCTATTGTTTAAGTTTTTTTTTTTGTTATTATTTTTTGTGACACCCCCTCACCACAAGGAAATCATAATTTTATTGGAATAAAAAAATTTAAACAAGATTCTACTGTACTATTTCTTTTAAATGAATAAAAGAAAAAAAATACATTTTACATGTTTTTTATTGATTAAACACTGCAACACTACATTAATTTACATGTTTTTTATTGATTAAACACTGCAACACTACATTAATTAACTGAACACTGCTTTGCCTGAAACCTATTGACTGAACATTGTTGTTTTTTGTTGATATGCATACCAATCATATTAAAAATAGATGCAGTCTAAGCGATTTATATTGTCGAACCAAAACCAGCGTGTTCTCCTCTACCCCGAAAACTTCTACCTCTAAAGCCACCTCTACCTGGTAACCACCTACTCCAATTCCCACCACCTATAGCATGTCAAACCCGAGTAATTTGCTTCTTGCCGCCCAAAGAGTTTCGAACGCACCTAAGAAAACAAAACATAATAGATTGAATGGCAAAAGCAAGGAAAAGAAGGAACTCATTTGTAAATAAAACTAGAAGGGAAGGATGATATATTTTACTTCTGACCATATTCCATCTGCTCCTATTAAAATATCACCATCATGGTGCTCTCCATTTTCAAGGATCACTCTAATCTGATGTGAATGAAAACATCATTAAAAATAGAAAACCACTAACATAAGTCTTAAGAAATCGGAAATTAGTTGTGCAGAGAAACTCAAACCTTGCTAGGCTCCTGAATAAAATCCACAACTTTAGATTTGTTTCTAAGTATGTTGGAACCAACTGCATTCACTAATATATCTTGCAGTGCCATTCTACATATGACTAGGGTAAGAGGAAGCCTTTTCCTTGAAGCAGGAGTGAAAAGATCAAACACACTGAACCTGAAGTGAAAAAAGAAAAAGAGAGTGACAATCAAAACACAATTTTTATATATCAAATCCCCTTAACCCAGCACCTTCCATATTGGAAATACGCAATATACAGAAAATTGCAATAAAATCCAAGACCTCACAAAAGACTTTCAACTAAAAGTCTTCAAAAGGCTCAGTTAACATAACAACTAACAAGTCCCCATAATTAATGTCAGGTATATGTGTTACAGTACAAAAGACTTCTTCAACTACAAGTCTTCAAAAGGCTCAAGTTGATTTGGTCACGGAAACTGATAAAGCATGTGAAGAACTGATATTTAATCATCTCAAACAGCTTTATCCCACTCACAAGGTGGATTCATATCTCCTTCAAACTGAACAAGCGTACATATAATAATTAATCAAGTTTGAGATGGGTGGCTATTTTTTTCTCAATTAACTAGACATGTATTTGTGCACATATATGTTTTTTGCTTAAGTTCTGCCTAGCTGAAACTTGTTGTCAACAATTACTCCGTTCCTTGATGATGTTTCACTCTGTCAATGAATGTTCAAGAAGTAAATTTCATCAGCAGATTCAATTGGGCAGTTTCTTCCAAGTTTTGTCCTATCAGGCCGACCCAATAGAAAATGAGGCTTAATGTAAAAATTGAGAGATATTTTCTTTACTCTAAAGAAAAGAGTGATATATGACACCTTTTAGTCAACAAGCTTAAACTTTAGTTGTTTTACCTTTGGGTCAGGTCTTGTGTCCTATATTAATGTAGTATATACCATTTTTTTTTTCTTTTTGAAGTTTCATGTTCTGCTTAAAACAAAGAATACCAACAAGTGACAAAAAAGTAGGAAATTAAAAGCAAACATGACAATAACATGCCACTCTCAAGATAGACCATCAGCAAGGCCATTAGTCCTATTGCCAGTAACACGGCCTGCCTCCATTATCTGCCTTGCAACCCTCTGATCGATGGCTTCCAACACAGCAAGGGCAATGCTCAAGAGTTGAATTGGGCCACGGTGCCTACCTTCTCCTCTAACAGCACTTAAATCCTTCTCAAATACCTTCACTTCATACCCTCTGTGCTTTGCAGCCAGAGCCAAAACAAGGCCACCAATGCCCCCACCATCCACCAACACTCTCAGTTTCTTCTTCTTCTCTTCCTCTAAATTTGGAAGAACCACCTCATTCCCACTTTCAACTACTCTGACAGAATAATACTTTTGCTTACTGATCTTGTCATGGTGATGGGGGTATCCATAATCATATCTATATCTAATTGAACCCTGGAGTTGAACCTGACTAGTGCATGCACACAGGATTTTGCACAGAAGCCATTGATCAATAACGGATTGGTAGAAGAAGTCATTAGCAGATGCTTGTGTGAGTGGAATTTGTAAAAAAACTTGAAACAACATTTATTATGGAATGAGGAGAATAATATTATATTTTACATTAATCATTATGGAATAAGGTCTTCCTACATCTAATGAAGCTGAAGCTTGTGCTATCAAGCTATGACTTAAATCAATGACAACTAGATGCAGAATGTTTGCTTTGAAGTTGATTGCAAGACCATGGTTGACACTTTTAATAGTTGTGCTAAAGGAATCTCTGATTTTTATGTCATTTTAAATAAATGTAGAGCACTTATTTCATCTATCCCAAACTCTAGAAGATGCTTTGATTAGGTTGCATTGGATGTGCCGCATCACCTAACAAAGTCACTCTCCCAATTCCCCAAGTGTTGATCATGCCTCTGTCACATATATCCCTCTGCAGAATCATGTGCTCTAGTGTTTCTGATATGAGTGCAATCACTTCATTGCACCAATTACCAAAGAGAGATCCAAAAGCCTCTTCTTCCCTTGGCTAACATCTGAAGCAACAAAGTACTGGTTCAAGCCCAAGAAAACCTTGTACCTTCAAGTTCAATCACCAAAACAGAAACTTTAAATAGTGGAATAGTTTATAAGTTATAACATTTTCCTAACATGTTATTTGGGAGTGAAATACCTACCCAATAGCATCAATATATGGAAGCACATAGTTTGTTATTCCACTGTAGCATGTGTAACCCGAGTACTTTGCTTCTTGCCTCCCAAACAGTTTCGAACGCACCTAAGAAAACAAACAGAATAAATTTAATGGCAAAAGCAAGGAGAAGAAACAAAACAACTAGGTGTATGTTTGGATTTCAGTTCAAATGCGGTGCACAAATTCCAAAGTAAATCTAATGGTGTACAAACTTAGTTTTGCAAAAGGAATGGTCTGGATGCTTCTGCAAACTTCATTTTGCTTCAAACGTCCGTTAATAAGTAACCAAGACAATTTATATACCTTCCATGAATGCCATAAGGAAAATACAATAAATTGGAAGAAACCAAGACATCAAAAGACTTCTTTAACTACAAGCCTTGGAAGACTCAGTTAATAAGTACCCATTAGGATAGAATAACTAGTTTTTAGTTAGCTTCAATTAGAACAGTGAAGATTCTGTTGCATTAGTTAGTTGGTTTTCTAGCTGAGTCAGCAACTCCCTTTTCTTGTATAAACAGCTTGTAACCTCGATTAGGAAAATCATAATACTACAATTTTTCACTTTTCCTTACACTCATGATCGTAATATATACTTAAAGTCTTGTCAGTTATGAGTTACAGTACAATATTTTCTTTCAATCATATATTCAAACACAAATTAATTAGAGTAATCTATTATGCATTGCATTGATTCTGATATAGACATTCTGATTTCTGAGACTATCAATGTCTAAATATAGGATAGTGGGATATAATACACAAATATAGATAGAGAAATAGAGGGATTAAGTTACTCTAAAGTAACTTTAAAAAATTATTTTTCATCTGTCTTTTAATCCAATGGTCAAAAAGACGAGTAATTCTAATGAAATCAAATGAGTAACATAACAAAAATAATTTGATGGTATGTTCATCTTTTTAAAAGTAACTTTTATGTGTCCAAGAAGATTTTTTTTTTAATTTGACAAGAAGTATCTAACATCAAACATGAGACATATCATTGCTTCATATATGGAGAGAGAGAGCAAAAGCAAACTTAATAACTTACCGGTCCCCAGATACACCATTAGCAAGGCCATTAGTCCTATTGGCAGTGACACTACCATCCTCCATTATCTGCCTTGCAACACTCTGGTCAATGGCTTCCAACACAGCAAGAGCACCACTCAAGGGCTGAATTGGGCCACGGTGCCTACCTTCCCCTCTGAAAGTACTTACATCCTTCTCAAATACCTTCACTTCATACCCTTTATGCTTTGCAGCCAGTGCCAAAACTAGGCCACCACCAATGCCCCCACCAGCTACTAACACTCAGCTTCCTCTAAATTTGGAAGAACTACTCTAACTGAATACAATTTCTTTTTACTATATCTTATGGAACCCTCATGTTGACCATGGCTAGTACATGAACACATGATCTGCACAGAGGCCATTGATCAATAATGTATTTCAAAGAAGAAGCCAATAGCAGATGCTTGGTCAGACTTGTAGTGTGAGTGGAATTTGTAATGACAGAAAGCTAAAACGTGAGTCTTTTACTATCATGTTTTGGATGCTATTTTCCACAATTTAGATGTAATTTTTCAGAAACTATTAATTACTGCTTCTACATTCCAAATTAACCTGATTCTTCCCTTCATAATAAGTTTCCAAGCAACACTTATAGGTGAATTTGGAAGCTACAACAAGAAGTAGCTTTTGTGTGGACGTGAATTGACGCCAAATATAGGCACGTTGCTACCAAACGCTACTGTTAACTGGCATAACTACGTACGCTACTAACTGACATTATGTGCTGTGCCAATGGTCCTATGAATATTTCTCTTTTAACACAAACAATTTATTTCATACACAAAGTCAGGATTTGATCTTGTACCACTTGATTAAGGAACTCACTACCACTTTGTGTTAACCATTAAAATAACATAAAAATATTAGAAAATTAAAACCATTAAAATATTTAAAATTAAAACCTTAGAAAACAAAGGTTAACACAGGTTGGCTCGACTATACCGGGTTAACTCGCCTCAAATCCTCAACCTACGTAGGTTCAGTCAAGTCAAATTAGCTTATGAAAGAATAAAACAATAATTTTGAAACCCATTTAGCCCGTAAATCGAATTGAATTGGTTGAATCAACCATAAGATTTGAAAACTTTGATAAATTGAACACAAATATTTCAGTGACCTTGAATAAAGATAGTCACTGTGACATCCCCTTATTTTTGTATAAGTTGACAACTTAATTAGTGATTTATATAAGTAGATATTAACTTAAATAAGTTTCTTTTTGTGTAAAAAGAATAAACTTAAATAAGTTGCTAACAACTTAATAAATTTTTTATGATAGTAATAATAACTTAATAAAAAATTAAGAACAAGTTATGGTGACTTTCCTCTTCAAAGTCACAGCTATTGCTTTCTGCATTTTTCATGTTATTTCCTGCAGTTCCTTTTTTTTTTCCCCGGAATGTTTATTCTAAAATGTAAAATTATATTTTGTGTTCCTACTAGAAATAGCGTTATTGTGATGTAGTCGGCGAAAACCATCCACCTCACCCTCTTCTTCTCTCCATCTTTCTCTTCACTGCATCACACCTTCTTGTGGTGGCGGAAGTCCAGCAAGATGGAAGGAGTTGAAGAACATGACCATTGTGAAATAAAAGTAGAGAATAGAAGTCAAGATCGAATTCAAAACTCATAATTCTAAATTGAGTAATCTAGAATACCTTGTATGTATTACGGATTATTCATTTCGTATACATTTGTATGTATTACAAATTGACAATTACCATATCAATGGTTCTAAGTGGATTAAAAAGTAAAGATCAGATCCTTTGGAGTGAATATCTTACTTTAGATAAAAGAAAGAAAAATAAATAAATACTACGTAATGCAAATCGTGAATGAAAAAATTATCAACAATTGATATTTATTACACAAGTATTAAAATATCAAACATTAATTTTCTCATTAATGACTACATATAACCTACTTTTTTTTTAAAGAACATACGATCTACTTTAACTTCACACTCTGTTCTCATTTATCAATACTACTAATTTCACACTGTTTAATTTAACATTTAAAATTAAATTTTACAAAATTTGATGGTTAGATTTATTTGCAACTGCACCATGGGAATGTAGAGGATCCGGATCCTACCAAGCGTCCCCCCACTCCAAAGAAAAGAACGTCATTTTTTCACATTAGGATTCATAGGTCAATTGGAAACATACTTGAGGAGTGGACACCAATTTGTGACATCAAATACAAGAATTTATACTCTACCACACATTAATCACTAATGAAACAGAATTATACAAGTATCATCAGCTGGTCCTGGGTCATCTTTCAAACCGAAATAAATAATTATTACCAAACTACAATATTTGCCATCCTACATAATGCCTAATCCACAAGAACCATGCCTACAGCTATAAACTGTTAGAGAGGGTAATAATCTTTATGTGATAATACAAGAGAAATACACCCTTTCCAGAATTATGCTATCATAATGCCTCCTCTGCTCATTGTACAAAGTAACAGGTCCTCATCACTCTCGATCCATTGATTGAGCATGTGAGAAATGGTGGCCAGCCCCATCTGTATAAACAATAAGAACATCAAGGTTGGTTTGATAAACGAGAGATGATTCCAGAATTGATCACTCTGTTTAATTTGAATAGTACAGAATGTTGTAAAACGCATTTGTTTTATGTTTTATTGACATTACTTTCATTTATTTTTTTAAAAGAACCAACCATCCTAAGAAACATCGATACTGCAAAAAGGTGGACGTCTCAGATCAATAATAACAAGATTGTGTATGCCAAAATGGTAGAAAATTGGGTGTAGTATGCCATGCTTTCATTTTCTACCCTGTATCATACTATCACATGCCATTGCATATCCTCACCTCAATTTTATTACCACTGAGCCACGCTTGTTTGAGATGGCACATGGGAAGGAGGGAAGTTTGAAATGAAAATCACCACACTGATGTAGAACAATTGAAGGTGAAGAGAAATGCGTTTACAAATCCAGAAATAAATTTTGAGCACTCCTACTACATAATGAAGTGAAAATAAAAACTTTACATCACACTACATTACCACAGGCCTTCCTATTTTCATGTCGTCAGTCGATACGTCCTTAGACATCTGTTAACAAACTAATTTTATACTTGTCAACATCTCTAACAGGACAGACTAACCATTCTAAGCGAACATTCCAAGTGAAAATCAAATCAAATTGCAAGCTCAGAAATGCAGTGTTGTACTTGTACCTTCCAATTTATTTATGAATGGGCAATCAAATAGGCATGTATTCAATACCAAAATAATGTCCCCTCTATTTAATTTAGAGCAGAGTGATTAATTGCAATGATTCATGATGTTAAGACACATTGCACCATAGCCTCTGGAAGCCACAGGTGAGACATCATATCTTGCCATCATGGCATAAGCATTAGATGCCCAGGATCTTATAAACAAACAGCCCACTACAGCAAACAGGAAAAATCTATGCCCTCTGACAAGGAGAAAGAGAAACCCCACAGCCCAGACATCTTTTAATCAAGCCCATCTGTGCCCTTTTTCCAGCCATGCCTGCTCTTCTACGGACAAGTCCCACTATGGCTGTTTAGCCCTGTTTTGACAGCAGCTTTATGAAAAAGCATTATCCCTCGTTCATTTTGAGGTGCTCATAACTCATAAGGTGCCCAAATGTGGCCTATCTTGTGTAATAAAATATTTGGTGGAAACTATGATTTCTATTTCAGAGAAATAGGGATAAAGCTCAACTAGAGGTCAGAATCATTCACAAAACAATAAAACAAAAGAGTGTAGATCATTGAGGGTCTGCAAACCTCCCTGCCCAGAGCCCCCAAAAAATCTAATCATCGGATGGATGTTCTCCCCCTACGTTTCCGGTTTTTCCTCCATTTTTGTTTTTGCTTCTACAGTTTCCTGTCTTTCCTACCCTCCTTGCCACATAGGCAAGGTTGTTACAACCCCAAATTCCTACAAACAAGATCTACACAAGAATGCCAAACATCACATTTTTTAAATTGAAAATTTATTCAACAAAGAAAAAGGCATCATTGTCCTTTTCTTTTGGAAATTCAAATCACCATCCTTTAGTGATACTCTTTCATGTTTGGTATTGGTTTTTTGGGGTTTTTCCTTTTCTCCAAAAGATGCTTAGGAAGCTTAGAAAAAAATATATTATTTCATCAAAATAAGTTAATCTAAACAGACACTTATTTGGTTATGATAACATGATGGATTTTTTCGGAGTATTGAAAGTTCATCAATGTTGTTCATTTGTTTATGGTACTAAATATAAACCTATTAGGATTCTTAGTTGTGTTTTTCACATTTTTCTAAGTATTTTCGTTCTAGAAGCTGCATTTGGTGGAACGGACACCCTAAGATCTGCTATACCACTGTAGCAATTTTGGAGTCGACAACTCCACACAGCTACCCACAATTAATTACTACCATTTAGAGGGCTATTTAGGAAAGGACAAAAATCAGAAGTACTGCAATGAGATACTGAAACTGAGATGTACCACTTTCACCGTCAGAAAGATCATTAAGTTTTGCAATTGCATCAATAAGAGCCTGCTCATGATCCTGCATTAAATGAAATAAAGATCAGGCATATACATTGCATTTGCAGGAAAATTAAATAAGTCAATAGCTTTAAGTACATATAATGGCAAAATCTAATTGTCCCCTTACCTTCAATACTTTCTTTGCTTTCTCAACTTCAAGGGGATCAGGGTGATTTGCACTGAATACCCTCTCCACCTGTCAAGTTCGCCAGAAACTTAATATATTGAATAAAGGATTGAAAGGAACTAATAAATAACTCTAATGAGAAGTCATGTATTTTTAGAATGTGATAGAAAATAACTTATCTTGCATTAACTGTTCCATATTAGTTCTGTATTAGAATTAAAAACTGCCTCTTTGAAGTTATTCATAGAAAATAACTGATAGCAGATATTTGTAATTAGGCAGAAGGTGTTGCAGTTTGCAGAAAGAGAATACTCTGTAGGAAACTTTTGTCTGACACAGCAAGTGAATTGCTATATTGTATGTGATTAGGGCTTGGCATTATATTTTATTGCTTTATCAATTTAAGCTATCAATTTAAGCTATCAAAGATCAAACTATCTAAATAAATGAATTTCCTGATTGAACTGTTTTCTATTACCTCCTTGATTAGTGTGTCTGTGTGAAGTATTTGTATATCATCATGCACCTTCTTTCCTAGGCCATTTTGTGATGACAAAAAATCTTTTCTGGATTGCCCCTTTGCAGCTCCTCTACCTCTTCCAGCTCCTGGAACACCATCTCGTCCAACAGACCTATTCATCCCATGACCAGGGCCCCCAAAACCCCCACGATGATTGATTCCAGGATCCTCACCTACCCACTGAATATCTTCAGGAGATATCTGCAGTTAAAATACTGCATCTGAATTAGTAAAAACAATATATTAACAAGTGTTAAACATATCAACAGCAAGACTAAATTTTTCAAAACCATGTTCTAGATTTTATTAAATGTTGAAAATACATAGGAAGATCAATCCTTCCATCTTACCAAAATCAAACCAAATTAAAATAGTTTGTTTCTGTCCACTCAGCATTTGGTATATTCCTGTTTCCTATTTCATTATATTAACCACTCATAATTTCCATCAAACACAATTTCAGCATTTAAAATGAAAATATTTCTAAAGATAACAAATTTGGTTCTTAATATGTCATTATGTCTTCACTATAAATTCAGCAATGAATTAAGTGCTGGAATTTCAGTCTAGCCAAACACACCTGAACTGCCAAATTAAAGATAGAAGTCTTGATAAGAAAAAAAAAATACTGTAGAAAAGCAGAGTCCTCAATCCTAGATGGATGTCTCATGCTGTTTCAGTGTAGCATCCATCACGTATATAGAATTTTTTTTTTTTTTTGGACAGATCACGTATATAGAATAGCTGCTATAGCAGACATGTTGGTCAGTGAATGGATGAAAACCCTAAATTACCCTTATTAAAAGGGTAAAGTGCACCTGGAAGACCCAAATTGGATGTTTTAAGTCTCTAGCTCATGTTTGAATTGATGGGGAAAAAATGAAATGAAATGTTAGGATGAATGGTATGGAATGATATTAGTTGTCATTGTTTGAAGTGTTGGGATGAAATGAAATGGAACCTAATGGAATGTACTGCATTCTCACTACATCCAATCCTCCTATTTTTCTTTCACCCAATTTGAGGGTAAGAAGCAATGGTATAATAAAAGCAATAACACTAATAGTAATAATAAAAATAAGGATTACCATTCCCATCCACTTCCCAAACAATGAAATAGAAACTTCACTACACTTTATCACAAACTATCCAAACAATGGTATAGAAATTTTAGTTCATAAGTTCATTCCATTCCACCGATCATTAGCTATCCACAGTCCAAAACATAGCCTTGGGATTTTCACAAATCTTCTTCAATACAGTACAGCTACCCTCTACTATTGCCCTCTATTTGGGTTTTCGTTAAGTTTTCAACCTATTGCAGCCAACCAGCATTTTTACACTCTTTAACTATACAGTATAGTGGACCATATAGCAGCCACAATAGCAAGGAATAAAAATACTCAATGTTTAAAACACAAAAAATACTCCAATTTATGTAACATTCATCATGCATCTTATATCAAGTGTTATAAAAAACTTAAAAAGTACCAACAAGTTTTAAAAAATAATCAATCGGCAGATTAAATGAGTTACCACCAAAAGGAGGACAGATATACCTCTGATAGATTAACCCATTCCCATGTTTCATTTGCACTCCCCATGTCATAGACCAAATTATGTCGTCCCTGAAAAGTTAGGAATAAAAGTAAACACTTAAGCTACATATTAATGGAAAACAAATTCCTAAGTATTTCAGGGCAGTAAATACATCGGCTGGATTGTAGTTCGTGATAACAGCTTCATAGAAGTTATTGTCGTCAGGCCACCTTGTCCGCACTCTCCTACCAACCAACGAATCAAATGATGCTCCCTCAGCATGCTCACCCATGACAGCTCTATTAGATACTTGATTCCTTCCACCTGGTCCTGATGAAGGATACTGCTTCATTGAAGAGACACCAGGTAATATTTGACCCTGGAAATGAAAGAACAAAACACAATAAGCTTGCCAAACCTAAATTCAGCGAACATATAAACAAAGAAAAGAAGAGCACTCCAAAGTATATATACAACCAACTTACAGGTTTGTGCTTCTTTCCCTTTGACCCAGGAGCAGATCCTCGTTTCGCTGCAGAAGAAGATGGTTGGTGGGGCGCAGTCACTGTTTGGGGGTGAAAAGGAGGAGAAGGCCCACCAAAAGATCGTGATGGTGGTACAGATGGTGTAATCTTCTGCTTTTTGCGAGAAGCAGAGACTGTGGGACTGGGAATTGAATCATGAAGACCTTGACCAGTACTAAGTACACCAGGCTGATGGCCACCTGCCTGTCTCCATTCCCTGTTATCATTATCAAGCAAAGCATTTATTAACAACATAATAACAGTGCATACGTGGAAAGTCATGACAAACTCATTTCGAAAACACAGATAGACCAACAAAAAACCTTGCTTCACTATTTTATCAGACCTTATCCTCCGTATCACATCATCTGCATTAACCCGACCTAGAAGTTCTCTGTGCTCCTCATTTGACAATCTAAGTTCTTTTCTCAGCTCTGTAATCAAACTTTCTTTCTCCTGAAGAAAATACATGTCAAGTAGCAGTCACTTACACCTAATAAAAGAATTCAAAAATACTATATTTGATGAAACAAGATATAAAACATACCCAAGTAATGGCATCGGCTTGAGCTTTAAAAGCTCTTAGAACTGAACTGTATGCTTCTTGCTCAAGCTGATGAATTTGGGTCTCCATATCAATTTCACCGTACATCCTTGGGTAAGGAATTGAAGCAACAGCAGATCTCCCATTCCCAGCCAGACGTCCTCCTCCTCCCCTGGAAATTCTATTTTGATGGGTTGGTGGAAGGTCATCATCAGTTCCTGCAATCATTACAACCAAGTCCAAACCTTGAATCTGTGAAGCAAATATCACCATTCAACAACACCTATATTTTTCAGTACTGGAGAAAAATCAAACTCATGCCCAGGAAACACATTGTAACTAATACTTCTCTGCATACAAAGTCGCAGTAGTAACAGCACAACACAACACAACCAACACAGCAAAACAATCAAATAGATGTTGCTTTTGCTTTTGCTAATGGGGAAAACTTAATAGCAGAAACCACCAACTTCTCACCATGTACGAATTATTCCAATGCATTAATTCAAGCAGTTGACCCATTAAAGAACGCATTCACACATGGTATCATTCTGAACTTGAATTCAAAGTTGGTTAATATCACTGTAAACCATTCAAAAGAACAGTGCGAAAAAGAGACAAGCGAGGATCTTGTGAGCACAAAACATTCAATTCATAGAAGTCAAAACTCAAAGCATAGTGTCCTTTCGTTTTTTCAATTAGCCCCCCCCCCCCCAATGTTAGGTCACAGCAGGCAAACGAGCAAGAACCAAAATAAGAGCTTATCTCAGTAGCGATTTATTGAAGAAAACCGAACACACAGAGAAAACACAAAGAAAGAAACAAAACTGTGGAACGAATCCATGGCAGTAAGTTGTTGTGGTTTCGTTAATTTCTCCGAAAGAGTTTCGATTCGGAAGAAAGAGAAAAAAAAACCTAAGGAATTGAAGAAAGAAAGAAAGAGAGAGAGAGAGAGAAACCCTATCCCTAAGTGGAACTGGAAAAGGAGAGAGGGGTTACCGCTACTGTCGTAGGGTTCGTAGTCCATAGCCAGTTTGCAGATCTCAGCAATGAGGTGAGGGATTGATCGATTCCGCTTCCGAAGAGAACACAACAAAGCAAAAGCAACAAAAAAAAAATAGGTTTGATTTTGTGGGTCGGAGAGAAGGAATGAGTGTATGAGATCGCAGCGAGTCGACTCGGACTCCGACTCGGATACTACCAGCCACCGTCAGACAACACAAAATTACAAAAATACTACTGGGCTCCAACTCCAATATCTCTCTCTATTTCGCTTTTTTCCTTTCCGCTCCCTATATAATAATATATTACTATTTTATTCAAGAAAATTATCATATGTACACACACGCATATACTCTATATATTTCTCTTCAATCTTATCTTTTTTCTTACTTTACCGTTTCTTTGTTTTTACTTTTTATTTATTTATTTTATTTTAAATTCAATTATTTTTCAGTTTTAGTTACAACTTAGAAAAAATGAATAAATTTTTTTAATAGAAAAAATTGAATATATCTTATTTTTATCTCTTTTGAATATTTTTAATTTTTTTATAAGAAATACAAATATATAATTAAAAAAATATGATATAAGAGAATTTGAATTAATATTTTAGTTTGTCCAATATAAATATTTATTTGATATAATTAAAATTTATAATAAATAATACTATTAGATATATCAATATATATTGTAACTAAAATTAATAATAATAAAAAATTTAAGTATATAAATTATATTTTACATTATGATAAATAACTAATTTTGTGATATAGAATTATTTGTAACTATTGACGATCCTCAAGCATGAATCCAACAAGGTCTTCCATCATAATTGGATACTTAAGAACAGATGCTTATACATTTGATCTTGTCAACTCCGTACCAAGTATGCAAGTGTACAAAGGTGTTGTTATAAAGACTCGTGATTTTCTTCATAAGAGGTACCCAATATCCTTTATCATTCCACCAATAGGTATATGTCTCATCTTTATTATAAGCAAATGGGATCCCTGTTGGTGAGCCAGTGCCGATGAAGTTCTATTGGTTAGCGGAGGTGGAGGCGGAGCATACATGCCAAAGGCCCCTTCTTAATGAGATATTTGATCTGGTGAATCAAAGCAAAACATTTTTAGAATCATGCTCGTAAGTCTTGTGAAATTCACACCATTTAGTTCGGTCAGGGCCCAATTATTATTCGGTTGCGCAGGATATATTATTAGGTTTGTATTGTACACCTATGTAATGAACAAAAATGATGAGATGGAAAATAGTACCTATATTGATTGAAATTAAAACTCACTTTCAGCTTGAGTTCTCCGGATGCAAATTCCGGGAATGAGACAGTATGAGAGAGAGAATAGAATCGAGATAATTCTCACAACTTGCATAAAAATAACAATACTATCAATTATTCTTTATATACTAGCTCAATTACTTACATAGTCCCTTAGTTTGGTGCTAGTCTTGTGATTCCTCATTCCTTTCCTTTGCCCCATCATTTCTGGATCAGTGATAACAAAATTATTTCCTTTGTCTCCATGTGGGTCCCCTTTAGCTGACTTGGTCGAGAATGTGTCTTCCCTATTTTCCTTCATTGCAACCTCCCTCAACATTTGCTCTTGTGGCATGGTCAAGGGTATTGGGTCAAGGATTTCTTCCTTCGTATGTGTCTTGTCTGGTCATGACCTCTACATCCTCCTCCTATGTCTCTTAGCAGTTCCCTCGAGGTCTTAGGAAATCTTTTCAATAGGGCTTAGTGCTCAATCCTAAACAAAGGAACGCGCTCGAGAGTGAATGTTTGTCATAGTGTCTGGCTGTTGACGGACTAGTGACTCATCGAATAGCCCTAGTCGCAATCCCTTGCAAAAAGTTGTCATAACCATCCTTTCATTCGGATTGGTCACTCAGACGACCACCCCATTGAATCTCGTTAGGAACTCCTTTAAAGATTACCCCGACTGCTTAGGTACATCGAAAAGGTTGACCGTCAGTAGTGTTTTCTCCTTGTTGGCCGCAAATTGTGCAACAAAAGCATAAGAAAAATGGTCAAAGCGTGCGATGTAGTTGTCCGAAAATCCACTAAACTAATCCAACACAAACATCGTCAGGGTTCCAACAAAGAGCTTGCACTTCACTTGATTAGTTCCTTCGATGATAACCATCTAGACACAAAAACTCTTTAGGTGTTGATTAGGGTTTGATGAACCGTTGAATAGTGGTATCCTTGGGATCAAAAGGTTCACTTCCGTGTTCAACATGGCCGTCATGAAGGGTTGAAATCCCTTGACTACTCCACTGCGACTTCCCCCTCCAAATGCCTGAGATTTTCCGCTTGAGCCTGGAGAGTTGCTTGGGCTTGGTTGGCCTTTTGTTGCATTTCCAGGTTCTATTGTCACAACGCGTTTTAGGCATAAAGGGCTTCATTCGCCACCCTCCTTGCCTTTGTGCTTTCTCTCCTAACTTCCACATTCTCCTTCTTTATATCCTGCATGAACTCCATCTCCCTCCTCATATCCTCCATCCATGCCATCACTTATTTGATCATCAGGGGCCGGCTCTCCTCCACTATTTCTCGATGTGCCTGTCATGTTTCTGGAAGGCATCGTCATTTAGATAAACAAGGTGAAACAAAGGGCGACAAGAAGTGTTTCATCGTGTCCCACGGTAGGCGTCAAAATATTCTTGTAACTAGGTCATGCCAAGGAAGGAGACCTAGCCCAAGATCATTCAAGTGTAAGTGTAATTTGTCCTTCTAGGTCAAGCATTAAGGCTTATATGGGAATGCATCACAACTGACCTATCCATATTCTTGCAAGAGTATATCGTGTGGTTTTATCCATTGCTTCGAGCTCCTCGAGCATGTATCGTGAGTGGTTAAAGTCGCTTAATAGCTAAGCAGCACAAAAAATGGGATGCTAAACTATCAATTAGGAGCTCCTTGGTTGATACCTGAGGGCATGGAGTAAAGGCAGCTCCAACCAAAGGGAGCTTAGTGATGAAATTCAATCGAAAGGGACTCAAGGGGTACATTGGTTTGCAATCTCAAGTGTATAAGCATAAAGAGACTAAGTATAGGAATTAGTTGTCCAAGAAACAACTGAGGGAGAGGGAATTGAGGGGGTACACTAAGTCTTCATTGACTCTATCTTTTTAGTTTGCAAATACAAATATTAGATCATTAATGGTTGTGTGATCTTAAAGTTTGAAATTTATGCAAATAGTCAATTTAGATCATATTTTACACCACTTAAATTTGAAAATATATAATCATTGTATAATTTGTTCTTATGTAAGATTTAGAGCATATTTTACAACACTTAAATTTGAAAAAAAATATTTTTAAATGTTCTCTTTCGAAGATGACAAAAAGAAATTATTTCTTCTTTGAAATTAGTCAAAACCAAAATCACACACAGTAATTTGCTTTCCTCCAGCAAATTTCATCTTATCTTTGCCATTGGTATAAATAGGAAACTTGTAGGAGTTGTGATTGTTCTTACCTATTATATTTATAGCCACTTTGGTGGGTTGGCTTGCTAACGAATAAGTTTACAAAGTTTCTCTATACTATATTTAGTATGCTTGAAGTTAGAAGCGTATAGATATTCCTAAAGTTAAAACTAAATGGTAACATTGGTTTTTGAAGAGCTTAAAGATGAAAATAGTTCAAAAGTAAATAAAAGTTAATTGACAATATTGGTTATTTGTGGCTTATTTATAATGTTGCCGGACATTGTTCTACAAAACAAAAGCCACTAAAACACTTCTGAGCACATTCTTGATCGGGAAAAAAAGGCTCACAACAACCATGTGCAGTGTTCAAGTGACAAAAAATTGTAATGAATGTATGATGTCCAAGAACCTCACAGAATCGAAGTGGCACAACAGACACACAAGTTACAATCTGGTATTTTTTATTTTTAACTTACCTCCAAAGTTACATCAGCAAAAGGAAAACAAATTAAGTAAGGCATTATTAACCATAGCATTTGGACTCTCTCATTTAAAGTGAGAATCTTGACAAATTAATGCCATCACTTAAAGTTTTCTTTATGAGATGGAAATCTATATTTTTCATACCAGGAAGGATAAAAGACTCACTAAAACAATTATGTAAAAATTTCAGGGTTTCCTAGATTAACAATTATAAAAAATAAATAAGATTTTGAAACCTATAATCTTCTCAAATAATAGATAAACAATGTGTACCTTTTTTTATAGTGAAACTTCTCTCTAGTGTACTTTGATTGTATTGAAAGAAGAGATGATAAAAACAAGAGTTTCGCTTCCTTGACTATTTTTTCTATCTTTTTGAACCTTCTTTCACATTAATGGGTATTAATCCATTTTATAATCACTATTTTCAAAAACTTCTCTTATTTAATCCAATTAAAATTTAGTCTCTAATTATTAATTATTTATTTATTAGTCCTTACATAAGTCACATGTCTTTCACATGAAACATTAATTCTAACAAATTATGCATCTATTTAAGTCTAATAGTAATACTACGTATATGTGAAATTATCATAACTCAGAAGCATAGGATTAATCCCCTTTTCCCCTATTTCGATTTTTTATCTTAGACAAAACAGGTCAATGCAGTCCAAAATAAGAATTTAAACTGTGACGAATATTGCCATATGCCTAAAACACATCTCAAAATAAAATGAAACCATTTGAAATCATTTGACACAAGTTGAAATGATTCGAGACACAGAAAACTGTCTCTAAACTAAACTTTAAAGCTAACTCCTCCATAACAATTGAATTTGTTAAACTTTGATGCCTTCTAAGATTAAAACTTGTCTAATATTTATTTAGATTTATAAGTACTTAAAAAATAAATTCCACCATACCAGCACTTTATAGTTTATACTGTCTTTTTCCTTTAAATTCTGCCTGTTATATCCCTGTACTGTGATATCCGCTTCTGCAATATTGTAGCATATCATCTAAACACCTTTGGACCTTATCTGATTACATTGATCTTCTTTCACTTTTAACAGAACACCACATCCAATACTTTTCCTGTCTCTTGAAAGTTCAAAGCCAACTTACATAAGATGAATCGAAGAAGGGCCAGACACAACTTTTGTTTCCTAAACTATACCAAATATACACCATAAGGAATTAAAATAAACCATTTACAAGTGACTAGAAACTTTCCATGAGTTCCAAATTGATCTTTCTCACATAAAAAATATGTTTGTTGGTTAGAGTTACCATGAAACTTCATCCAGTCAAGAATCAAAATACTGGAAACAAATTTCCACCGTCAACAAATAAAATAACTACAATATACATTATAAAAAAGGATCATAGAAAACACTAAGCAGTTACAAAGTAAATGATGTTTCAAACGATGATGAACTGAATATGGCAGGGCGAGGTGGCAAAGAAACTGTTGTCACACCCTCAAGCATTTGCGTAACTTTCTTCATGGAGGGTCTCAGCGAAGGATCCTCTTGAATGCACCAAATTGCTACCATCACATGCTTTTCCACCCTCTTTATGTCTTTCTTTGCCTCCTCATCATTTTCTACCAACTTAGCTACCTTCCCTTGGCTATAACAACGATACGCCCAATCTATAAGTGTCTCTTCTTCACTAGCCATTGCAAAGGAAACACTTGACTTGCAACATATGATCTCTAACAGCACCACTCCAAAGCTGTAAACATCTACTTTGGTTGTGATTGAAGCTTTCCTAAACCACTCAGGTGCAAAGTAACCAACAGTCCCTCTCAAACCCGTCTTAGTAGCTTTAGATTGTTCAGCCAGCAACAACTTAGCCAACCCAAAATCAGCAATCCTAGGCGTGAACAACTCGTCTAAGAGTATATTTTGAGGTTTTATGTCACAATGAATGATCTGAGTGCTGCATTCTTCATGCAAATATGTGAGACCTCTTGCAATCCCCAAAGCAATTTGCACTCTTTGGTTCCAATGAGGCCTTGAGATCCCAAAGAGAAAGCAAGCCAAGGAGCCATTGTTCATGTACTCATACACCAGAAGACGATGCTCCTCTTCATCACAGTAACCAAGTAAACGAACCAAGTTTCTGTGGTGGGTTTGTCCAATCACACTAACTTCTGTTTTGAACTCCTTCTCACCTTCTTGCACCACCTTATCTAGCCTCTTCACAGCAACATACCTGCTTGTGTCTGATTTCAACACCCCTTTATAGACTGTTCCAAAAGCACCGCGACCCAACATTTGTTTGAACCCTGTAGTTGCTTCTTCAAGCTCCTTGTACGTATAGTACCTTATTGTGGCAGCTGACAAGTTTGGACTATTCAAAAGCTTCTTGTGGTAGAAAATGTAAAAGGCAGCAAACAAAGCAACTAATAGAATGACATTGAGGAACACTGAGCTTCCAAGGAGTATTGATATGACAAGAACAATTGTAGACTGTTCTCTCCCATTCCCAAGACTCCCAGTCCCATCCTTGTTTAAACCTGTTTTAGGTATCTTGACAAGAGCTATTCTAGTAACATTAGGGTGCTTCCTTCCATTGCTCAAAGGATACTTCTTCTTCCAACATTGTCCCTCACCATATATGGCCACAGCACAAAAGCAATCTTCTAGGCACTTTTGTCTACACATATCTTTGTCCATTGCAGTTCCAACCAGCTTGTCATAATCAGAGAGAGGCCAGTCCAAATTTTGATACTCTTTGAAATCTACAAGATCCTTATTCTGCTCCCACCCGTCTTTGTTGCAGCTGGGCAGTGGAAAATCTGGTCTACAAGTTTTGAGATTATTGTCATGATCGAAAGAAGAAAAAATATCCGGGCACTCACAACTAGGATTCCCGTTGATGGTAATGCAGTAGCTGTTATAACCGCAGATAGCATTCCCAGTTTGCATCGTGATGGAAAGGCAAATATCTTTCGGATATCGATCCACCACACTCCACCATCCCGAACTGCAGCTATCAGCAATTGTGTCATCATCTATGATGCATAGATAGGATACATGTATCAGATATATGGTAATACAGTTATTCTAAAAATATATAAGATACAATACATGTAAGATACAAATCTAAATATCTAGTGAACATACAATTAAAGTTCTAAGAATCCAGATTAAGAACATACTTCTTGCACATTACTAAAAACATGTTTTTATATCTCATGTTCGTATGTCATTGATACATATCAGTGAAGTAACCATGAGTATCGGCATCACATACATATCTGATACTTATACGTAAGGCAAATGAAAATATTGGTGCTTCATAGGTTCTCACCTTTGCGGTGTCGATATAGTCTGAAAAGCCCATCAGGATCAATTCTAGCCATGTACAAGAACTCTTCTGATCCACCATATAAGACTTCACGGATCACTTTACCCGTGTTACTTCTTTTTATGTACATGTGTCCAGACTCATTGAAGACGAGCAGAGATTCATCATAGCTGTTAGTTTGAGTGGCCCAGTAAGCTTCACGTGTAACGCTTGATTGTGGTGAATAGTAAAGAACGAAATTGTAATCGCTCTGCCAAGCGAGTTCGAAACTCCCATCATAAAAACTTGTGTTAGAATGACGGGCTCTGAAGCTTTTAGGCTTAGCCAGAATCTGACCAGGCAAAAAGGTATCTGTGGGCTCTTCAAAGCTCTCCCAAACGTGTTTGCCAGTTTCATCCAGAAGCACAAAATTTCCACTGTCTAACATAGAAGCACATCTTACTAAGGCAATGCTGTTGTTTTTTGGACGGTGCCACATCTCTTGGCCATTTTGGTCATACAATACAATTCCTTTGTTTGTTAGCTTCACTGTGGAATCTGAAGGAAAAGCAAGACTTTTTTGCATACTGGAAACAGCGTGCATCGTACCAAGATCTGAAGTTTGTTTGTATTTTGCATACCATACTATGGTTCGGTGGGGGTCTTTGGGAAACCAAACTGCAAGCACGGACATGAATTCCTTGTTGGATAAAACATTTTGAAAACCAAAGGCAAAGAGGCCAGAGGGTGAATTCCATGTGTGATTGGTGACCAGAGTGGAATTTAAGTGTATACTATTAGCACTGCAGTTTGAAGAAGTAGCACTAAACACAGATGGGAGAAAGGGGAGAATAATTAGAAGAAGCAGAGAATAGGAATGAAGAAAAGTTGAAGAGGCCATGTTGGTGTTCTCTAACAACATTTTAATTCATCAAACATTATTTTATAGTAATTACACGACAATTTCTTTGCATAAATCTATAATGTTCGACCAAGTCTAGCTTAAATAGTAAATACAGTAGCAATGGCAGTTACATTGTGGATTAACGAAAAATTACTTTAATTAATGACGAATTGAAACTTTTTCTTATTATCTATATTAATTACAAGTAGATGCCTTCGGCATTCTGATCCCTCGATTGTATCATATTTTGTTGTTTTGCTCTTTCTCTTTGTTCTCATACACTACCAAGAAAGAAAAAAGAAAACTTTTCCTAATTATCCACATCCTTGTGAATCACCTTAGACACATCCTTGTGAATCACCTAAGACACGCTATACCATCTCCGCCAGATTGCATAGCATTTTGAAGAAAGATCACCTAACCATTAAAATCCATTACATGTTCTGACCTTTTTCTATCAACTCCCAATTTTTCTTAGAAAAATTCTTCCATGAATTAGTCTATATATATATAAAACCAAGGTCGACTGAATGTGGAACAATTTGAAAGCGAGTGGTCAAATGCCTAAAATAAATAAGCAATAATAATTGCTGTCCGGCTGCTAATTGTTTTATCAGCTTAACTTAGCTTGTTCTACTGAAAAATTTCTTGTTTTCATGGGTGATCTTATTTTATCTTGTTGGAGTGAAATTTGCGATTGGAAAACTTGGGAATGGCTGAGCACCAATGACTGATTCTTTTTTAAGTGATTGAGTTAAGAAAGGAATTCTTGTTTGATATTTTTATATGAGTCTACATACAACACTAAGTCATGTATTATATGTTATCTATAAGATTTTCTGTCCCTAATAAAGTGATCTTATAAGTATACAATTTTTTGGGATATATAACAACTCATTTGGTGTCACTACAGCAAAAATGATTTCTAATGGCAATTAATATTGCTTTTACCAGCAATAAAAATAGCACAAGGTGTTTTATTTGCAATGAGTTGTATCCAGGCTCAGTAAAACTATTGCCGTCAATTATTTATATTCTTATGATGGATGAAATAGACGTAAGAAATATTTAATAATTATAACTCTTCATGAAAGAGTATAAGGTTGAAAAGATAACTCTTCATGAAGGGTACTTGTTGACTATTATAAAAGGATTGTGATCCCTAAGTCATATGCAACTGTCTTTTTTTCTAACATCTCATCACTAGAGAAGATCAAGAGGAATTGTGAATAAAGACTTGGAAGATCATAGAATCCAATTATTTCTTCCTCAAATAATCATTCATGGATATGGGAATTAATGTTTTTTGCTTTAGTCTTACTTTCATATTCTTGATTATTTAATATAAAAGTTCATGTATGATGTTTATCATATTCTCATCTCCCATTTTCCAACAATTTTGTCTCTCAATTAGATTCCCAATTTATTCTAAAGAGTTTCCTAATAGTGAATAAGACTCAGAAGATCATAGAGTCCAATTATTTCTTCCTCAAATAATAATCATTCATGGATATGGGTATGCTTGTGCTTTGGTCTTACTTTTATATTATTGATTATTTAACATGAAATTTCATGTATGATTTTATCATAAACTAGTTTCTCATCTCTCATTTTCTAACAATTCTATCTCTTGATTAAATTCTCAATTTATTCTAAAGAGTTTTCCTAATAGTTGTGTGAATGATGTTTCTATATTAGACTACCGCTAATAGTAATTGTGATAAAGGAATTGGTAAACGACTAAAATTAAAGGGGAAAACTATAAATAATGAAATAAAGAAAAGTTGTAAATGATTTAAAGGATAAATTTGAATATTTAAAAGGGTTGTCAAGTGACATTCATTCCCAAGGAAAATAATAGGAGAAAATGGTTCAACATGCCTAAGTGCCATGAAGCTGCGCGCCTAGCAACTGCTCACACTATTCAAATTTCATGTTGTCCGATATGGGTTTGAAGACTTTGTTTCTTTTGCACTGCTCACTAGTTTTGGGATCCATCTACCTTTCAAGGGGCTATGAACACCCGGGAGAAAGATTGATGGGTTCTATGGTGGAGGAGATGGAGTTTCTGCATAAGAATCACGCATGGGAGTTAGTTGAGCTTCTGTTGATGAATTAGCAAGTGCATCAATTTATCCCAAGTAGTAAAGTTAAAACGGAAGTCCAAGTGTCGAATCCACATGAACTTTGTATGTACTTAGGTAAATAAATATTTGATTAATAAAATAAGTTAAAGAAAATTGATTTGAAAAGGGTATGAGAAAAACAATAATTTAAATTGAGAGAGAATTAAAATAAACATGAGAAAAAATTAAACAAATTTAAATTAATTTACTAAAACACAAAGATAAGAAAAACCATTTTTACTGTAGAAGTCAATTCAGAAGATGAGAATGTTGAGAATTTAGCCTATCAGAGCTACTCTTGATATAATATTAATGATTTTTTCATATTTATAATTATTCCAATTTACACATGCATCTACTAATATGCTCTAACCTAAATCCCTCTAGTGAAAGAGCCTAACTTATCTATCTTCTCTCTCAAGCCCCTTTGAAAATATAAAATAGTAAATTACATTTAGAATAGAGATATATAACAGGCTAAACAAAATCAATCTATTTCTAGTGATGACTTTAATTATATACCTTTTCTCAGTTCTTTTAGAAAATAATATTTTTCAATACTACCCCTAAAACTTACCATGCAAATGGGTGATCAAGCCACAATCAATAATGTTAAGCACAAGAAAGGATAATGCAAAAAATAATATTATCAAATAGACAGGAAGAGAAAATTATATCAAAAGTAGTTGGTTGCCAAATTCCTAACAAAGGAGTATTTATCCTCTCATTGTCATGAGATACGTTACAATTACAAGAGGAGAATATTTAGTAAGGGGGAATTCAGAGAAAGGGAATAGAGAAAATGAATGACTCTCAATACTTACTTTTTCTAACATTTGTCTTCTATAAGGAATTGTATTCTCTTGAATTTTTTGTGTATTTTTTTTCTTCTTCTCTCTCCTCCTTCTTTGTGCAGACCAACTTAGTTTTCACGCAACCTTCACGCTGAGCGTGCTTGTCGCGCTAAGCGTGACTCTTTCCTGATTTAGCCTTCTTTCCTTAATTAGTCCTATTGGCGCTAAGCTTATTGTTCCCACTAAGTCTATGCCTCACGCTGAGAGCCTGGATGAGCTAAGCATGCCTCTTCAGATTTCTAATTTTGCTCTTTTGGACTTTATTTTACTCATTAAGCATCATAAATTCATCAACTTTTAATGTTTTCTACGCAAAAACTTAAATGATATTAAAATAACAATTATTTGCACAAAAAAGAAGAAATAGGAGAGAAAAATTACAAATATAATTTAACCCCAAAATACACTCATAATTTAACCCCAAAATACACTCATAATTAGCAGTTATCAACTTCTTTCAGGCAAGAGAGTCATAGGGTGCAAATGAGTGTACAAGAGGAAACTTCCTTTATTAAAAAATAAGCGAGAAAATCAAGGATCGCCTAGTAGCGAAGGGGTAGTCACAACATAATGATTAGATTTTCTTTTCAATCACGAGGCATACTACTATTAGGGTAGCGATAGCCTTGGTAGTTAGCTCAAATATGCACTTGCAATAGATGAATGTGAAGACAACTTTTCTTCATGGTGATTTAGAGGAGCAGATTTACATGGAATAATGTTAGTCGTTATTCATGAGTTAGTTTTATGTTGAATATTTGCAAGGAAATAACGCCTTATCTCCAATTTATGGTTCTTTTTGTAGGAATTATACATATTTTTATGTTTAGTGTGATTTTATAGAGTAGATACTCTCATTCTGTGAATTAATGTTGAATCCAACTCAGTTTTAGGCCAAAGAAGAAAAGGTTTAAGTCGCTAATGACTCGTTCAGCAAGGCAGATCCGCTCAGCGAGTGACATCTGCTTAGCAAGGCATACAACTCGCTTAGCGGATTGGGAAACCCTAGAAGAGGATCAGTCAAAGATGTGTTCGCCTAGCGCACATCCAGGCCGCCCAACGAGGATATTGTCTCTTCTCGCGCTTAGTGCGCCCAGTCTCGCTAAGCCAAAATTCACTTACTCTCGCTTAGCAAGACTGTCTCGCTAAGCGAGCCTTCGGAAGCTAAAAAGTCCAAGAGCCTTTATAACACTAAGGTTAGCGGGAGTTTGAAGAGCACATTTTTTGAAGAACAGAAGACAGAAAGAGAGCAGCAGAGGGAGCTTAGGTTAGAAGGAGTGAAGTTTAGGGTTTAGAGGTTGTAGGAGACATCTTCAACCAACTTTTGCCATTTTCTTTCACTCGAAACTATTCCTTCCTTGTATTGTGAGATTGCATTGCTTGTAATGAAAGGCTAAGCCTTTTTGTTAGGAAGTTCTACTGAAAAAAGCTTGATGTAACACTCTTACTATCTATTTAATGTTATTTTTATGTGTTCATTGTTTCTATCTATGCTTATTTTACATGCTTGTGGCTTGATCATCCATTTGTATGTATAGTTAGGATTTTTAGCATTGGAAAATGCTTTAAAGACTTAGAACTTGGTAGAGCAAGTTAGAAATCTGTATGTCTAAGAATGGAGTGCAGTGATCTAGTCCATATTATGTTGTAGGCTTAATGCAACTCTTTTAAACTAAGTTTGTTGAGGGATCAAGGACGAAATTTAAAGAGAGTTAGGCTCATTCACTAGAGGGATCTTGGTTTGAGTAATTTCTCAGTATAACAACACTAGGATAATGTTAAATAGAGAAAAATACGTATTAAACATCAAGGGAAATTCAACAGAATGACCCAACGCTTTTTACTTAATAGTTTTCACCTTCATAATTTTGATATTTAATTTATGTTCAAATAAATTTTAGTACAGAATCCAACTTGATATTTACCTTGTTTTTAATCCATACAAATGTTTGCATACTGAATGTACAATGTCTGAGTGAAACAAATTCCCTAAGGATATGATACTCGGTCTTACCGTTTTATACTACTTGAGCGAATCGGTACACTTGTCGACCAACGAACAAATAACCATAGGGGTTTAGTAAAAGTGGATTGGACTAACAGGTTTGTAAGTTGAAGAGGTCTTTGGATGGATTGAGATAATGTCCAAGGTAGTGGTATAAGTAGTTAGATTCCTACATGCTTTGGATTGACTATAAACAATTTGAGTATGGTTGTCGTATTTATGTGAGAAGCCTTGATAATGTCTCTTTTATTTTTTTGCTATGTACTTTATATGGATGATTGATTGCTAGTAACCATTTGCATGATGTGAATGAGTTGAAATGCATGTTAGGCAAGGGTTTTGAAATGAAGGACTGTGACATGAATGACTTGGATCCTGCCAAGAATATTCTTGAAATGGAGATTCACAACAAGAGGTCCATTGTGGCTCTCATAGTAGGGCTATGTTGATAAGGTGTTGGACAGGTTTGGCATGACCAGTGCTAAGTCAGTGCATATTCCACTTCCAAACCACTTCAAGCTTTTTGTAGATCAATGTCTAAAGACAGATGAAAAGGTGAAACGTATGCCAAAGTTTCCCTATGCTAATGTAGTTGGTTGCTTGATATATGTTATGGTCTGCACTAGATGAAATAATACATCGTGAAATAAATTTTCTAATTGTAGTATATTCTTGAGGATTGCAGTATATTCTTTCTCTTATATGAATGATTGTACGTAAAGGAATTGATTATAGTTTAATCTGACTAGGTACCGATAATTTTCTAATTGTTTAGCATCTCCAACTTAGTAGACTCAACCAAACATGATGCAACACACGCATCATAAGCATACAAATAAAATATATACAACCAAGAACTATGATCAACATTTTAGTTACAAAGTAAATGAAGTTTCAAACGATGATGAACTGAATATGGAAGAGTGAGGTGGCGTAGAAACTGTTGTCACGCCCTCAAGCATTTGGGTAGCCTTCTTCATGGAGGGTCTCAACGACGGATCTTCTTGAATGCACCAAATTGCTACCATCACATACTTTTCCACTCTCTTTACGTCATTCTTTGCCTCCTCATCATTTTCGATCTACCAATTTAGCTACCTTCCCTTGGCTATAACAACGATATGCCCAGTCTATAAGTGCCTCTTTTTCACTAGCCATTGCAAAGGCAACACTTGATTTGCAACATATGATCTCTAACAACACGAGATTTAGGCCATGCATCACCAGTGCAGTTTTGGAAAGGAATATTGGAATTTCATGGTGTTAGAAGGTTACTGATCTAATCTGTTTTTGGTTTTTGTAAGGTTAAGGCTAAGTTATGTTGGGAAATGGATCATGAGGGGTGTTCTTTCCACTTTGTAACTTAGCATTAATTCTGTAGTCTGTTTCCTGTGTTGTACCTCCTGTACCTGTTTTTAGTAAAATTCTTTCTTTGCCGATATTTTTTTAAATAAACTTTGATTTGGTATGTGTTTAATTATTATACCTTCAAGGATAAAGAGATGGTTGCTGAACAGGTAGTAGATTCTGCGAAGGTTTTGGCTTGGAGTTGGCTGAGATCAAGGAAAAAGGGGTTTTGCTATTCTATTTGGTTAGCAAATCTCTTGGCATGTTTGAGTGTTACTGCAATATAAAGATGTTGGGGGTTAAGGACAATGTGAATATGGTGTGAGAGTGTATCGATTATGCAGATAATAAATTTTCATATGGTTGGTGGGGGCAAAATAACAAACATTGGAAGGTAATTTTTATATACCACGTATGAGATTTTATCACTGGATGTTTGATAGATTTGTTGTGTCACTTATTGGGGAGTTTGGATGATGTATATGTGCGGGGTACTGGAGTGTTAAGTAAAATGTGTAAAGGTTGTGATGATTAGTGCACTACGACAATGACTGATGAGAAGCAATCAACAATATATCAAATTTGTTGCAGCATATATAGAAGAGGGGCGTGGAAATTGATGTCAGGTACATTGAAGGAAGGTTAAGAAGCTGTCATGTAGATGGAATTACTCTATAAGGAATGGTGGACGTTTGGGTTGGGCCATTCATCAAACAGAAGGGGGGGCAGCAGAACTGGCAGGGTGAATAGGTGCATGAGGTTATGTTCTTTTAGACATTTGTAGTATCAAGAAACAGCAGAAACATATTTCTAAATTCAGCATTATGAAACATAACAGGTTTAAATATAACAACTTATATTTTTAATTCCTTAATCTTCCTCATTACTTGCAGGGATGTAAAACATGCATGCTATTAATGATATATTCACACGAGAGAAACCAAAATAAGTAACGAGGAAGATTACAGGAATTAAAAATACAAGTTGTTATATATAGACTTCAATTTCAAATATATTTTCTGTCATTCAGTAGTCTAATTCATTTATCTATCATTTCAATTACATGGGTATGAATAGAAAACAGGTACAAGCTAGAAGGTTTATACCAACTTCTATTTACATGTATGCTTTAATTTCTTTCAAACTTTTCGGTAAACTGATATGAATTTCACTTTAAGTGTTTTTTTAGATTAGCTTGAGAAACTACAACTAACAAACAAAATCCCTGCCTAATATAATCACTCGATCAAAAGGGGTTAGTACTGTATTTGTATTTTATTTAGCTCCTTAATTAGTCGAGTCAGTTAGTTGAAACAAAAAATGAGTTTTTTTTTTTGGCTTGTACACATGCAATCCAAACAAATAATGTGATAATCTTTACTTTCATTTTCATATAAACTATTATATTTTACACTTTATTGCGTGAATTAATTGCTTCTTTAATTGGTTTCTCAAATAGTGATGATCTTCCACCAATAATAAAATGTCACGCAATTGAAGTCTTGTTATTTCAAAGTATTCTCGGAAAGGCAACAACAATCAAAACCTTTTTCCTACATTTTTCTTTTTCATTTTTAAAATTTGCATGGTTCTTATTGGAAATAAACAAGAAGTTTAAAATGACAATAGGGAATTTGCTTCTGGTGAAGACAGCAACAGGAACATGCTTCCTCTTCTGAGCTGAATAGTTGAAAACTAGAAGTCAGATTAAGTAGCAATCCTATCCGCTTTTCAAACTTGACTAATTTGTTTATTCTTTATTACATCAACACGCCTATTGCCTACCTTATGATCCAGATTCTCATTAATCTTTATCTGTCGTTTACAAGTTTACTGTTAATTAAATAAACTTGACCGGTTTGTATGCCTTTTATATTGTTAAATATTGTGATACATAAACCTCTACACGTTAACTTGTCCCGCTAGAACAAGAAAGTATATATCATTGTTTCTAAAATTACTATAAATCTTAGGGACTATGAATTCATGACTTGAATTTTTTTTGTTTCCATGATATTGATATAGAGTATTTATCAAATTTTGTTGATCATTAATTTTTATCGGAAAACCTAATAGACTATCTTTAATAGAGTCTTTCATTCTAATTATTTTAATTTTATCTGTAAGATTTAAACTTAAGACTGATATTATTAACAAAGAAAAAGCAAACATAGCCGCATATATTGAGTTGGCTTGAATCTATTCTAGGCCATGCTTGTTGCACTTCTTTAACATTTCACCTTAAAATAGAAAAAGCAAACATGGCTGCATATATTGAGTTGGCTTGCTACAAAATTAAAATTAAAAGCATGCACTCAAGGGAAGCATATTCTGTACATTTAATTATATCTCTTTGAACCCAGGGAGAACTTAATCACCTTGATTCAGTTTATTAGATAATTATGAATTTGTGATATTTGAATCTTCCTTTTTACAAAATTTGTCTTCTTTTGTTCAAATTCAGTTTCTGGTTTTCATTGATTTTCTAATGTGAAACTGCTAATGAATTAAATTGATCTGTTGCATGCCTAAGTGTTGATACTTCTCTGACTTGAAAACTCGGTAAGGAATTTTGTTTAGCATATATAATGAATTCAGAGTGCTTTTGTTTAGTATAATGAGTTAAGAAAAATTACGGATAAAAAAAGAGTTAAAAATTATCATTCAAATACTCTTTAATTAATATAATGATTAATTATTATTTCTTGCATGCATCAGATGTAAAAAGTGAAGCTTCATCACCTATTAACACAAGAAGATCATAAGGGGAAAACAATCACATTTAGCTAGTGGCTAATGAATTGTTTCGGAATTATTTATCAAACTTGACTTCTGTAATTTTGAAGTTGTTGGAGTACTCGTACTACTTATTACATTGTAAGTACCTTTAATTATTGAACAAATGATTTCATTTTACAATTTTAATTTTTAAGTTGTTATATTTATAAACATTTTAGTATACAATAACAGCAATGAGGACTAAACCTAATTCTTTATACATACTACGTAAACATTTACCACTTGGCCGATCCCAGTGGATGTGTTATATTTATGTCTTGCTTCTTTTAAGGCCGTCATTTTATACAACCTATAAAATGATAATTAAAATGGTGGCTCATGATAAACCATCATTTCATACTGAATGACAGTGAATTATAGAGTTTTTGGAAACGCCATTCATGTAAAAGAAACGACAGTTATAACAGCCATTTAAAAAAAAGAAAGAAATTGCATTAATTTTTTTGTACTGAATTAATTGAACATAAAATGATTTCTGAATGCAAAATGTCTTAGACCGCAACTATAAAAGTCAAATTATACAACTTGATAATACAAGCAACCAGGTAAGGAGGACATAGGTTTTACACCAAAGAATGGAAAACTGAGCATGGAACTTTTGAATTCAACATCCTCCATATTGTTTCCCTCCTCATAGACATAAATTAGGGACCAGTTTAGACTTCCAATTTTGTTCCTTGCTGTGACCATAACCCTCTCGCCACATGGTATCGGGTATTTGACGTCACATAAAATCTCAACTTCATTCCATTCATGCTTAGAAAATACCCCCTCCTCTTTGCATTGTAGATCACACCAAAGAATTGGATTCCACTTACAAGTTATGTAGTTACATGAAGAACTGAATTGCTTAGTGCCATTGATGAGTAAAGTAAACTCAAAATCCAACACCCAACTGGCTCTATTAATGTAGGCTTCTACACTAAAACATAGAGCTATCTTGGGGAATTTCTTCCGGAACCAGAATTGCATTGATGATGTCCTGCTTCCTGGCTTGTACCAATTCAAGCTCCCAGCTTGAAGCAGTTTAAACAAGAAACCAAAATTATGACACTCAAGTGGATTGGGACTACATACTTCGATCACATTATGGAAGCTTATGTATGGAAAACACAAATCAAGGTAAATAAACGAACCTTCATTATAGTCAACCATGGCACTTGGAGATTTTTCTGAACTCACCTTTTCTTTGTCTTCATGGTATCCTTCAAATAATTGAAATCCCCTCTTACCATAATCTGTTATCACTTCAACATTAGGCAATATATGGATACTAATTGGTAGTTGATAAAGCTGTGTGCATTGCCTCAGGTACAATCGTTCAAGCCCAACAAGATTTCCAATTGAATGTGGCAATTTGGTTATCCCAGTCTTGTCTAAATAAACATCTTTTATTTTATCCATCTTTCCCACTACTTCTGGGAAGCTTTTAAGACGAAAGCACTCCGTGAGATCTAGAAACTCGAGAGATTCCAGCTTGATGCAGGGTACTAGAATTTCAAGCTGAGTGCATCCTATAGCACTCAAGAAGAGGAGATTGTCAAGAAACCCAACAGAATCATGAACTTTAATTAAATTGGTGCAGTTATCAAGAGAAAGATGTCTTAGGAATGGTACTTCACAGAGGCTATGTAATTCAGTTAGGAACTTGCAATCTTCAAAATTAACTGAAATCAAGGATTCAAACCTCTGCAACAAATAACAACAGATTACGCTAATTAGTAAGATGAAATTCACATTGAAACTAAAATCTTTGAAACTGATACATGCCTTGAGTGGTTGGAAGAATTCTAGGCAACTCTGAGGCATGTTGAGTATCTCAAGTTCTTTAGGATTGAAATCAGGTGGTAAAGATGGTGATGGATAAGAACTCCATTCCAGCACTCTCAAACTATTTGGCAGATGTTGGGGGATTGAAGAAAAGATTGCTTGCCCAATAATAACCAGAATTTTGAGGTTTTTCATTTTCTTGAAGGCTTTTCCACTCCACTGCACTTCTTTCTTGTCACGGACATTGAGCATAATGGCTTCAATTTTATCAGTTCCCTTTAGAAGGCAAAGTGTAATTTAACCATAAAAGTTTGGATAAATTTACAAATTCTAGATTTTAATGCTTTGCTAACAAATTTCATCAAACTTTGAAAATTAAGTGTGCTAAGAATTCAGAAATTAAGAATATTGGTCAAATTTTGTGAATAAAGGAATTGAAAAGAGAAGAAATAGCATGAAGTTTTAAGTTATCATACCTTATTTTCTTCCAAAACACGAACAATATCCTCATCAAGCCACAATCTACTGCGTTTTCTAGGCTTTAATTTTGATTCTTGCCTTACAATTTCCCTGCCCATGTGCTGAATTAAGTCATGCATTTTCACACAACCAGACTCATCAATCTTTATGAGAGATTTGTCAGACAACACTCTAATACCATCTTCTGCATGAAAACCACGAGCATGTAGCATTTGTTTGACAAACCGCATATTACAAGTATTGAAAAAGCAAGCAATGTCAAGGAAAATTCCCTTTTCATCTTCTTCCAAACCATCATAACTCACTTTAAGTATATCATGGATCCCTCTATGAGGAATTCTTTCATATTTATCTAATGCAGAATTACATTCATCTAAACTTTTCCCAAATAAGTGAGAACCTATCACTTCCAAAGCCAATGGAAGGCCACATGCATAAAAAACTGCACGGTTTAAAATATCCACATAACTTGGGTCAAATTTGTTTCTTTTAAAGGCATGCCAACTAAACAATTCAAAAGCTTTTTCATCATTTAACTGTTTAACCTCATGCAATTTTACAACCCCATGAGTAGCTAGCAACTTTTTGTCTCTTGTTGTGATTATAATCTTGCTGCCAGAGCCAAACCAACAGTATCCTCCAGCAAGTACCTGTAACTGCACCAATTTGTCAACATCATCCAAAATCAAAAGGACCTTCTTTTTTCGAAGCCTCCTTTCTATGATCGGAATTCCTCTACTGACATCTCCAACTTTGATATCCTTCTCCCCAAGTATATCAGAAAGTAGTGTTTCTTGGAGTTGTACAAGACGATGCTTGCTAATGGCTTTTTCTCTAATGTCAGCAAGAAAACACAAACCTTCAAATTGATCAGCAATCATGTTATATGCAGCACGAGCAACTGTGGTCTTACCTATTCCTCCAATACCATAAATACCAACCATGCTGACCTCGGACCCAGATCCTAGGAGAGACATCACTTCTAGCACTGAAGACTCTAGCCCAACTGGGTTATCAGCAACATGTAAAGGAGTGCGATTGATCTTCTTAGAGGCCTCATCAACAATCTTTTTAATAAACTTATATTCTGATTCAGACCTGCCCATCATAGAAATAAAGTACATGTGAATTGAAATTAAAGAATTGTGCTCATGTCTAGTATATTCACTTTGATCAAATTATTAACCACATAAAATTTAATCCCTCAATTCAGTAGTTTCCTTCAACCGGATTCATATGTTTTATTTTCCTTTCCTTTCTAACACACACACACAAGGATGGTATGATGTACCCGTGTTGGAAATGCCATCCTGATAGATTAGCTGCTTCGTGCAAAGCCTTCCTCCATTTTTGCACCTTGCCCTTGTCATCTTGAAACCTTTCTTTATGCTTTGCCAAAGCTTCTGCATAAGTCCCAGTCTGATACCGAACTTGTGACGGATCCACATCATAAAAAACCGGCCAAACCAATCGACCTTCAACCTTTAAGCACTCAAGGATCTCAACAAGTTCATCCAAACAATATGTTGAGGATGCATAGCTCTTGGAGAAAACAATGATGCCGATCCTAGATTCTCGGATGGCTTTGAGAAGAGTTGGTGTAATTTCCTCCCCTCTTCTAAGCCCTTCATCGTCAATGAAAGCATGGATTCCCCTTTGTTTAAGAGAATTGTAGAGATTGTCCGTGAAACTATGGCGAGTATCTATGCCACTAAAACTGAGGAACACATCATAAGTCCATCCACATGTGAAGGAACACAAGGATGGTGTTGGCTGCTTTATCATCACTTAGGAACTCGAAAATTGTAACAACCACAGGACCTAACCTATTTTAGAAGGTGAATTGCAAAAGGCCAAGCAAAACACAATTTAAGTTCCAAAAGAGCATAACCATTTCTCAATAGTCTTTGTGCATAAAATAATAACTACGAGTCGTTACAAAATTATAAAAGCTAAGAGTAAACTGTAAAAGTTAAATCACCTGAGTGAAGACTAGAGAGGAGATTTGTTGAGAATCTGAGCACTAGAGGCATTGCACAATTGAGTTTTTAGTACCTCTGTGGGTAGTGGTGATGGTTAGAAGGAAGGAGCATATGGAAAAGAGAGAACGAGAGTGAGAGAGAAAGAGAAACCATAACCTCCAAGTCCCAAAACCGAAATCTATCACCAACCAAACAAGTGTACAAGACTGATGATGAAGGAGTAACTGTTTATTCAAGGAGGACGTGGTTTTATATAATACATGTTACCCTATATGTAATTAAGATTGGACGGTTCATATTATTGAATTTTAATTTAGACACAAACCAAAGTCCAACAAAGAAAAACAAAACACAAAAGGACAAGGCTAGGATTCATTCTAGGAACATACGCGGTCGTTTGATGAGTAAATAGGAGAATTGAGTTGAAGATGAAGAATGAGAAGGGGAGTGAATGCATGTGCCATGGCTTTGGCAAATAGTGGAATCCATGCATTGTCAAGAAAAGAATTAGTATTAAGCGCGTCAACCTTATTTTATACGATAAATAAATTGAGAGAGATGCCCCATGCCATGTCATGTGTTCACATTCGATTTTTTTAAATCAGGGCTATTAGGGTATTGACTCTCCCATCTTGAGACTCTCAAATATTTGCATAAGTTTTTTTTTTTATTATTCACTATCTGAACTTTGTCTTTTTCAATGCATGTAAAGTGTAAACAGTAACAAATTTGAAAAATCAAATTAAAGAAAAGCAATAAATATATATTCAATTAGTATTTATGTACAATTTATAAATATAATTTTTTAATAAATATTTGATTTAGAGTGGTGGACAAATTTATATAAATATTACGTTATCCTTTTAAAGTAATAATTTTTTATATTTAAATTATATTTTACATAAATATCTAAGTATTCACATAAAGACGTTCAAACAATGAGTCTGCCATATATATATTAAAAGTGCATTATTCAAAGACGCATTGTTTACTTTACAATATTGATATTTGGAGCCAACGTGGTCATAATCACGATGTATCAAAATCATAATATGGCATAGATTGATAGTAGATTTATAGAAAGGGGGCACAATATGAGGAATTAATAAAATTGAACGGTTGAAAATTTTTCAACTGCATGACAAATTTGGCGTATAAAGAAAAAAAATTTAAAATAATAAAATAAAAATCCTGCTAATCAAAATCTTTAAAATATTAATTAAAAAATAAAAAAATTATTATATAAATGACAGGAAAACATAAGAAAAATTTTATCTTTCAATAAAAATATTTTTATTTTAACTCTTAACTACCTCGTACCTGATAATGATTAGCATTTGCCATAAATAAAAAGAACAACTTCTTTTCCACCAAAGTGAAAGGCAAAAAATTTCTTCCCCTTTTACTTTTAAGTTTTATGGCACCAAGACCATCGTGACGTCTCCACACGCTGTGTCGTTTTGGACTTTCTTCCTTCCGCACACTGACAACATCAGCTCAGACATTCAGACGCAGATAATGTTTTTAATTTTCAACGCGTGGAAACAGGAACTAAATTAACAAAATGGACTCGTTCAAGATGCAAACAAATTAACACATGGGTAGACTTTATCATAGTATGCTTTTAGAAGTAATTATTATAAAATTAATAAATTTATTATAGATAATAATTTATAGTTAGACGAGAGTATAAATATTAATACATATAGTATTATTATTTATTTTATTCTTAAAATAATGATTTTATTTCACCCTCCTTCAAAGGTTCCACCAACTTCCATGCATAAAAGGGAACACATTTTCATAGCTTTCACAACACAACTCGAATGATACGATGAAGACGCCATATGGTAGTTTTAAGCATGGAACCTATTTTCCCTTCTCAAGAATAATGGCATCTTTCATTTCAAGCACTTTAACGTATCATAACATCAAAGAAAACAATATAGTAATATAATATAATAAAGTTATCCCTTTTTCCTTGCATTTTTTCTGCCTTTTCACTTGCTAAAAGACAAAGAATCCTCCTTTTTTCGTCTTGGGGTTCATAAATATAAACTATAAATAAACAACTAAATATTAATAAACTTCTGTTTATGGGGGCAGCCCAACCAGAGTGTGAGAATTGAATTCATTCAGATTTGAACAATGTGGGTTAAGGTTGTTTTTATTCTCCTTGCAGCACTTTCTCTATTTCACTCAGCAGCAGCTTCTCTTAATCGTAGCAGTTTCCCAGCAGATTTCTTCTTTGGAACAGCTTCTTCAGCTTACCAGGTGTTGTTCTGTCCCCAACTTGTTTAAGTCTTTAGTCTTTCAATCTTTCTATGTAAAAGGTTGGATCTTATTTGCATTTCTGGGTTCTGTGTACTTGGGATATGAAGTATGAAGGTGCAGCACGTGAAGGTGGCAAGGGACCTAGTATATGGGACACCTTCACTCATAGCCACCCAGGTTTGCATCTCCTCTCTTCTTTATTTCTGTTATCTTTCTTTCTTCTTTTTTTCCACCTTATTTCTTTGTTTGTTCATCTTAAGTAGCAATGTTTCATGGTTATTTCCCTTTGTCAATATATTTTAAGTAGCAATTTTAACTGCTATTAAACCGATCAATAATACCCAAAGAGTTGAATGGGGCGAGCTTAAGTGAAAATAATAATAATAATAATAATAATAAGGATAATGCTAAAATATATATTGGGTTAGCATTGAAGAAGATTTACTTCAATGACCCCACATTTCATCTATTTGATTGACCGAATTGATTTTGGGGGGCTAATGTGTGGGAAGAGAAAAACAATGACTATCTCTGTCAACAATATAAGCAATGCTGCTTCTTGGCAAAGCGAATTTCATGGTATTTTTCTCATTTTGAAGTTGGTTTATACAAGGTACTTTAAGATAGAACAGAGTTGGTTTATTGGATAATGAAAAAAACTCAAAATATTGAGACATTTTTCTCGGTTGTGCAGACAGAATATCAGACCACAGTAATGGGGATGTTGCCATTGATTCATACCACCGCTACAAGGTACTTTCATTCTCTTGATTTGAATTTAGAGATCTAGATGAATTTCCTTAGCTTTTGAGATTTTGTTTCATCTCGATTGATGATATTGTTTGTTCACACACAAAAAAAAATTCAGGAAGATGTGGCCATGATGAAGGATATTGGATTCAATGCCTACAGGTTCTCCATCTCTTGGCCAAGAATACTACCTCGTGAGAAACTCTAATCATCCTTTAGTTATCCTCAGATTAGTTGTTTGATAAATTGTTATTTATTATTTTGGTTTTTGGATCATTAGTTTGCATTATTTAAAGGGAGTTATTAGCACTTTGAATTCCATTTAGATTTTGGTGTGTCCATAATGCAATTAAGCTTAAACCACCTTGAATTTTAGGTGGAAACCTGCAGGGAGGAGTTAACCGAGAAGGCATCACATATTACAACAATCTCATAAATGAACTGATAGCAAATGGTCAGAAGAAGTCAATTTTCTCTCTCTTTCAATCTCTCGTGATACTCAAAATCAAACTAAATTAGATGTACCTTTTTTGTTTACACTTTACAGGACAACAGCCCTTTATAACTCTATTTCACTCTGATTTCCCTCAAGCTCTTGAAGATGAATATGGTGGTTTTCTAAGTCCCAAAATTGAGTAAGCAATAGTGAAATATTTTATCTAGAATAGATTGAAATGGACGTGTCCTTATTATTCACTCCCAACTGATGAAGAATTGGTACTTTGATTTTGCAAACAGGCAAGATTTTGCAAATTATGCAGAAGTATGCTTTAGGGAATTTGGTGACAGGGTTAAGCACTGGATTACATTAAATGAGCCAGTGCTATATAGCACTGGAGGTTATGCAAGTGGTGGATCCCCACCCAATAGATGCTCCAAGTGGTTTGCTAACTGCACCGCTGGTGATTCTACTACTGAGCCCTATGTGGTTACACACCACCTCATACTTGCTCATGCTGCAGCGGTAAAAGTCTACAGGGAGAAGTTCCAGGTTAATGCATTATTATTATTATTTTAAATACAACAGTGAATAGAATTGGTTAGAATTTAAGACAAAAACCATTCATTATGTGGTTAGTACAAGATAAATTGACAGTGAATGATTTTCTAATAGGCTTCTCAGAAGGGTCAAATTGGGGTAACACTTAATTCTGCCTGGGTTGTGCCACTTTCTCAATCAAAAGAGGACAGAGAAGCCGCATATCGCGGTCTTGCTTTTATGTATGACTGGTAAGTGTCTTTGCCACTTAGAACCACTCTTCTTGTTTTCAGTTCTGTTAAATTTCACAAAAGTTTGTGATGCAGTACAAAAAGAGTGGGATTTCGTAGCAGATAATTAGCTTTTTCTTTGTCTCCTTTTTTATTGCATATTTTTTATTTTAAAAGGCTGAGGCTTTTGAGTCACTCAGGATTTATTCCTTTTATTAGGCATTATGTCATTGACCATTAGCATTAGGAATGTCGTAGATTTGATTTTGTCTAAGATCTGCTCTTGAAATTCCTTAACTTAATAGATAATAGAGACTTGAACTTCTATATAAGGTAATAAAAAAAAGACTTGGGGAGGGGAGGAAAAATAAAAAAAGTTTGAGAATTTTCTCAATTTATCGGTATCCTAACGAATCAAAGGGCTTTGGGATTGCAAGATCTGTTTTACGACATAAGCTGCATCAGTTTGTGTGTTGTTTTCGTTTTTGGGGTTTATTATGGTACCTTTATTTTATCCTGGGTTTTAGTACCTTGATGAATTATAAAGTATTTATTGGTTGCTGCTTAAACATTTAATGTGAGAACCAGGTGGAAATTGCAACCAATAAATGTTTTAACAGCTTATCACACTACCATTCTCCAGTTAACAAAATGAATACCATAACAACTAGCAGTTTTTTAATATTTTGTGGTGACACAGTCAGATCTAACTGGTGTTTTTGTGTTTATTGAAGGTTCATGGAACCACTTTACTCGGGAACATATCCTGCTGTAATGGTTAACAGAGTTGGAGGTCGTTTGCCAAAGTTTACCAGAAGGGAATACTTGATGGTTAAAGGGTCTTATGATTTTATAGGATTAAATTATTACACTTCAACTTATGCAACTAGTTCTCCTTGCCCACGCCAAAGGCCAACTGCCTTTACAGACGCTTGTGTTAGATTTACTAGTACGTCAAATTCATACATACTTTCCAATTAACTTGTATTGAATTTTCCTGTACACTTGCTTACTCATGATCCATTTTGTTGCTCTTGCATCAGCTGTGAGAAATGGGCTTCTCATTGGTCCAAAGGTACTTGCATCTGGAGATAGCTTTTACTCTGTTTAGATTCTTTTAGTGAATGACAATGATTAGTTATCACTTCATTAGTACTAGTTAGCCAAGAGTTCACTCTATTTACAAATAGTTGCACCTTATTTTTCACTAAACCTACTCCATAAGAATTTTTCAGAAATGAGTTGAGAAATGAATAATTTTGCAGGCAGCCTCAGACTGGCTCTACGTCTATCCACCAGGAATTCAAGGTCTACTAGAGTACACTAAGGAGAAATTTAACAACCCAATTATTTACATCACAGAAAATGGTAAAATTATCTGCAATGTTATGTCACTTTTTTTCTTCCTAAAATTGAATTTTACCATGGTAAAATACTCATTTTTCCGTATCGATGAATTGTGTTATTTGAATTTTTGCAGGAATTGACGAGGTTAATGACGGGAAAATGTTACTTAATGACAGAACAAGGATTGATTATATCAGTCACCATCTTTTGTATCTTCAAAGGGCCATAAGGTGAGTTTAAAGTGAACATTTTTAGATGAGTCTTATGAAATTTACTTTAGACCTCTTATTTTCTTGACTCAATAATTGTAAGCTAAGGCTAAAACTTTGAATCTGGTAGGAATGGAGTGAGGGTGAAAGGATACTTTGCATGGTCATTGTTGGACAATTTTGAATGGAATGCTGGGTACAGTCTTCGCTTTGGGCTCGTGTATGTGGATTACAAGAATGGATTGAAAAGACACCGCAAAAGATCAGCTTTGTGGTTCAAAATATTTCTTCACCAATGAAATGATCCTTTGTAGTGAAAGACAGAATTGATGGGGAAGAAATAAGAATATGTTGTTTCTTTCTTAATCCTAGTCATTTGCTTTAGGCCATTGTAAGATCTAAGCAGAGCTACTTTGATGATTTCTGATAGCCTGCCAATGGTGAGGCTTCATGGTTATCTGTATAACTTACTTTCATTAATAAGTTTATGTATTTGGTTTTCCTGTCCCAGCCCCAACACTCATATAACGACAACCAAGAACTCTCTAGGAACTCCAGCACGTTTTAATTATTTTAATTAGGCTTAATTATATTTTTATTCCTCTAGGTATTACATGTGTGTTTGATCTCTCAAATTTTAATTGCCTCAATTGGATTTCTAAATGTTCATTGCATTTAATCTCAATAATTGATTAACATCTAAACATTATGTTCAAAATGAAAACTTATGTTCAACATCATGATAATAAATTAATAATTGATCCATCCATTGTATAAGCCAAAAACGTAAGTTCAAGACACCTGATAAACTAGTGAAAATGTTTCTTACTATTCAATAGTTATATCATATTTTTTCCACCAAACATTTTAACATTATTTGGTCACTATTTGTGAACAGACAAATTTAAATTATCTATGCATTTTTGTGCGTCATTGACCAGAGTGAACTGCCACTGTTGCTATAGAATCCTTTAGACAGAGGGAGGTAGTTATTGGACTTGGATCCTGTTTAGGATACAAGTTCGGTATTATTGGGCCAAAAGAAAATAAACAGAAGGTTAAAGCAGTTATTGGTCCCAACATCATTGTTATTGGTCTCTATCAAGTGGTGGAAACTTTTTTTCCGGAAAATATCCTTCTTATGGAATCACGTTTCGGTCTAGTACAAGGGTGCAAACAAAATCTTAAAAATGGAATCATGATTTCATTTTAGATTTTGTATATGGAAATGTGTTTTTGTTTTATATTTTGTTTGGACCCCTGCATTACAATGGAACATGAAATTACGTTTTCATTATGTATTTGTTGGGATGTGGGGAAGGTGAAGGGGAAGAGAAGGGGTGTGGTGGGTTTGAAATAAAGGATAAAATGGTCTTTTCATGAATTTTAATAGAAATTCTTGTTGGGACTTGAGACCAATAGCAACTCCCAACAAGAGACCATGAATTTAAAATGTTAAGACATTATTAACTCACTCTCACTTTTTTTTGTCAACTTAATTTTTAAAAGCTTTCTCAACAAGCTGACAAATTAATTTTTTTTTTTTAATGAAAAAGTTGTATCTAATACAGAATGGCAGGTCCATAAGTTTCCAATCCCATGAGAGAGAGCAATGCCCATATAGATTATTTTCCACTGCACACTTCTGTCCGGTTGAACCTCTGCTGGCTTACTAACATGTCATTTACACCCATTCGGTGGTATTCAGGGTCTGTCTGTTCTACCAATTTTTCATAGAAAAACACACAATTATATTCAAAAGGAAAATTCAATATTAATTAACTAAAAATTGCTGTTGCAAATAGTCGGAAGAATTGTAACGGAACAACTAAAATTGTTTTAAAGTATTAGCTGATATTTAAATAAATGTATTTATGTATGTACAGCTGAATTCAAATAAATGTATTTATCTAAATTTGTAACTGAATATCAGCTAATATAAAGTTTGTGTATAATCTTGAGTTAGCATTTTCGATTCTCAAAGAATTGGGTTGTAAGCAATGTTTAATCAGTTTGATAAGTGATTTAATGATCAAAGTTTAATGACATTTATTGTAAGTGACTTTAATCTAATTTATAAAAAGTTAAGAATGACATCAATTTAATTCTCTAAAAAATCAAAACCAAATTCTGGAATAAACCCAATAAATATAACTTCATTGGATGCTGTGGTAGTGCAGAGACATAGTGTATTTAATCCCCCCACCCCCTTATTGCATATGTAATTGTTGGCCAACATGGCAACATCAATAATGTCTTGTTTTCTCTACCATCATGGATATATATAACTAATAACTAGACCTAGGGCCAACAAACATGCTCCTGCAAGCTTTTGAAAGCGGATTTTCATCTCCAAAATTTAGTAAAGAATGGAAATAGTAGGAAATAATTCCTTATCTCATCGAACTTAGAAATTCAAAGCAAAATTAAACTAATATAAAGTCTACAAGACTATAACAAATATAGAACTCTACTTATGCATTTTCCTTTTGGCTCATAGATCACTTCAAACCTAACCTATGCAACGTATTTACCTAAGATGTTACATATATTTCCTATTTTGTATAGAATCGCAATCATGGGTAGATATTCTACCTCCAATAATGCACAATGCTGAACCTCTCCTTGAGAATTTACATAAAGCACTTTATAAGATCAAAACAAGATGAAATGCTTGCTTAAGTAGACATGAGCTAAAAGAGGACTCAATAAATGCACATGGAAGAGGGACAATCCTCACATGTAAGAAACATGGTCCTCCACTGCTTTGCTTCCTGAATGCAAAGCATTTCCACTTTGGTTTCTTATGGTGCAGCCAATCACACCCCTTCTCCTTATCCCCTTTTGCCAAATTATTCACCCATCACTTTTGCCCCTGACAAATAGTTCAAAGTCTCAAATGGGCCCATCCTTTGCACAACTCAACTGTATAACTTGTCTGTTCTGACCAAAGCATGAAGGACCTTTCAATTTTCTTGCAAAAAGAGCCCTTCCATTAAAAAGGGACTTATACATAAAATTAGCATTAAACAAGAGTACATGGTAACTTAATTTACTTGTTAGAGTATTAGTTAGTGCCAAACTAGTAGGGAGTAGTGACCCACTTGCCACTTTGTTGTACAGTATTTTCCTATCGTATACTAATGATGAAGACGAAGCTATGATTGGTGTTCACCCAATAATGCAGCCTTAATTGCTCAGGTGCTTGTACTAATTGGTCGCTTTGCTTGTCCTCCAAGCTGGGTACAAACCATAAATGGGTTTGGAATAAGTTAACTTGTGGGTGTCATAGCCTGTGTTGGTGGAATTCAATCCATTTAACAAGGATACCAATGTAATTAATGGACTATATATCCTTCACACAAATACTGTGTCTTTTCTATGATTCAATATTCTTCTAGCCAAATAAACATTGTTTAATTTATGATTTTGTTAAACATGCACTTTTTTTAAGAGTTAAACATGCACTTGTGAACATATTTTAAGAACTAAAAAAATTGTTAAGTTTATATTAGGAAAGACATTTATTACAACTGTTTTTTTATTTGTCATTTTTTAAGAAAGTTTTTATTATACACTACTGTGTGATATCTCATTGAAAACTGTAATTTATCATATATTTATTAACTTTTATAATAATTATTTAAAATTAATATCAACTATAATTTTTAATTGTTATCCGTGTAAAATTGTTTGCTCTAACTGCATATGAAAATTAAACTTTTTTAACATTTGGAACAAATTATTATGTAGAACCCTATGGAAAATGCTCCTACTTCAACTCTTTCAATTTATATTTTACCTTGGGATTGGCATCTTCGCCTACGCAGACGCAGGATTGTGCCACAGACGGATTTTCATCCACTGAACACTTGGACACATTATTTTCTTGAATTTTACTCAAAGTGAACATATAAGATAGTAGGGTTATGACTCTACATATTCTTAACTAATATTATGATGTCTTGGAAAAAAGAGTAATTAATTAACTAGACCATATTTATACACTATCGAAAACGATAGTGCCATAAGTCATAGCCACACCACCTCAACAATCCAAATGGTTACTTGTTTGTGCAATATTCCTTGCTTAATAATAAAAAATTGAAAAGGTTTCAAAAACTTGAGTAGTTAATGGCGTAATTCAACCTTGTCTTGCAACCCTTCCTACCAGAGAAAACGTGCCATTAAACTATTAAATAAACTACCCCTTCTACAACTTCAGTTTGTTTCTAGTTTGCTTGTTTTTGTTATAGAATTTTTTAAATTTGAATATCTATTAATTGGTGAATTTAGAATTATAAAAATGAGTTGAATGAATAGTTGGATTTTTATTTTGTACAAATCTATATAATTATGTGATCTATTATAAAATTGAATGAATAGTATATATATATAGTCTTGAAGACATTATTCTAAAAATATTATCTAATATATTTTTCTCATTTAGTGACTAAAAGTAGTAGAACAAGAGACACTCTCAATACTATTTGATAGTGCTGCAATGACTTGTTAATAAAGGTCTACTTATAGGATTACTATACAAGTTTGATATATATAATTATATATCAATTCGATCTATTAGTTCTAAAATTTAGTATGTATCTAATTAACCTTTTATAATTTGCCCTTCATCAATTAGATAAACTATAATTCTGATAACCTCATTTCCTCTTATGGTTTTGACCAGTTAACTACCGCTTTGTATTGTTAGATTTACCAAAATGCCAAATTAAACCATAACCTTTTGAAGTCTACTGAAACATATCCAATTTCAGCTAAGAAGAGAAATTAAGACATAAATAAATATATAATAATGATAGTTGGCTTTCTCTTCTTTGCCAATTGATTATGAAGTTTCTGGCATATTCCTAAAGTCAAGATCCACTAATATATAATTTCCTTCTTATAAGAAAAAGGAAGTTTTTCTCTCCACTTGCACCTTGATTCCAACAAAGTATTTCTTAATCTTAATTCCAGACGATGGAACAATTAATTATCAAATAGCTAGCTAGTTGTTCTTCCCTTTTGAACTAAAGTATGAGGAGTTGATCGGCAAAAAAATTCATCAACTACTATTTACAACCTAGCATTGCTAGCTCTCGAGCCAGAATCCAAATGAATAAAGTTGTAAAGACAACTAATAAGATTGGTACACCCACTTTCACCAAAATATATAGGACAATATTTTAGAGTTGTTACGCATGTTTTATAAGCAGTTATAAGCGATTACATATAACCACCTAATAATCACAAATAATCAAAGCCTTAACTCTAATATAATCTTATATTCTAGAGGTCCAATCGGTGTAGTTAAGCTATGAATATCAGTTCTTAATTCTAATTTTTTTGGACACATCACGTCAATTCCAGGATTATTTGTTTATGCTCAATTTAAGGAATATATACGTCCGAAGACAAAGTCCATGCAAAAATTTGTGTGACATGACGATACCACTTTGGTATATTTGAATGTCTCAACAAAGAAACTCCCAACTAATATAAAAGGTAATAAACCTGTAAAAAAAAACTAAAAGTTAATAAATAGGTTACAACCAAAGAAAGAGATGATATATAAATTGCGGTAGAAAAATACACAAAACATATTAAAATGTTATGTAATGGTTGTTTTTTACTTGTAATAATTGAATAAAAGTTATACATCAATTATTGCTTTTAGGTAGGAGAATGCTGTTGCAATAATTGGTATTAGTAGGAAAGAAAAATAAAACTGGAAAACCTTTTCTTATATTAAATACTAAGCTTCAATTCAACCAATTATTGCTTCTGCTATGCGTAGACTAAATCCAACTATACATAATATATAATCGAAAGATTAAAATTTAGTTTAATAAATTCAGGACTTCGGGGCGTAAGAGGAATAAATCGCTTGTGATAAAATAAATAAATATGTGTAACCCTCTTATAATTCAATTATTATATATTAGAATCATGCTCGTGACTTGAGATTGTGCGCGATAATGGGCATTATGCATGCATGATGTTTTAAGAATTTCAGGAGTCAGAGATAAATGCCTTTATCTTTACATGTCAATGCCAGGTTTGTATATATATGCATGTGTTAAATTGAAAATTCCATTCACATGCCCGCACGATTTTTGAATGCTTATGATGGAATAAAAGGAAAATATTATACTGTATTTATAATCAATATAATAGTAAAAGAAAGTGATAATAATTGTCTTTTGGAGGCTACACACGCAGTTAATCTCTCTCTCGATCTTTTTTTTTTAAGTAGGATTTAGATGGAATTAATCTTTGCTACTTATATTTTTCACCGTGTTAACAAAAAACTGAACCTTCCATTTGAAAAGAGATAATTAAAATACCCAATATTCAACTATAAATGAAACTGTTAAAATATTGGTATGATAAATAATGAACCTTATGATGGGGCTATTTTTAGAGATTTATTAATGACACCTTAATTTTACAAGTTTGATTGTGATTATATACTCATAATGTAGTGTTCTAGGGGGGAAACTGAAAATATAACAAGACGATCTTGTAAAAAAAGTTTGTTAATCATCCTATATATTTACATATTGATTAAAAAATTAAAAAAAAAATATTTATCATAAAAAACAAAAAAATTATAAATAACATAATATTTCAAAAAAATACTTTTTTATTTCTTAATAATAAGAATAATAATTAACATTTGTGATGTAAACTCATAATGAACCTAATAATTGGAGCATTATTGATGTGACATCTTATATTCTTATACGCGGTGATTAGTGAAAAGTTGAGTTGAAAAATAAGAGAGAAGAAGGAGGAACCTTGTTCATTGGGTGGAAAATGTTGACCAAGCCATGCTGCAACACATGGACCCTACGATGCATCATCAACGGATGACATTATCTGGAATAGAAAAACCAGCAAAGTTGGATTCACATGTTTCAGTGTAGCTTACGATCATTGGACACAAAAAATAGAACAAAAACCATTCCTTTATTTTCGGAAAATATTTTTAACTTATTGAATTATGATGGATTCTATCGAATAATTTAGTCATATTCTAGCAGCTATTAATGATTGATATTTTTACTTTAATTAATTATATTTGACTCGATCATTAACTTTTAAAAACCATTCCTTTAATTAAATTTAGGATATATTCATTGAGTAAAAAATATATCTGAGTATTTGTTTATTAAATATTTAGCACATCAAAATTTATGTTATGAGTTTATTTATGAAACTTATTGAATAAGTTAACAAAAATTATGTGTCATTTTAAGCCTTCATATTGATTAAAAAAAATATTTAAAAGCTGACCAAATCAATAAATGTAAAGAATTGAGAAAAGTTCATTTTTTTTCTTTGTTTCAGTTTAGTTTTTATTTTATAAATCAAATCAAAATAAATTACATTTTTCATATATTTATATTTATTTTTTTGTTAAATTCTGTATAAATTTAATTCTTATGTAATTTAAAACACACTTTTAATACATGTCATTTTCCAATAACAAATCACATATTTATTTAATTTAATGTAAAAAGATGAACTAAATTGAATGAAGCCCATTAAATTGGTTTTTATTTTAGGAGGGTAGTACTATACTAGAGTCCCACAAAAGTAGAGGACTAGAGGTGAGGTATGAACAGGATCCAGCTGGCTTTTGCCATGAAACAACACAACACACACACATTAATTTAATGCATTTTAACCTAATATTCCATCGTGCATCATTCATCCTTTTCTCTTCCTTTTTTCACACTCCAAGAACATCATGTGTTTCAAAATACTATCAAATTGTTTTCTTCACCTTTACCTTTCTACCTTTTACTGTGAGTGGGAGCTGTACTTAATTACTCGCCAAGTTTGTCTTTAGAATCATGATCATTACTTTATTACCCCCGTTTTTTTAGATTAAAACATGTAGTCAACTTATTTCTATTACTAAATTACTATTTATTACTACTAACCAGGAAATTAATGGAATAAAATCTTACTATTAGTTTGGAATTTATTTAACTCTCATAGTAGGATCGGATAGTATCATCTTTGGGTGAAACAAACCAATGATTGCTAAAATTAGTGGCTGAATTTAGGTGGAAAATTCTACCTGAATTTGTCGACAATTATTGATGATGATGATGGATGAGTTCATAAAAGGTATGGGTTGAGAAAAGGAAAGGAATTCCAGTTCATTCCTTAATCCGCATAAGGATAAGCATGGATATTTAATCAAGAAATTTAGTTTCTCAATTTTCATTCAATAGGAAAAATTATAGGAAGATAACTAAAAATATATAATATTACTCTATCTTAAAAATTATAGGAAGATAAAATCTCACATTTCACTAAATGAAAATAAATAAAATGTAATTTGTTTCCTCAAACATCATAATTTATCTTAAAAAGATAAACAAATAATTTTTCTTGTAAAAATTAATTAAGTGCATACGTTGATTTAATTTATACAAGAAGTCAAATTTATTTTACTTTTTTTATTTTCTTAATTTTATAAATATTTGTAGAAAAAATTATTCAAACATAAACCAAAAACAAAAATTTTGAAATTTTTTCTAACCCAAAAACTTTTTATTGCTATAGATCTACATTAGAAATTAGGATAAAACTGTATTAGTAATATTTTAAAATAAAATATTTTTACTTCTATTTTTTAACCTACTGTAAAATAAATCATGAGCAGCTAGAAAACGAGTAACCAATAGTCATGATGACATGAAGCACAAAAATAAGTACATGACAAGTGTTGATGTTTTAGGTTATTTTACACGAATAAATAAAAATTAATAAATAGATAAAAAATATTTATTCAATAAAATTAACTTTATTAAATAAATAAAAAGAGTAATATTAATATTAGATTTAAAAATTAAAGTGATACTTATTAAAGATATTGATAAAAAAAGTAATTAATATTATATTAAAAAAAATAGTTAAATTAGTTCCTAAAAATGTTATATGCTGATCCAATGATTTTTGAAAAATGAAAAATATAAAATATAAAATTTGCTTTAAAAGTATAATAAATTAATCCTGTTAGTGAAATTAATTTTATGTTTAAAAATTAATTTATCATTAAATTATATGTATAATTAATTTGACATGCTTTTTATATTTATAAACTATTTTTTAGATATCAATTTATCGATATTTCATACTTTTTCAGACAAATTTAACTATGTATCTTAATACTTATTTTACGACAATTTATCTTAATACAACACTAATTTTAATAAAAAAAAATTAATTTGTCCAAACTCAAAGCCGCAACTACTTTTTGATGAACGCGTAGGCTGGTGATCAGACTTGGTGTTCCCGCCGGCCCTTCTCTCTCTACCATTCCCATTCATCCTTTCTCTCTAGAAAACACCACATTACAACAAGGCTTTATAAAACCCACCAACCAAAAGAAGCATTGAATCTTTGAAGAAGAAAGAAAGCAAAAGAAGCCAGCAATGGCCAAGTCCAAGAACAATGCCAAGAAGTTGTCCTACATCTCAGTTCCATCTCAGATCATCAACTCCATCTCATCTTCATCTCTTCAATCTCTGCTTGAATCTCCCAAGAAGTGTGCAAGGCACTCCAAATTCTTCACCTTTGTCAAGTGCATGAGGCCAAGACTCTTCTTCCTTTTCACCCTCTTTTTCCTTGCTTTCTTTGCCATGCTCAAGTTTGGCCTCAATCTTGACACCCCTTTTCCTCCATTCCCATGTGCACCCTCAATAGGCCCCACAAAATCCAATCTTGGAGCTTTGGATGGTGGTGATGTTAGTGTTTCAGAGGCTATGATTAGCAGTGTGCAGTTACATGGTGCACAGGTTCCAAGTGGGGTGGTTGAAGATAAGAGTGAGTTTTGGGAGCAGCCAGATGGGTTGGGGTACAAGCCTTGCTTGGATTTCAGTAGGGAGTATAGGAGGGAGAGTGAAGGGGTTGTGATGAACAGGAGGAGGTACCTCATGGTGGTGGTTTCTGGAGGGATGAATCAGCAGAGGAATCAGATTGTTGATGCTGTTGTCATTGCTAGGATTCTTGGGGCTTCTTTGGTTGTCCCCATATTGCAAGTCAATGTCATTTGGGGAGATGAAAGGTAAAAAAGAAAAAATAAATGTTTTTTTCTTCATGGTCTTCATTATGAACTAAACTGTTAACATTTTTGGATTGAATCTTCAATTCATAGATATCACTATTTGAGCTGAAGCTGAAGCATGTTTAGTTTCAATCTTGTTTTTGATACTGATTTAATTTCTTTTCTTATATGCGAATGTCTCACAAGAGAGTCTTTTGCAAAATTTTTTTGTCTTTTTCCTTATTGGGGGGTTTGTTCCCATTTTGCAGTGAATTTGCTGATATATTCGATTTGGAGCACTTCAAGAGTGTTCTTGTCAATGATGTGCGGGTGGTTTCTGCATTACCATCAACACACCTAATGACAAGGCCAGTGGAGGGGAGCCCTCTCCCTCATGCCACTCCCAGTTGGATTCGGTCACACTATCTCAGAAGAGTAAGAGTTTGTTTTCTCTTCTTCAGTTCTATTCATGCAAGCATGCACTAAGTTATAATTACTAGTTTCATGTTAACTATCACAGTTTCACCTATGATAGTTTTGATGGATGGAACAAAGATTACCTATAGTACCATAATAAGAGTTACAGTGTTCTACACAAGTAGTTACCGAAATTAAATATTAACATGTATCAATTTTGCAATGATAACTAGGAAAGTTTTGATTTGTTAACTGTTGTTTTTGTTGAACGAGAGTTTGACATGATTCTTCTTGTCCTATGCAGTTCAACAGAGAAGGTGTCTTGCTTTTACGTGGATTGGATTCGAGGCTAACAAAGGATCTTCCTCCCGATCTTCAGAAGCTTCGATGCAAGGTATTACAAAGTCTCTATTCGTATGTCAAAGACAAAGAGAGAAAGGAAATTCGTAACTAACTTTATGTGCCAATTGATAGCAGATTCTAAATGTTCTTCTCTATCTTTCAGGTTGCTTTTCAGGCATTAAGGTTTGCAAAGCCTGTTCAGGAACTCGGTAACGATATTGCTGAGCAAATGAAAAGCAAGGGACCCTACCTTGCTCTTCATCTACGGATGGAAAAGGATGTCTGGGTGAGAACTGGTTGTCTACCCGGTTTGAGTCCTGAGTATGATGAGATTGTTAACAACGAGAGGATAAAACGGCCTGAACTCTTGACAGCAAAATCAAACATGACTTACCATGGAAGGAAACTGGCTGGCCTCTGCCCCTTGAATGCTTTGGAGGTTACAAGGTATATATAATATAATCCTTTTCATCTTTAAATAGATTTTAGGTGTCTTCTAAGTATTAGTGTGACAAGCTTTTCTGATTATTTACCCCTTTTCATTTATAGGCTGCTTAAAGGTCTAGGTGCTCCAAAAAATGCAAGAATTTATTGGGCTGGAGGACAACCACTGGGTGGAAAAGAGGCCTTACAACCATTAATCAATGAGTTTCCACATCTTTACAGTAAGGAAGATCTTGCTTTGCCTGGAGAGCTAGAACCATTTGCAAATAAAGCTTCTCTAATGGCTGCCATAGATTACATAGTCTCTGAGAAGAGTGATGTTTTCATGCCATCTCATGGAGGCAATATGGGCCATGCACTTCAGGTATAAGATTAGATAAAATATAGATGGCCGTTTCTATAATTATATTGTAATAACTCAGTCTTAATGCGACAGTTTCTAAATATTGAAACTATATGTTATTTCAGGGTCACCGGGCCTATGCGGGACACAAGAAATATATAACACCAAACAAAAGACAGATGCTCCCCTATTTTCTAAATTCTTCCCTCCCTGAAAAAGAGTTCAATAGGATTATCAAGGAATTGCATCAGGATTCATTAGGTCAGCCAGAACTCAGGACTAGCAAGTCTGGGAGGGATGTCACCAAGTATCCTGTTCCTGAGTGCATGTGCAATGATGACTCTCATCATCATTCTTCCTAAATTGCACATTTGATACCAAAGCTTTTGGTGTGAAGATTACACGAAAATGGATAAACAAACACGGAAGCGATGCTACGAGTATGATTTTGATCCCTTGCGAATTTTGCTTGAAAGGTCATTTCCTCAGAAACCACAGTTCTTAAGAGCACCATCTTTTAAGAGCCATAATGTCAAGCATGCCTATCCCTACATGTGTATTCACCTTGTTCCTTAAATATACGTAACTGTATGTTGTTATGTGAGGCAATGTAGATTTTCATCAGAATAGGCTAAAACAATGAACAGCAGATCATTCTTTGATTCTTTAGAGTTTGTATAGGATATATATTACTCTTGTTACTTACGTATAATTCTTTATATTACAGTATGAAGCCTTGTACTATTGTACATATCTGTATAAATTCTAGTTTTGTATTGATTATTTGCCCTTTCAAGATCACCTTATGCTATCTCACTTAATTCAGCAGCGGGAGTTTTGCACAAGTTGCAAATTAAAAGAAACTGAACCTGCGATTCAAGTAAGCATTATTGCAGTTCATTTAAATAAATTGAACAGGGTGTTATAGGACCCGCCATTTGTTACCAAACGATGTTTCCCTTTCAAAGCATAACAAAGGTTTGGCATTATAGATGAGGTGTAATATTCACTTTATGGCATGCTTGCAATTTCTCATGAGATAAATAGAGTTTTATGATAAGGTTTTTGTAATTAAATAAATAAAGAGAAATAAGTGTATTAAAATAATAGTTTGAGAAAAAAATAAAAAAGGATATTTTATTTATTAATTTGATAGAAAATAAAATAAAGTTTATTTTTATAAAATAATAAAAATAAATAAAATAATAGGTTGTGAGTATCTTAGGTATAAATAGTCATATGTTAACTACTGCTTATCTCTCTCAATTTTTTTCCCTTTCCTCCTTCCCAAATTTTTTTTTCCGCAGACCACCAAAACCGTCTCAGGAAAATGATGATCTCAGACTTATTCACCGTTGGACCGTCGTGAAATTTAAGTACCAAGTTTGAAACCCAATTTCGAGCATTCTCACCGTTGGGAATTTCGAAATCATGTCGGAGCTAAGAGAAATACACTTCGCATCGTAGCCTTTTCTTTTTTCGCAGAAACCCAAAACCATCCCAGTAAAACTTTGATCCTGATTTCATTAACCGTTGGATTTTCATGAAATTTTGATATGTGGTTCGCGATTCAATTCCGCACACCTTCACCGTTGGGATTTGTGAGATAATATTCATGGAGAGAGAAAAAGAATCGCACGAAAATAATACATATGGAGGCTTCAATCCCTTCTCCGTCTCTCTGATTTTGGGAACTCTATCGGATCAGTCAATCGGAGGAAAAATTGGAGGAATCTCAGGGAGCTGCTAGAGATGCCGCTATTGCTGTCGAAAGACACGTGTGCCGCTATTGCTGTCGAAAGACACGTGAGTCCGCTTAGAGGTAAGAGATGAGTTTATCGCAATTAGGAGTTAAAATGAACATGTGTAGGTTTTATTTTGTTTTTATGATATTTATACCTATGTGTTGTCTCGTTACTCTTCATTAGTTAGAAATGTGATAACTCACTCCCTGTGTGTTATTTGTGTTTGAATCCTATGATGATCTTGAACTTTGTGTTCAAGGGAGCAGATGACTAGGTGAATTTTTGAAGGAACCTTGTGCTGAAGGACGTCGGAACACAATTTGATAGGATGTAATATTGGAACATAAGTTTATATTAATTGCATGATGTTAGTCTATTTCATTTTACCTCACTGATTTAACAAAATATTTTGTAAATCTTGACAGCCTTGTTTGGAGCCAAATATATTTTTAATAAGTTTTATTAGGTAATTGAAGTGGATGTGAACCTTTTATTTATGTGATTTTGTTTACCAATATATTTTTATATATTATATTTATTTATATATATGTCGAAGTAGAGAGTGTCACAATAAAACCTTGTATTCAAAATTGTGAGAACGACATTTGGCAGATAAATGTATCTTTCAAGGTATTAAATGAGTCATTTTCCCTAAATGATCTTGATTAGAATGAGGACAAAATGCCTTGTATTTTGTTTGGAGTTGAGGCTTATAGATTCAGATTAGAGTATCAACTAAATTAAACAATAAACATAATCAAAACCAACTCTGCCAGTCCTAGAATTGTCAGACTCCAAATAACAGATTCAAAATTCGACTCCAAACTACAAAACAATCACAGTCATTCTGTATGTACAGCTGGCAAAAGGTTCAGATTGATCACAACCAGCTGTTCCCCATGAGATAAGTCTTCGGTATAAGCTTATACTACTAGCAAATGTTTTGAAATTGGAGGACAGAGTACATTTAATTCATAATTATTTACTAGAAGAGATGAAAGTACAGTTCCCTAGGGATCAAAAAATCGTACCGGATTGGTGTTCCACATTTAATTCTTAGTCGGGGCTGTTTTGAGACTCTAATATGAACTATTGAACTTGTATGTGCGTGTAATTTAGTCGGAGCCCTTTTTAAAGAAATTGTAGTCATGGCAAGTTTTATTTGACCCATTAATTATTTATTAAATCATTACTTTTACTGGCATTAATGATATAGTGGAGTATTTATTTATTTGTTTTAGTTTCATATTATAGATTGTAAGATGTACGAAATTTCGATTTCAAAGCCACGAACCACACCTGAATATATGGAATGTCTACTGAAATTTCTAGATTTTTCTGATAAAATGTCCATCATATCATGTAAAGTATATAACGAATAGAGTCACACAGGGGACACACTTGGCCTGATTAGAAAGCAGTTTGCTCGAAAGCATCATAGAACTAGAAGACATGTAATTAACCCGAGCAAGAGAATCAATCACTCAGTGGAAAATACAAGAGTGAGGTGCTTTACATAAGTCATCAAAACCTGCTATAACTTTGGCAGGAGCAGCGACTGATCTCACTGACAATAAAAGAGTGTTATAACCATAAAAATGTTTTAACCGACCACTTACTACGTTTCCTATAAGCACAAGTTGCCTTTGCACATTACTGTCTTTGTGAAGATCAATTTTTGTTATCACAAACACTAGCACATGTCACTTAAATGCAAAATTAAGACTACAGTTATGCTTCCAAAGAAAATTATCGACAATACATGCAAAAGATAAATTTACCACTTTCGTTAAACAATTAACCAGAACAGAAGAAGCAAAATAGAAGGTAGGATATACCATTTTGTTCTTTGACCTCCTTTCACCTGCTTTGCCTCCCAAATCCACCTAGTAATGATCTGATCCAACCCAACTTATTCTTTTCCTGAGTAGAGCTCTGAGCATCATGCTCCACCCCCAACTCATGCCGCTCCTGATTCTGAGTAGAGCTCTGAGCATCCTGCTCCATCCTCAACTCATGCTCCATATGAGTAATGCTATGAGCATGATGCTCCACCCTCAATTTTCCATATTCTGTCTTGTTGAAATTAGACCCCAACCTTCCCAATCTTTCTAGTCCTCTAATGATTGCCGTTTCCAGAAGATATTTGTCAGAAACTAGAACATCCATTGGAACAATAGATGCCTTCAACTTTCCATAAGACTTATTCAACCTTATAGTGTCTTCTTCTATCCTCCTCATCAATGCTTGTAATTCAGAACCCTTGTGTTCTTCCTCCAAGGATTCCCCATGGTCAGATTTTGAAGCTTCCTCTCTAGAGTGATGCTCACATTTCAACAGAACTGTGTAATTTAGCCTCTCCTTGAAGGCTTCATTGCTCTTCCAAATTTTCCACACACGTGGGTCTCCTTCTTCTAGCTCCACAGATCCCCAATAGCGAAGGTTTTGAGCTCCTTCTAATTCTTTATGAGGGTGACATCTACATTCCACTAGAACAATAGGCATGGTTAGATTGATGTGCAACTTCTCATGACCGTATTCCTTCTTATGTTGTGCCCGTGCAATCAATGATTCAACCGCCAATAGGCCTGTTCTTTGAACTTCTGAATCAGTAATATGCTGGGGCAAATTCTCCAGCAGCATCTCCAAAATCTGTGCCACATCCCAGACAACATCTTCATGTTCTTGCAGTGAACTTGCCTCATAGGTAGAGGCTGAAACTTCCCCTCTAATATCAGCCTTGGCATTCCTCCACCAGCTCAATAACACGTTGGCAACAGAGGTAGTTTGTATTAACAAGTTCTGGCCAAATTTTTCTATTACATCACAATTTTGTCCATGTCTTGTTTTCTTATGTGGACTTGTTTTTGGAACCAAACCTGTTAAATTGGGAGAGATATATTGAATATCATCAGTGTTTGTTTTCTGCTTGTCCACATAAACTTCCTGATGACTCAGAGTCAACGTTGATTCACATTGAATCTGAAAGGCCTTCCAGTCATCTCCAAGATCCTGCCACTCTTCATTTTTAAACAAAACCTGTAGATCACATACTAACAAATGTTGATCCCCAATACTCCAATAATGATGATCTTTGCGACATATTTCTTTGCCGTCTATAAACAAGTTCAGGCCAACAGTGTAGGACTCCTCAGCTGATACAACTCCAGGAAACAATTCTGAGGTATCCATCTGTATATCATCATTCTTTTTTACTTCCTCGAAAACAAAAACAAAAGCAACAACAGGGAACTTCCGGCGAGCCCAGAAAAGCAGGACATCTTTACTGTCAAACTCCTTTGGAATTTCAGTTTCTGGCATCACAACTTGTATTTTTTCCCTTTCTTTATAAATCTGTGACATCAAGAAAATAGTGAACCATGAAGTTAAGCCAAATAATATATATTTAGACTACCTTGTATGTCAAATAGCTTTAAGAAAAACATAACTCTTATACTAAGTTAAAAATGATCATTTGATCATTGATGCTTAAAAACCTTAAACCTGGGTTGTTTGATATATAGGTTATGTCAAAGTAGATAATATATATATATATATATATATATATATATATATATATATATATATATATATATAAACAGTTGAAAAAGACATTAAACTAAGGAAATGTAGGAAGAAAAAAATGGAGAATGTAGTTAACCTTAGACAACAGCACGCTTGATGACTTTGTACTTAAGGATTGACAGTATCTTGCATCTACCCTTTGAATACTTGATGGAAGTTCTGGAATTTCCTTAAGATTCCTGCAAAAACTTAAATTAAGTTTTTTCAACTGCAATGATCCTTTGATGCAATCTGGGAGTGATTCAAATTCATTGTGGGACACATTTAAGTATTCCAATTTTGGAAATATTTCAAGAATTATGGAAAGATCCTCATGTGACAGATTAGCCTTGCTTAAATATAATGCCTTTAAACTTGGACAGCTATTTGCTTCAGAATGGCTCTTTCTGAACATTTTAAATGATTCTGCAAGTTGCGAACATCCATTCATCTTTAATGTGACAAGTTTTGGCAATGACACAAAACTTGATAAATCTTTGAGTTCCCTGCAAGTTGTCATGTCAACATACTCAAGCCCTGTAACTTTACAAATGGACTTTGGAAACTTCTCAATAGCAGTATTTATCATGTGAATCTTTAATGGCTTATCCATCTTCCCCCCTACTTCTGGGAATTCTTGAAGTTTACTGCAAAAGTTAAATGAAAGCATTTCCAGATATGGCAGATTCATTTTTGGCACAAAACTCGTGAGCATGGTGCACTCTGATGCACTTAAATATACAAGGTTAGGCATATGTCCAGCAGATGGATGAAACCCTTCCAATTTGGGGCATTTGTCAATTGTCAGTACTCTCAAGTTTTTAGCTTCAAACATGTCAGGTATTTTAGTTATGAAATGACACTGGGAGAGATTGACAAAAGTCAAATTCTGAAATACCTATGAAACATAATATATTAACAATGGTTAGTAGCATTTCATCATATTAAATTTTAGATCATACTAGTTACAATGACAATTTTGTTACTATGTTTGTCTTACAGAAAAGCAAATGTGCATATGCATACCTTTTGAGGTGGCTTTATGGATACCAGAGAACTATGAGATAACTTGAAGTCAACAATATTCTTGGGATCAAATTTAGGTGGAAAAGACTCTGATGGGAATCCTATCCAATCAAGAAGTTGTAATTTATTCGGTAGAGAACTAGGTCCTGTTAAAAATTTGGTATTCCGAACAATAAGAATTCTGAGATTCTTCATCTTCTCAAAGGCAGTATCAGTCCATTTATCTACTACTTCAAGCTTAGGAGGATGAAGCATAATTCCTTCAATTGTTATACTTCCCTGTAAAAAAATGCATAAGGAATTAAAACTAGCTACCTTAGTCGTAGTAAAAGTAATTGAAACAATGATGGGAGAAAGGAGGATTGTTACTGAATCTTTTTTCAGTACTTCAAGAACATCTTCGTGAGACCATAATCTACTACGGTCACCAGGGTTTGATGGCGATTGATTCCTAACAATCTCTCTACCCATGTCCTGTATTAGATCATGCATCTCCAAGCAGTCATTTCTATCAACCATTATTAGACATTTGCTAGCAAGTACTTTAAAACTTATATCAGAAGCCTTCAATATCCTTTTAACATAATTCCATTTCTCCCCTTTGAAAAAACAAGCAATGTCCAAGAATATTCCCATCTCTGTCTCAGGCAGGCTATCGAAGCTTAGTTTTAGTACACCTTGAATCTTAGCATTTGGAACCTTCCGATATTTTCCCAATTCGATTTCCCATTCCTCTATGCTTCTTCCTTTCAAATTGGATCCTATTACTTGTAAAGCCAAAGGGACACCCTTTGCATAGCCTATTGCACGATGAGAAATACTTTCAAAGTTTTTTGCAGGTTCAGGCTTATCAAAGGCATTCTGACAGAAGAGTTCAAGAGAGTGACGATCATTTAGCTCCGTCATTTTATATTTCTTAACTTTAACACCATAATCTAGCACCGCTTCATCTCTTGTTGTTATAATGATCCTACTGCCAGAACCAAACCAATCATGTTTTCCAGCCAGTAACTCCAATTGTTCTTTTGAATCAACATCATCCAAAACTAGAAGAACTCTTCTATGGCCAAGCCTGTGTTTGATTTCAAGTTCTCCTTTATTCGTACTCCCTATCATGGTTCCTGTGTCTACACCCAGTTGAGATAGAAGTCTGTTTTGGAGATCTTCCAAGTGATTCTTGCTTTCCTTTGATTGTTCTCTGACTTTAATCAGAAAACTTGCAGCTTCAAAATAATAATGTCTAATCTTTTCATATAGATAGACGGCAAATGTGGTCTTGCCTATTCCACCACCTCCATAAATTCCCAATACGCCAACCTTATCATTGGACTCAACATCTATGAATGCTTTCACCTGTTCAAAGTGATCATCAAGTCCAACTGCATGGTTCATTTGTCCAGGCACACGAAATAATTTACAGGATGCAGCTTCAACAATCTTCTGAAGTTCAGCTTCAAACCTACGGGAACAAAACACTCTTCCTATTTCATTATAGTACTATAAAAAAAAACTACACTATAAAAACTCCTGCAGTTATACTGGAAAGAAAAATTAGACTCCAATAAAGACCAAACTCATAAAAATTTTCCATGTTCCCATTCGTTTCAACATATAATCATGTTCAAATATGATCGATAACTAAAATCAAACAACTATATCAACTTACATGGTTTTAAATAGCGGTTGCATTGCAATTATCAACGTTGAAAAAAATTGCAGACTAATTTGCAGTTGCCGAGTAATTTAATTAAAATCATTCAACTTAGTGTTTGATATTTAACCAAGGTATTAAAATGTGGTCTATAACTATAATTGCAGCCCCAATGTCAAGATTTTGGACTTTCGGGAGTTTCTTCGATGGCGTTGCGACTGCAATGGTGGTCCCATCAACTACATTTATACACAATTTTTCGCAATGAAGAGTGCTAGTAAAACATTCTCTAACACACTCTTTAATCACAAATCATGAGCGATACTCGTTAAATTAGAAGTGATACCACAATATTGTGATTTCTAACAAATTCCAATCAATAATAAAGAGTTGATATGAAAATGTGTAGCTAACATTTCCCTTTTGCAATATCAAAATTCACGACAAGGTTGCTACTGCTACCGCAACCACAATTTAAAACCTTGCATATAACAAATCTTTTAAGTTCACATAGCAGATATAAGTCCATTGATAGTATGATAGATGACTATATTACTAACTTGATAAGAATAACTTACATATGGTCCTTGCAATGTATTCCGCTTAGGTCGCATACTCTAGTCAAAGCTTCCCTCCATGCTTTTACCTTCTCCGAGTCTTTTCCATATGTCATTTCATGACCATTCATGGCATCTTTGTAAGAATTTCTTTGTTTCCGTACATCTGATGGTTCCACTATGTAAAAAATTGTCCAAACCTGTTTTCTTCTATTGTCAACATACTCTCGGATCTTGACAAGTTCATCAAGAGACTCAGTGGAAAATGCATAGTTTTGACAAAACACAACGATTACCATTTTGGATTTTTCAATTTCCTCAATGGCAGGTCTAGTTTCTCCATCTTCTGATCTGAAGATGCTGATTCCTTTGTCACGCAAAGCTCGACAGAGAGGATCAACAAAAGGGTTGCTGGTTCCACCACTAAAACTTAGAAAAACATCGTAGCTGAAATCTGAGAACATTGGTGCATACCCACTAATAGCCATAGTAACAATAATAATAAATAATTAAGCGTTGAACTTGGGAGTTTAATTTGCAACTGTAGTCTTAGTTGGTTGGCATCGCTTCACATAGTGAAATATAAATGAAGCACTGGCCTTAATCATACATACCAGTGGGAACACTAACTGGGCAGGTAGATGCTGATTTTTTTTATATTTTTTATCCACCAATGTTAATGTTAGTTGTTAATTTTTATTAGAATGTTAGTGGAAGAATTTATAACTCCTTGGATGCTACGAAGTTGCCTGGAATGCCGTGAGTTTATTTCATGAAATGAAAGAAAACAAGATAAATTGTCTTTTTTAAAATTATTTAATCTTATCAGTTATCAGTTACTTACCCCTTATCCCTTCTTTGATTCCACGCAATTGGTTGTGGGGAGAAGGTTGGCAGGGTGGTGTTTATGGTGAAAATTCTTTTGGATGTTTGAATTAAAATTTTATTAATTTTTTATTTTTGTTTTAATCAATTATAAACAACTTATTTTATTTAGTGAGATACAATTATAATTATGAGTTTTTTTTTGTTAAAATTATAATGTTGTTATAACTTTCAACTTAGAGAATTATGAGATTAATTAAAAAATACAACACTTCAATTTTAAAATAAATTTGCACCATTTGAGTTTTTGAAATGGTTACTGTAACAAAGAACCAAATATCAGTTTGACACATAACTTATTTGAATAAGTGATCAGTGCACTCAGAATTTCATGCAAAATAAAAACATCTTAAGAAATTAAGATATGATCAACTATGAAATCAAAACAAAAATCCTTCAAATGCTAATGCAATCAGAAAGCTGTGCACTATATCTTCACAAGTAGAGATATATTGGGTTATAAAACCAAAAAGTAAAAACGAAATGCAAAGTTTAAGTGCAATAAAAGTAAATAAAATGCGGATTAAACGAAAAATAACAAGTGCAAAATGTAAAGTACAAGTAAAATAAAAGAGTAAAGTTCCGAGAAGAAATAAGAATTGGAAAGAATTTAGAGTTTGAAGAAGAGTGGAAGAGAATTGCAAAAGGTAAATTGATTGAAAGAATTGCATTGAAGTATAGGTTTGAAGATACACATTATTCTCCTAACTAGTAGCCATTTCTTAGGTGAGGTGTGTTAGTGTAAATGAAATTTGTGCAATCTTCGTAACTAGAAAAAAAATTATCATCTGAGTGTCTATTTATAGTTTCATCGACCTAACAGTTGAATTACAACATTTATATATGTGCACATCATATTCGAGTAAGTCTTTCTAAGATGTTATCTGTTCTTTCATTATTTCTATCAGAAATCGTTTTATTGTTTTCTTCGGAGATGCACGTTCAAAAGCAACGTGTCTTCAATATATTCTCATTTGCATTTTCTAATAACCTATGTATTCAGAAACTCTTTTTATAAATTGAATTCATCAAACACTAAGAAACTTTATAAATGTTTCATCATAAAAATCTGTTTATTAACATTCACCCATCCATTGTTCAATCGAAATGAACATTCTAGTAAGCTTGTTTCCAATTGATAATCAACTATCCAATCAAGCATATATTCAAATAATTCTCAAATTAACCCAAATAACATATGCACCTCATTCTAATGTGAATACTTAATCATAACATTAGCCTATAGAAAAACGTTTTCGATTCAATCATAGTATACTCCACATTAAATTACCAATCGAAAATAACATTATATCTGACAAATCGAATTAGACTAATATTTGAAAATGACATAGAACCTCCACACTTAGAAAATTTTACTCATATTCCCAACAAAAGAAAATAGAAATAATTTTTTTGGGAGGAAACATATAAGAAAGATAGATGTTATTTTTTACTAAGAATTATCAAGTTAATTTCGTGGTTGGAAATAAAGTTTAAGGGTTAAAGAGAGAAGACAACAGAGATCATAAATTTGAATCTTCCTATTAACATTTTAATAAAAACTAAAATTTAACTTGGCTAATTAAAAGAGTTTTTTTTTTTTACCTTTAAAAATATTTTTTTCCCCTCTAACTGATTTGAAGTACTCCATTTGGAATTATGTCTTAAAGTAGAAATCTTATAATATGAAATCACGTTGTCACGTGCTATATTATCATTTGGCATGTGACCATAATTATTCATGTGTCAATGTCTCTGCAATCTTATATTGCATCTTGTAAAAGAAGGGGAATCATGTGAAAGTTACTGAAGCAATCAAATCTGGAACATACGGAGACAAGATTAATCGGCTGAAGTGAAAATGAATCAGTAAAGGAAAAAGTCTAAAAGGAGAGTTTTTCTTTTTCGATACCATCGCTTAGGCACTGCATTTTAATTTTAGGGAGGATAGATAGGGTGGATGAAAATAAAAAATGATAAAAAAAAATGTAAGAAATAAAGTAAAAATTAAATGTGTTTGTTGTAAAAAAAAAAAAAGAAACAAGATGAGTATAAGTAGAGACGGATCAAGAAACCTGATAGAGAGAGAATTAATTTTTTTTTCTTTGTAATTGTTTAAATGTCTAAATTTTAATAAGTAATAATTTTAAAAAAAAAGTATTTACTATTTTTACACACAAAATTGAAATTAATTTTTATTTTAAATGATAATAACCTTAATCATTATAAAAAAACAAACACACAATTAATTTTACACAATTATATATATATATATATATATATATATATATGTATATGAAAAGTGTCAAGGGAGGGAGGCTTCAGGCCATGCCTGCCTGCCCTCCTCTTCATCTGTCCCTCAGCAGATATAGAAAAATGAATATAAATAAATGAAAAATAATATAGTGGATCCCATCATTTTTAAAACGTTTAAATATACTTTTTATCTGTATAATTTAATGTTTTTTTTTTTATTTTTGTCCTTGTAATTCTTTTCCTCTTTAGTCCTTGCAAAATGTATTTGTTTTATTTTGTCATTAAAACACTTTAGATAGAACTTTTTCACTGTTCATAACATTATCTAAAATATTTTAAGGATAAAAAATAAAACACACATTTTATAAGAAAGAGATTGAAAAAAAGCTAAATTATAGGGGCGAAAGATGTATTTAAACTTTTTTAAAATTACTAATGTATGTACTAGTACGATGCTTGAGACAAATTATTAGTGTAGGGTTAATATTTTCTATTATATTTAAAACTCCAAAAGAATAATAAAAGATAGAGTAAATTGTAGTCACACCTTTTGTGTTTTGGTCCTGTTACACTTGATACTCCTTCATTTTTTGACATTACGTTTACCACCCTTCTCCTAATAGTGTTGAGTAACATTTCATTTTTATATTGCTAGATGAAATTGTCCTCGATATTTACTATAAAACCAAAATCACCCTTTTGCTTAACCCTAAACATCCCTTGCTGCTATCACTCTCCAACTCCCATTTGCTTGCACCTCTTCTTCGATCCCATTGAAACCCTCTCCGAGCTCCTCAAAACAAATGGTGAGCCACACTCATCTTCACTTCTCTCTTCTAGTAGAAGCTCAAAGAAGATAAAGAGGTACTTGCCATACCGAGACCGAAGACACTAAGGGCAATTGTCATGTTTATTTTCACACATGTGCAAATCATATTGGGTGAATAATACGATTAAATACTACAATTAATATATTAAGCATGTTGCGATTCTACATATTTCAAACATATTCTTTGTAAATGTTGTTCAGTAATTCATTTCCATTAAATAAAGATAATCACATTTAATATAAAATTGTAATGTTAATTGGATACGAAAAATAAAAATTCTAAGTAAAGTTTGTCACACTAACAATTATTTGTCTATTTTCATATTTGGGATAATCATATCAACCGAATAATACTTATTAAATAAATAATTCAATTTTTTAATATATGTTTATACATATGTTAAATACTACACTTGCATTATTAATTTTATTGTGATTTTGAAAATTTCAAATATATTTATAGTAAATATTTCAAGTTTTATCGAATAAGGAGAAAAATAGTATTAAAATATCAACCCCACATGAGGAACCCAGCCCAGATTATTAATTTTATTGTGATTTTGAAAATTTCAAATATTTTAATAGTAAATATTTCAAGTTTTACCGAATAAGGAGAAAAATAATATTAAAATATCAACCCTACATGAGGAACCCAGCCCAGATTATGTTAAAAACAATAAAAACCAGAAACCATGTGATTCCTCCTCTACAAACTGCAACAGCAATAAATAAGAATAAGAAATATTAAAAAATATTTTTCTTTACTATGTTCGACCTTCCGTGCAGCATCGCAGCGTCTAGATGCAATTAATTGGTTCACTTTCACTATTTAAAAGGCTAATAAGGCTTCATTAATTTGTACACACCACAGTGCAAACAACGTGATCCCAATTAATCACGTACGTATACAATTGCAAAACTCTCTGGAATTAGTCTAATCCAACGTTTACTTATTACTGTCAAGGCAAATCGATCAGAATCACGGTGCAAATTAAGTCAGAATTGGGATTGTCATCAGTGACTAAAAGGTTATTCAAGGGAGTTTACCCACCGGGATTGTTTGGAACTAAGTTGAAGAAGATGCCCTACGGGATGTTAATTCAGTTGTTTCAATTTCTATTTTTGGTCAGTATATTTATTTTGGGATCTACCTTATCGAATTATTTGACTTCTGTTCTTTATGTTCAACTAGTCGATTGGTTCCTAAACTATTTTGGATCATTAATAATTTACTTGGTTTATATTTTTATTTGTTATTTGTTATTTTTGTGTATTATAACTATAATAAATCTTATTCTCCAGCGATATGTAAGGAGAAATGGGTTAACTTTTAATTTTGTCTGATCACCACGTTGTAGACCATGTAAAACGTGGTTCTGTTATTGCTTATGTTTTCTGTCTTGTAAAGGCTATAAAGCCAACACTTGTTTTTGAATCCAATAGTACATATTCTGTCTTGAAAATTCATCTCACATTGTTTTGCTTTAACGATTGGTATCTGAGCTCCTCCGTTATTAGGGTCTGATCCTAAGTGCGTGTGAGGGAAATCATGTGTGTGAAACAGCAAGTTCTTGTGTCAGGAAAGAAATTGCAACTTTCTTTTAGGTAGAAGGACTTGACAAAGAATGACGGAAAGTGGTAGCAGTAGTTTCGTGCAACCTAATATTCCAATAATTACCACCTTGTTATGTCAAGATCAATGCCAAGCCTGAGGCAGAATGTTGAAATTAGTGTGGCTACCTTTCTAATTTCTTATTAGTTTCACACAATCAGAGAAAAAAAAGTTTTGTTTATTATGAGCGACCTTCCTTGCAGCTTCGCAAAGTCTACTCTTGATGCTGAAATTAATTAACTATTTAAAAAGGCTTCATTTGTGCAGTGCAAAGTCCAATTGGAAAACTCTCTCAATACTTAATACTTACATTTATGGCAAATCTGAACCACGGTGCAACATTCAGAGATGATTTCTTCTACGATGTTTTTCTGAGTTTTAGAGGTGGGACCCGTTATGGGTTCACGAATCGTCTCTACAATGCTTTGCGGCAAAAGGGAATATACACTTTCAGAGATACTGAGGAGCTTAGGATTGGAGCAGACATCAGACCCGCGCTTCTGAAGGCAATAGAAAATTCAAGAATGTCAATGGTTGTGCTCTGTGAAGACTACGCGTCTTCTACTTGGTGTCTTGATGAACTTGCCAAGATCATTCAATGCTATCATGCAAATAAGCCCAAACAAGTTCTGCTCATATTTTACAAAGTTCAACCTTCTGATGTGTGGGACCAGAAAAATTCGTATGCAAAAGCCATGGCTGACCATGAAAACAGATTCGCAAAACAACCCGAGAAGGTGAAAAATTGGAGAAAAGCTTTGTCTCAACTGCGCCACCTCACCAGAGAATATTGCAAGGATGACGGGTACTTTTTTTTTTATATAACTTGAGTTTCGTATATTTTTAGCTCAAAGTTTTTTATTTTTTTTATTTAATGTCGCTTTTGATGTTGTTAAAGAAAAGGAAAAAAATTAACACTGATGATGTTAAATTATAGTAGAAATAATTTACACATAATGGTAATTAAAAACTATCACTATCTTAAATTAATTATTCAAAATTTTGAGATTAACTAAACCATTAACATTATTGCAAGAAACACGATAAAATGATCAAAAATAAAACATTCAAAGCTTTAAAAGACCAAAATTAAACATGAATGTACTAAAATAAAACAACATGAAACATAATAATCAAAATTGACATTAAACTTTTATATATATATATATTTAGTATCTTATTGTCTTTAGACCATTTTTAAATATAACAGTTTTATCATTTTAATCATTTCACTATTAATTTTCATACATTTTTTATATTACACTATTTATTTTTACCATTATAGTATTTGTGATTATAATAAGGATATTTAAAAAATATTTTAAAGATAAAAAATGAATAAAATATAAAAAAACCTAAAAGCTAGGCTTTAGCATTTCAAAAATACTAGAACTAAAAAATACTAAAAGAAATTGTTTATCAACCTGTTAAACAAATTTTTCTACAAGTAAAAAAAATTAAAAGAACTAAAATGACTTATCAAACATAATCATAACCTAATACTTATTTCTTTCTTGTATCAATGCTTGGTTTTTGATCATTTAATAAAAGAATGGTTCTTCTTTAGTATAAGTATCATGGTTAAACAAATAGGAATAAATAGGATTGAAGGGAGGAGGAGATACATTGTGGAAGGAATCTTGCATTAACATTTTAACAAAGACTAACAACTAAAGTTAGTAAAAAAAAAAAAAAAATAAATAAATAGGATGAGTATTGTGTTCCTGTAGGTACGAAGCTGAACTTATCAAGAAGATTGTGAAAGACACCTCTGCTAAATTACCTCCAATCCCTTTACCAATTAAACATGTAGTTGGACTCGATTCTCGGTTTCTAGATGTGAAATCAATGATACATATCGAGTCTCATGATACCGTCCTCATCTTAGAAATTTATGGAGCTGGTGGAATTGGCAAAACTACATTTGCCTTGGATATATATAACAATATTCGACATGAATTTGAAGCTGCAAGTTTTCTCGCTAATGTCAGAGAAAAATCAAACAAAAGCACTGAAGGCCTGGAAGATCTCCAAAAGACACTTCTATCTGAGATGGGTGAGGAAACAGAAATTATAGGGGCCAGTGAAATCAAACGCAGACTTGGTCATAAAAAGGTTCTTTTGGTTTTGGATGATGTTGATTCGACAAAACAATTGGAGTCCCTAGTTGGAGGAGGTGATTGGTTTGGTTCCAGAAGTAGGATCATTATAACAACAAGGGATACAACATTGCTAGATGAGCATGTCATTGATGATGTTGTCATTGAAACATATGAAATGAAGGCGCTTAATTATGGTGACTCTCTTGAGCTCTTTTGTTGGCATGCTTTTAATATGAGCAAACCTGCAGAAAACTTTGAAGGTGTTTCTAATGATGCAGTGCGTTATGCAAAAGGCCATCCGTTAGCTTTAAAAGTAATAGGCTCCAATCTAAAGGGTGGGAGCCTAAAGGATTGGGAAATGGAATTGGAAAAATATAAAATGATTCCAAATGCCAAGATTCAAGAAGTACTTGAAATAAGCTACCACAGCTTAGATGTCTTGGACCAGAAAATTTTCTTGGACATTGCTTGTTTCTTCAAGGGAGAGAGAAGGGGATATGTTGAAAGGATACTAAAGGCTTGTGATTTCTGCCCAAGTATTGGAGTATTTACTGCGAAATGTCTCATAACTATTGATGAAGATGGCTGCTTGGATATGCATGATCTAATACAAGACATGGGTAGAGAGATTGTCAGAAAGGAGTCATCGATAAATGCTGGTGACCGTAGCAGACTTTGGTCTCATGAGGAAGTTCTTCGAGTACTTATAGAAAATTCGGTACGAATCTTACAATTTTTACTCTTTACCTTTATATTGTTTAATTTGTACTAGCTATGACAAATATAATCAGGGGTAACTGAATGTTTTTACATACAGGGAAGCAATAGAATTGAAGGAATAATGCTTGATCCCCCTAGTCATGAAAAAGTAGATGATAGGATAGATACTGCCTTTGAGAAGATGGAGAACCTAAGAATTCTGATCATTCGGAATACAACATTTTCAACGGCACCTAGTTATCTACCAAACACTTTGCGATTACTTGAGTGGAAAGGGTACCCATCCAAGTCTTTTCCACCAGATTTTTATCCCACCAAAATTGTTGATTTCAAGTTAAATCATAGTTCTCTAATGTTGGAAAAGTCATTTAAGGTACATATATATTTGCTCTCTCTCTTATTAACATGATCTAAATCTTGAAATTACTCACTGTGCTCCTGATCATTTTAATTACTTGGATTTTCGCAGAAATATGAGGGATTGACATTCATCAACCTGTCCCAGTGTCAATCCATAACTCGAATTCCTGATGTGTCTGGAGCTATAAATTTAAAAGTTTTGACACTCGATAAATGCCGTAAACTGAAAGGATTTGATAAATCCATTGGCTTTATGCGTAACCTTGTGTATGTAAGTGCTCTAAGGTGCAACATGCTCAAAAGTTTCGTGCCAAGCATGAGTTTACCATCTCTTGAGGTGCTTTCATTTAGCTTTTGCAGCAGACTTGAACACTTCCCAGACGTAATGGAAGAGATGGATAGGCCGTTAAAGATTCAATTGGTAAATACTGCAATTAAGGAATTTCCAATGTCTATCGGCAAACTTACAGGGCTTGAGTACTTAGACATTTCAGGTTGCAAAAAACTTAATATATCAAGAAAGTTGTTCTTGTTGCCAAAACTTGAGACCTTATTAGTTGATGGATGTTCACATATTGGACAATCATTTAAAAGGTTCAAAGAAAGGCATTCAATGGCAAATGGTTGCCCAAATTTGAGGACACTGCATCTAAGCGAGACAAATTTATCAAATGAAGAATTGTATGCAATTCTGAAAGGTTTTCCAAGACTGGAAGCCTTGAAGGTTTCGTATAATGATTTCCACTCTCTCCCAGAATGCATCAAAGATTCTAAGCAATTAAAAAGTCTTGATGTGAGTTATTGCAAGAATCTCAGCAGCATTCCAGAACTCCCTCCAAGTATCCAAAAAGTAAATGCCAGATATTGTGGGCGCTTAACTTCAGAGGCATCAAATTCGCTATGGTCTAAGGTTTGACTTCTATACTACTACTTTTGATCTTTTTTGACTTAAACTCTATGTAGAGTCTACTTGACCTAACACTAACACTAATGGTTCGTTTGGTTGAAAGAAAGAAAAAGAGGAAGAAAAAAAGTTTAAAATTTGAATCGAAAAGGAAATAGAAGGAAGGAAAATTTAAACTTTTTTTTATAAGTCAACTTTTCTTCCTCATTTCCTTCCATTTTTTCTCCAAAATCAAACAAAAGAAAATGCTTTGTTATTTGTGTTTTCTTTCCTTTCATTGTTTCTTCCACCAAACATAGGCAACAGCAGGAGATATAAGATTAGTTGGATGGTTAAAAAAAAAAAAAGAGGGAAGGTCGATCCCATTGCTAACAAAAGGTAATGAACTATCAATTAGCATATATAAAAAAAAAAAAACTGAACATTTTTTATGTTACATTATAGGTAAATGAAGAGAAGGAAAGGATACAATTTGTGATGGCAGAAACAGACATTCCAGATTGGTTTGAGTTTGATTGTGTTGGTGGATCAGATAGTCCTACTCCGCTTATGTTGGCACGCAATAAGTTCCCTATTATTGCTGTAGCATTTGCATTGGGCAAGGCCAAATCTGGCTACTCTGAAACGGAGTTATCCCGCACCCTTGGTCTCCACGTGTTCGTAGGCGACGGCTACCCTAAAAGGGAGTTATCTTACACTGCTGCTGTCCACTTGTACATAGGCGGCAAAGAAATATGCCGCAAAGAGTACCATTATTGTTGTGTTGGGGAGGAGCACGTGCTATTGTGTGATCTAATGGTTTTGTTCAGTGACCAAGAGTGGGAGGGTCTTGATGCACATTTCACTGGAGATGATGAATGGAGGGTAATTCAGGTTCAATGTGAATCAGACTTGCCATTGAGTCAATGGGGAGTATTTGTGTACAAGCAGAAAACAAACACTGATGATATCCTATTTACGAATACCCGTCACAACTGCTTATTGACTAATTTGGTTCAGAAAGAAACTCCATGGAAGTCTGAGCAGAGAAGAAGACACTTCTTCAATAATTTTAACCTGAGAGAAATTTATGGCGACCGTTTGACTCTTTATGGTGAGTCATTAGACCAATGCCAGCTGTTTTCTTCAAACATGGTTTTTAGGCACATTCTGGCCGACATTATCAAAGGGAAACTAGTTTCAGCCTGCGATTATGGGGCAAGTTTAATGCAAGCTCACGATGAATCTAGCGGCGATGTGAAGCACACTATGAAGATTTACAAGGAGCGTCTTGATGACACACAAGCTACATATGGACTTATGGAACTTGGACTCGAGGCACGCGAAGAATTGTCATGGGCAGAAGGGGAGGATCGGTTAGTCGTGGAATTCGCTATTATCCTAGAGGAGGAAGATGGAAATCGTCGCTATTGGGGAACATTGAAGTTGAAAGCTGGAGAAGCAGGGTTCGATGAAATGGAGAGGAAGGAATTGCAATTCCTTTGTTTGCGCCGAGCATTCATGTCATACACAAGTGCCCAAAAGGAGTCAATGCTTGTTGTTCTGTTGAAAAGAGAGGAAGCTTCAACCTCTGGCCAGGGGGAGGAGGAGGGAGAATGGCAAGAGTATGACCCTATATTGGAAGAATTGATGTCTGAAATAGCGGAAGATGCTACGAGGTTGAGTAAATCTTATGGGAAATTGAAGGCGTCTATTGTTCCGGTTACGTCAGATAACTTGGTTTCTGACAAATATTCCTTGGAAGGAATATTCTTGAATGCAATAGTAAAACTGGAAGATGGAAAATGGGGACCAACAAAAATACAATTGGGATACGCGGTGATTAGAATGTTAATTTGCGGACAGTGCCCACCGGGATTGTTTGGAACTAAGGTTAAGAAGATGTCCTACGGGATCTTAAGGGAGGAGCTTCATGATGATTGGCGCTGGAATTTATTGGGCTGCTTAATTAACCTTATTCCATCATTTAACTATTTTATTTTGAAATTCATAGTACCTCTCTCGTTGGATTATTTTGTAGCTCTAATTCATGTCAAATCAGTCCATTGGTTACAAAATCATTTAGGATTAACAATTGGTTTCTTGGTTTATACTATAACTCTTAATTTGGTTACTTGGTTTCTAGGAACTCGATTTCTCTGGAGATGTAATGACAGGTTTTCTTTCCTTTTAAACCAATTAGTCGCCAGGTGTCGTAGGTATTTCACATTGCTTCTATCTTCTATTATGTAAGGCTACAAAGCCAGCGCTTGTTTTTGAATTCAATTAATACATTCTCTCTGGAAAATTTGTATCGCATTATTTTATCCGTGTCTTATGCAATTTGTTGTAGAGAATTGTCCTTCAAGGTAGTTTTAAATGACTGTTTTAGAAATTGTGCACATGTTGTGTTGACCATTTTAGAAATTGTGGGGGAGAAGCAATACCTATTTTTTTCTTTCAAGAAAAGATAAAAATCCCAAAGTGCTGAACTGATTTGCAAGAAATTTGATTTACTGGTGGTGCAGATCTAGCCGCTCAAACATCACCTTCTTGATCCCCATCGTGGCCATGTCTTACCCACCTCTTCGCCAATCTCAGATCTTTTAATCAGATTTGAGTTTTTTATTTTTTTGGATTTTTTATTGGGGTAGGTTTGTTACTATTCATTATTTTTGTTTGTTCGCAGGGGATTTGTTCTTTGATTTTTATGGGAGAAGCGGTTTGTGATTTGTGGGAGAAGAGTGCACTATGATGTTTCTGACCCAACATTTCTGCAGCAAAGCATGCACTAACTTTTCAAGATATCAGTAGCCAACCAACTGAATCAGCTGGGAATTTGGAAGTTGTTTAATTTTGAAAAGCCAATTTTCCTTCTTCTTTTGGCCTGATTTACTTGATAGTTTGATGAACTCCGACAAAGTAATTTTTGGAGAGATTCAAGAGACAATGAGGGGAACAGTGGAGCAGAGAGTTATGGGAGACAGGATTAACGTGAATCAACCTTAATTTTTAACGGTAAACATGTTAATTTGGATGCAGGACTAAAATTACAGACTTTTTAAAATTGAGGAACTAAATTTCATTGTTCTAAAATAGAGGCATCAAAATCATAATGATAAAAAATAGGGGAACTAAAATTATATTTTAGCCTATAAAAAAACTATTTTCATACAAAGTACTGTGCTCCTAAAAGGACTTCTGAAATCTAAAAGTAAACTATTTTTGAAACTTTAGAAGCCGTATGTTCTTTTTGCAGAAATGTAATAGCCAGGAGGTGATTTTTTATGTACTAAAAGTGATCTTGAGAATACTTGTTGTGAACTAGGAATGACAATGAAAAAATACTTGTTTTGTAATAAATTATTGATTAACAGAACTTTTTTCTCTCAGGTCTAAGGAGAGTTGGATGTAATTCAATTCATGTTGCGTGAATTGATATAAAAACAGTTGTCTTGGTCTAATGCTTTTATTTATTTCCTCACATTTTTATTATTTAACAAATCATTTGTGAACTTGTTTTGAAACATATATTTGCGATTTTTTTTTTTTAAAAAGTTTCTAAGTTACTCATACATTATTCAGCCTCCATTGTGGTGTGTTTCATTTACCAATCAAAGTTGAAGCTTTGCATTGCCACTATTTTTGAAAACCATTAAGGTTGAACACTCTTCTATGGAGGAACCTATAACTGGACTTTTCTTTTAAACCTTTGTAATTGAACAACCTTTTTGAAACAATCCTAAAAAAAATATCTTTGAATCATCTAAAATTACATTTGTTTTTATGCTTATGTGTATATTTGATTTACTTAATCATCTATTTCTTTCAATGTACTCTCTTTTAACTTTGCCTTGATTGCACAATTTACTACACAATTATAACAATTTTGTGAATTTTATCTCACCACCAAGTTTTTTTGTGTCCCTAAAAAATAACATTGTGTTGTCAATAAATTTTTGCAAAATGACATTGTTTTGTTACATACCAACATGATAATAAAATGCACAAAATTTGAAAAAACATGATATTAATGTGCAGAAAAAAATTGGTGATAAAATACTTGAAAATTAAAAACATGATGATAATTAAAATGCACAAAAAAATAGATGATAAATTGAAGAAATTATGACAGTTGAGTGACAAAATGTGCAACTAAGACTTTATCTTCATCTCTAAATTAAATTTTAATAATTTTTTCAAATTTTTAATCAGTAATTAAAAAAATATTACATCATAGTTTAAATTATTCATTGATAATATAAAATATTATTTTTATATTAAGAGATATTTACTATAAATTTTAATTACATAAAAAATATTCATTGTTTTTATAAGTTTTATCTTTGAATTCAAATTAAATCTTATTTTAATTTAAAGTTTAACCAATTTTATTGTTTTTTAAATATTAATGTTATAATTATGCTATAATATTCTTCAAATTTTAATCAAAATAAATGTGGTAATTAGAAAATAGATAGTTGATCTTTGCATTGCAGGTTTCAAAATGGCTTTAACTTTATTGCTGCTTGGCATGCTCAGTGGTTGTAATCTGAACATTAAGAACTTCATCTTTTGCTACTTACTACCTCTTCCCTCGTTTCCACTTATTCTGTTGAGATTTGGTGATTCGGCATAGTTAACTTTTACTGGTTGAGTTGGTTCTGATCTCGTTTATGGGATGTTACTACTTACTACTGAGCCTAAATGGGGTCTGTACTACAATGTTTTGTTGTTGTGAATCTTGCAAAGTGCATGTAGTATAAGTCTTTGTCATATCATAGGCAATCCAATCCAAAACACAACTTTTTTTTATGAGCAAATATTAGTCGTAGTTGGGAGATTCGAACCCACAAACCTCTTTCCTCTGTTTTCTCCCTTCACCACTAAGTCAACCTTATAACTCCATCCAAAATGCAAAATACTTTACATGAAAATCTTCTGTAGTATTTGATGTTCTATGCAATGATCCAAATTAAATCTGGTAAGTATTTGTGTCTAATAAAATGCAGCTATCAAAGGATAAGTTCATTGATACACTATCTAATTGACTACAACAGCGTTTGCCAAGTGGTCACATTCTGATAATATGGTACTTAAAGGGGCTTATTATTATATGGAAGTAACAAAGTTACTAAAGCAGGTAATGAATAAACAGCAAACTGTATGTAACTATGTATAACAAACTAAAACTATGAAACAAGATCACAGCAAACTATCTGTTCTAGCTGGGAGCCTCTTGAAGAAATTACTTGGTATAGAAGGCGTCTTGCTCCTAAACTTTGGATGCCGCAAAAAGTATAAACCTGTCACCAGAGCCACCACTCTGAATGGAGTTGCATAGAGAACCACAGCAGCACAGAAGCTAAACACTACAAAGAGGCTGGTTGCTCTGGGGTCTCTCCAACTCAGTAGAGACTGAAACCTCTCCCCTTGTGTAGCTATGTCCCCAACAACTGTCTGAATCCTACCTGCCACAGTTCTAAGCCTGTCATACCTCATTCTCACAACGTCATGTGATCTTGAAGTGGGAAATGTGTCAAACTCTTCATCGAGTTCGTCGGGGTGAATGGCTTCTGCCCATGAGAGTTTAGTATCCATGTGAGGCGGGTGTCTAGGCCGGAACCTGTAGTTCCACAGACCAATCAAGAACATATAGAGAAACATGGTTGGCAGGATCAATTCCGGGTACCATATCAGTATCAGGAAAAGAATATGAACCAGGACTGATGTAACGTGGTTCTTCCAAAGGCAAACATCACTGCACCACTTTCCCATTGTGATCATACCAGAGAAAAGGGACATGATGCGGAAGAAGTTAGCCTTGCTTCTTCTCATACTCCACATATGAGAATCAACATCCAACATGTACTCCACCACCTCCTTCCTCAAAGGCGGTTCAGCTTGGCCTAGCCTCACAGCTACAATGTTCATGGCTTGGTACCTGAGGTTGTCTATTTGGTTAACTGTGAATGGATGTAAGTAATGCATCTTGGGGAGCAAGGGTTGGCCATAGATATGAACCATGTTGGCTAGTGAGAGTGCTGTGAACCTCACTGCTAACTGAAGCTCACCCATCTTCTTAACTCCATGGGGGTGTAGAACAAGAAGAGGGTGAGAATTGGTGTAAATCCTATTAGCTTCAAGTGTTGATAGCCTTATTCTTACCTTTCCAATCCGAGAATCTCTAGCAGCACTGCCACCAGGGGCTTTTTCCCCTCCACCTAAATGGCAGTTGTCAAAAACTCCCAATGTTATCACTGTGCAAGGATCATAGACCTCCCATGTGTATTGTTCGTTCCATTTAGGACTGAAAGTGTCCAAAAGTGTTCTGGTTCTGACCCATTTCTGACCATACTTGGCAACACAGTATGCATCTGTGCTGCCTCTGCCATCCCTCATCTTCATTGGGAGAAGCCCCTGTGCACCTAAGATGCCCACTTCAAGTATTCCAATAGGTTGCTTCCATAGCTGTCTTGATGTTGGCCTTTGATCACTAGTGTACAATGTGGACTCATCTAAGACATGGTATCCACCTTCAAGGCAAATTCTCATGTGAATCCTGCTTGAAAACTTGAGCTCATTTCTTCTATCACCTTCTAGCATTCCAAAACCAAATTTCTCAAGATTGAACCAGCGTGAATGAACCGGCCTATGGTCTAATCGCTTCTCAAAGAGGGTCATTGGTAGGCTTATCTTCCCCAGTACCTCATCTTTTGAAGGGTGCACACGATCCTCCACAGTGATTGTTAATTGCTCCTCAAATGGCTCACAGGCTACAAAGATCAAATCTTCGTTCCAGAATGGGGTGGTTGTTCTGCTGGGGCATATCTTGGTTGTCAGCACTTGGCAGCTCACTTGAGCTTTCACAAAAACCTCCGGTAGGCGGTTTCTGTCACCCGGTATCACATCTTGAGCTTCTATTACATTGACTCTGAGATACCACAGTTTTGGTGACATGTAAACCTTTGATCTGATGTTGAAAACGCCCTCCCCATAGACAGTGGCAGCATCAGAATGCCAAGCTTCAGAGAAAGCCTCATCAGCTTGTGTTCCCATCCAAACTGCAAGCATAATGTCACCCCTCACCTTGCCTTCTTCGCACCAGTCCTCAAGTCGGTACCACTGAGGAGCTAGTGGACTATCTGGTGGAACTCTTGTTGGAACCTCATTGAGGTCAAAAACTACCCTTCCAAGATAGTCATCCCTCCCCACCATTGCTTTATCTTTCACGAAGACTTCTAAAACAGAAGACTGAATGCGATCTTTGGAGAAAGCAAACACTTGGTTCCACTCTGGGTTCAATTTCTTCTCAAAGTGCTTTGTTCTTCCTTTGTAGTTCCCCAGCTTCACTTCCACATAAGGATCACAGCTTGAGGTGATGGTGCTTGGGGGAAGAACTTTCGCCTTCACAACACGAACATACAGATAAAACATCTGCTCAACAAGGTCATACGTGCTAGTGAATCTGTCACTACCACTCACCCACCCTCTTCTACCATAAGCTCTATCACTTGGCCACCGCTTGTCAAGCTGCTGCACATTGGTGTCACTGAGATTGTAGTTTTCATCATTGCTAGTAGGGACTTGGGGACTAACTTGGTGTGTGGTGAGTGGAGTATTCTGTGGTTGTTTCTCTACTAAAATTCTTGGCTGTTGTGGGTTGGTTCCCATGAGGTTGTTGTAGCTTTCATTGTGGCTAGCATGGACTTGTGGATTAAAGGAGTGCATTGGAGATGGAGTACCTGGTCCTCGTGGTCGTCTCTTAATTGAAATCCTTGGCTGCATGTTGGTGTCATTATGATTGTAGCTTTCACCATGGCTAGGTTGGACTTGTGGATCAACTGAGTGCATTGTGAATGGAGTACCTTGTGCTTGTGGTCGCCTCTTTATTGAAATCCTTGGCTGTTGATTGGTGTCATTGTGATTATAGTTTTTATGATGGCTAGATTGAACTTGAGGATCAACTGAGTGCATGGTGGATGGAGTACCTTGTGGTCTTCTCTTTATTGAAATAATTTGTGGCTGGAGAACTTGGTGCTTGTTTAGTTGTTGGACTGTCTCTATGACAGCTTCTCTGCTTTCTTTCTTTGGCTCTTGATCGATATCAACACTGATAGACTGAGCTTCTGCAACAGAATATACTTCTGCTTCTTCTGTGCTTGCTCTTGGGGTGTCAAATGCAGGAAGTTCTTCACTGGGATCAGCTTCTAATGTTCTGTCAGTTAGGCCTGAGGGGATACTATGAGGAGGAGGAAGGTTACTAGAGGTGGATTCTGGTTCTTGGGGTGGAGTAGAAGGTGGGAGTTTTTCTTGTTCTGAAGGGAAAACAGGAGAAAGAGGTATTGGTTTGGAGTTCGACTCTGATGCAATGTATATTTTGAGGCCAATCTCACCCTTAACAGGTGAGAGAAACCACTTCTTTTCAAGGGGGAAAATCTGATACACTTCCTCACCTTCCTTGACAATATTAGAGCAAGGAATTCTCACCCTTCCAAGGAAGTTTCTGCCTGGAGTAAGTCGCCTCTCGTTGTAGACCGATACTTCAATTGTTTTGCAATGGTAAGGTTTGGTTGCATCTAAATTGAAGATTAGTTTTTGGTTCCAAGTGGGGTTGAGGTTCTTTGGGACAGTTCTGGTTCGGCTAAGCTGGTTTTCAAAGTCTACTTCCACAAATGGACTGGCTGATCCCTCGCCATCTTTGGGCATAAGATCATGAGCATTAATAACCTCCACAACCAGTTTCATGTCCTTTTCTTTCTAGTGTCACTGCCACAAGCAGCCACAAGCAGTTGCAGCTAGGTGGTTTGCCAAAGTAAGCAGAAATTCGATTCTGAAGCAAAGAAGTTCTACTTAAGAATGCAAAAGCCAAAAGAAAACACAGCTGTGGTTCTCTCTCTTTCATCCACAAGTACTTGCTTCTATTTTGGTTAAGCAAGGAATAATTTCATGGAGAAGCTGCATGAGCTTTAGCAATATGAATATGGGAAAGCAGAAAAGAATGGTGGGAAAGCTTCAGATTGATCTAACTTAAAACCAGGACCATTCTAGTCTGAAGGTTGTTGTAATTGTTATAATTCTTTGTTAACTCTTCCACAATTATAAAAATATGAATGCTAAATGGCAATATCAGAATTTTGATTTTCCAGAGTAAAAACAAATGTTTTTTCCTTTACATCAAAATAGAATGCGTGATGAGTGTCCAATTTTATTTAGCTGTTATTTGTTTACCTTTGCTTTTATTGTTTATCCAATTTCAATATCATTGTTTAATGACAATAAGGAAAATTTAAATTTGTATGATTCGTAACTTACTGATAAAGCAAAAATGATTCCCAACTTTGTGTCTGTCAATGTATTAGTTACTTAATGGAGGTAAATAGCCTGAAGGGATTAGATTAATCAAAGCAATTGCAAGGTTATGTATGTTCATTTTTTAGGATAATTGCTTTCTTCTATGTGCAGCAATGTCTAAGTGTACAAAAAGTGAATAAAAGGAGCATGAAAGGCATAGCTGAAGCTGCAAGAAAGCAAAGGTAGATTTGGTTAAGGCATGTGTCATAGCATAGACTATGATACTTTTCTTGTGCTTCATTATCCTCCCTCCTTTTAAGATTGAGTACTATATATCATAATTGTCTTATATGCAGAGTTTGCTTTCATTCATGACTTCATGTAAGACACATGTAACTAAGGCAAGTCAAATGTCACGCAGTAAGATAATAGGGCAAGACGAAGGACTTAGCAAACGAAAAAAAATGCCGTGGCACTGGCACATATATTTTTTATGCCAAAATTTGACATACATTTCATGCAAGTTTTTTGTGAAAAAAAATGAAGTAATAATTAGTCAAAATAATTATTTGAGTCTTTTGATTATAGTTAAAATAAAAACGAATAATTTAGAAGTGGGTAATCATGTAAATTTTTAAAATTAAGTCTCACGTGTTAAATTTTATCTTGTAATTAATTGGTAAAGAAAAAATGTGTAATTTTTTTTTGTAAAAAAGATCGATGTTCAATATTACCTTGAAGGTCATTTTCTTTTTCTTTTATTTAAATATTTTATATACTTCCCATTGTGTTGAAACATATTTAAGCCCGTTACACACTTAGTGCACATGAACATAATTTTGTATTCTTATTGTGGTTTCGAGTTGGATTTGGATTCAGTGACTACACGGAGGCGTGGTTTTCCTTTATTTTATACCATTAATTAAATTAAATCTAATGGTTTAGATTTTGTTATTTGTTTAAGAAATATTTTTTAATTTAATAATTAACTTGGCTTATATGTTTTTTTATTTTAAAATCATAAAAAATAATATTGAATGTTTAGATCAATTAGTATAGAATTATTTCTATTTAACCAGCGGTCTTTGAAAACATTTTATTATACATCACAGTCTTACCAAGTTAAACTAGGATTACCTCCAACGAGAACTACCAAACAAGTGTATATATTATTGGAAAAATTAAAATATATTTTTTTACTCATAAATATAAAAATATTTAAAATTTATCTTTATAAAATTTTCATTATATTTTTTATTTTTATAAAATTGAAATGTATGATTTTTTATTCAACATATAAGTTCAAATAAATTCAAATATACTATCATAATTTTTTATTTCAGTTATATATGTATAATTGATACAAATGTGATATTTTTAATTAATGTAAAATGTGATGATTTTTATATTAATTATATATATAATTGATGTAAAAGAATAATGCATCATAAGTTTAGATTAGAATGTTGGAACTTTACATTATATCAAAAATTAATATATTTTAATTTTGTGAGAATGAAAAAATCTATTAAAAATTTTATAAAAATAAATTTTAAATATTTTCATATTTATACAGGACAAAAATAACCTATTGAAAATGGGAATGGATGGGCTAAAATGAAAAGGACACAGACCAATAATCTTAATCACCTAAAAGGAAAAAAATGGAAAAAGTTACAATTCTTTTTTTTTAAAATATTTTAATATATACACATACACAATAAGAAGCTATAAGTACTTAACCATCGAGATTAGATATTATGTCGTCCGTCCTCTTTGAGCTGAGATCCAAGAGCAATTAGATCAGTTTACTTATCAAGGTATATACTTAAATACATATAGGCTTAATTACTTAAACATAGGCTATATTGTTCTAACTTCTTAAATGTTCTTAATTATATATCAAGTAAACTATTCTAATTTCTTTTTAGTATAAATATGCATTTCAAATTATTTATGTACATTATACATATAGCTACTTTCTCATATTTTAATGGTTAAAAAACATGAAATATTTGTGTAATTATTGTTATAATTTATTTTTTAAAATTTCGGATGTACAGTAAAAGTTTTATATTTTAATTGTAATATTGAAAAATTAATAGTTATAACTTTGATATTTTAAATGTGAGTCCTTCTCAACAAATTTCCAATGTAGTTCATCAACTAAACTATGCTCCATTGGATTTAAGCTCAAAACTCAAAAGAAAGAGAATATTTTTTTTAACTCGAAATTTGGAAAAGACTAAAAGAAAAGAAAAGAAAATAATAAAATAGTGAAGGCGCAGCCAAACACTTGTGAGGGACATGAACCACACACTCAGAGAGTTCCATCAACGTAGGAGCATATTCAAAGCCCATCTTCCTGCTCTTACTAGAACCTTCCCAATCAATTTCCTCTAATTAGGGTTTATCTAGGGTTTAATTACTCATCCCAATTCCCCAAACCCCAATCCTAGTTTCTCCTTCTCAATACCCAAATGGTTCGCTCCCATGGCGTCACCCTCATTAATCGCCTTGCTCGTCGATCTTTCTGTCACGCCAACGATTCTGTTCGCGCGCATCCTTTTCTATTCTTTCTTTCGGGATTTTTCTATGAAATATGATTTTCCAATTGTGTGGGAATTTTTAATTTTCAGGTTTATCAAGCACTTTTCCAAAGGGGTTATAGGACATTGAACTCTGGGCCTTGCAATCCATCTAGAGTTGTTGGTAGCTTTGCATCCAATGGTGTGTTAACTGTTAAATTAACCCTTTTCTTTTCTTTTTAAGATCATTACATGACACTTTGGGAAATTTAGTAAATTGTCAATTTTTGTTTTCGTTTCAAAATTTTCTATTCGGGTTTTTGTGATTTGGTTGTGTGGTTATTTTGTAAGGTCAATGAATTGCTTAATGAATTCACTATTGGTTGTTTTCCTTGCAATGCTGGATTTTATTTACGTGTTCTCCACCCCCAAAGGTATATACTTTTCAATTGTTGCTTATGCTCACCTGGTCTCCCTTGTCCATTTGCAGCTGGAGATGGCGTTAATTTGAAGAAATGGTTGCTGTTGGGAGCGGCAAATAAATATTGGGGACCGTCTAGATCAATTCATGGCTCGGGTATAAATTATAAAATACAACATCACATACATGGCTTGATTTTTACTATTCATGGAATCAGGAGCTTGAAGTTCATTACCTTTCATTCAATACTCTCTTTGTTTCCATATTCATACTTGTTTGTTGTCGCTTGCATGTGGATGACTTATTTGTTTTTCCCCTAACTCTATTACAGCATCATTGGCAAGAGACTATTATGATATTCTTGGTGTGAGTAAGAATGCTAGTTCTTCTGAAATAAAGAAAGCTTACTATGGGGTAAGTTTTTCCTTGCCTACATGAATTTAGGTACTGCAATATGTGTGCTTTAGTTATCTGACCCATTTCCTGGTTAAACTTTATCAATTCATTAATGATTTGTTTGGATGAGGAATAAAATAGATAGGGAAGAAATTTGAGGGATAGAAATAGAAAGAAAATAGATAGTTATCTGACCCATTTCCTGGATAGAATGTTGTTAAAGTAATCTTAGGAGAAAAAGAGATGAGGAATCTTGGTGATGGAATAAAGGGGTTGAAGAAGAGGTAAAAAAACAGAAGGGGGTGTTTTAAGGCCTTAGATGAGTGCAGTAATGCTGCAAATTAGGTAATGTATCAGAAGGCTAGAAAATAGAAATAATACAAGGGAAGTTGTGAGTGAGGTACAATCCAAAGTTTTTGAGGAATTTTATCAAGATCTTGAGACAAAGAAGGGAAAACATAAGATGCATAAACTTGGCAAAAATAGGAAAAGGACATAGATTAAAACCAAGTAAGATGTATTAAGGATGAAGAAAGAAAAGGTTTTGGTTATAGATCAAGATATCAAAGAGAGATTGGTGAATTGTTTTTTTTTTGTAAGTTTTTACATGATGGGTAAGGATTGACTATGAAAGGGTTAGAAACTCAAGAGTCAAGAGGATGAGAAAATTTTGGCTTACTAGCACAATTTGAGTTAGAGTGGTAGAAGAAGTTGTTAAGAAGATGAATAATAATAAAATTGTTGGTCCTAATGCTAATTCTTATTGAAGCTTGAAAATGTGTAAAAAAACAGGGTATCATTTGGTTCACTAAGCTATTTATTACAATTGAGATTTAAGGAAATGTCATATGGATGGAGGATGAATTTTTTGGTTCCTATATATAAGAACAAGAGAGATATTCAAGATTGTATAATTTACAAAGAGATAAAACCTATTAGTAGGAGCAAAACAAGGTATATACATTGCAATTTAGTAAGAATTAGGAGGAAAATTTCTTGAAAGTAAAAATTGGAGATGTCATACCATATGTTTCTAAGTATTTGGGATTAATATTACAAAATGATGAAGACATTAATGAAGATGTCACACACAGGATACAAGGTTGGTGACTAAAATAGAGAAAGACATTGGGGATTATTTGTGATCTCAAAATACTTATCAAGCTTAAACGGGAGTTTTATCATATTGCTATAGACCAATTATACCATAGTGTAGGGAATGTAGCATTTTAAAGGGACAACCAAAAAAGGTAGTATAGATGAGTATGTTAAGATGGATGTGTGACCATGTAAGAAAGGATATGATACAGAATGATTGTATACGAGAAAATATTTGTGTGATGTCTAATGGGGAAAGGATGAAAGAAAATCAGTTAAGGTAGTTTGAACACATGCAAAGAAGGCGTTGGTGAGGAGAGTAGATTGCATGATTTTTAATCTTGTGAATGTGAAAAGGGTTAGAGGAAGACTAAGAAGGACATTGAAGGAAATTATTATAAGGGGTCTTAGGGTGATAATATCCTTGGAAATTTGGTTTTCAACTGAATCTAATGGGATCTTGGGATCCATATAGTGACCTCACACAGTAGAATAAGGCTATTGTTGTTATTTGTTTTATATGCTTTGATAATCTGAATATGCAATTTTGTATTATATTCATGTTTGCATTGTCATGCCCTATTCTTCAAAATTGTGAAAGTACTTTAGTTCATCCTTTCTTTTTGCCGTTCTTTCTACTTTGACATGAAGTCATCAAACAAGGTTGGCCAGCATATGAATTATCTTTCTAAAATGATATGTATTTTTTTCCTTCTCAATTTCTCTTCATGTTCTGCAGCTTGCAAAAAAGCTCCATCCAGATACAAACAAAGATGATCCTGAGGCTGAAAAGAAGTTTCAAGAAGTTTCAATAGCATATGAGGTGGACTCTTGGTGTTTTTGTTTTCGTTTGTACCAAAGCCAGAGGTCTATTTTAAATCTTCATATCCCAAATTAACTCACTGCTTCTTTGTTTTATTTTTTCTTGTGTTGTAGGTTTTGAAGGATGAGGAAAGGCGTCAACAGTACGATCAGGTTTAGCACTTTCCTGAATACTTTTTTAGCTCTTCTGCTCAAATTTTTTCTGTTACACATTTTTCTCTAAGTTGGGATAAATTGTAGAATAAATTACATTAACTTTAGTGCATGACATAGTGCAATTAGAAACTGAGGGAATAGTAAGATTTAAATAGTGGAGTTCTGCTTATTGGAGAATTAGAAATTTGTCTAAGGAATAAGGATACTTATGAAGAAAAAAAAAATGGAGGAAGGGGGTTGGTAACATGGCACATTTGTGCTTTGCATTGGAAGATAATAAGAGTATTCTCTTATCCCTGGTATTTGTCCTTCATGTACAGTGATGATATTGCTAAAAGAACTGATAATGTGGTCATTTGCTGTGTTAATATGTTGTGAAAATCTAAAATGAGATAAAACTTTCATTTCCTAGTATCTATAGTCATTACGGAGTGGGGTCAGAAAATTTTCCTTTCTGTGAATTTTTACTGCCCAGATTGCTAATGCTTCCAATATTTTTTCTGGCTTTGTTGATATTACACTCTTTATGCTCAATAGCAGCATTTCATATTTTGTATGGGTAAGAATTTAGGTTTATTTCATGTTTGAGTACAACTCATACTTCATGTGCATGTTTTTTTGGTTAAATTGGTATTTTAAATTTGTTTTGAGTGGATTTTTACGTTCTCTAAATTCTCTACTGCATCATTCATTTGATTCACTTTTAACATAAATATCTAGCTTGGTCATGATGCTTATGTAAACCAACAAAGCACTGGTTCTGGAGGCGAGGGTGGCTTCAATCCTTTCGAACAGATATTCCGTGATCATGTAAGGATTTAGTAGTTTCTTCCCCTTATTTTATTAATCATCTCTATTAGGAGATACTTCTTTCTTTGTTGGTCTGCGTTGTTGTTGTAAAATCAAAGTAATTACATTCATACTCCACAATAATAAGGAAAATTCATTATTATATCATTTCAGTTGTTAAATTTGTGATGTACTAGCACCCTAGAAGTGGAGCTTCAATTATTAATTCAATCTAAAGATGAAATGATCTAATGATTCATTAAACATCTGGACAAAAATGTATATGGTGAACTTTGTAGTAAAAAATTTCCATTTAATTTTTATGCTTGGTTATGCATCAGTTTCTCATTTTCAATTGTAAGTGTATATTGGGCTTGCTTTATCACCGGAAATCTGTATTTTACTAATTATATAGTCTTTAATTAAATATAAATGGCTCTAAAATTTCCTTTGACATTCATCCACATTTGAAATCTAATATGGTTTTCTCAATTCTGTCAATGGCAATCAGGATTTTGTCAAGAGCTTCTTCCATCAGAATATTGGTGGAGAGGATGTCAAGGTTTTTTCTTTCTTCATATTTGGACTCTTTTAAGTAAGCTAAGGAGTTGTTTGACCAAAGGCATCTCAATAATTTCTTTCAGACTTTTATTGAACTATCTTTTATGGAAGCAGTACAAGGGTGCACCAAAACTTTGACATTTCAAACGGATGTGCTTTGTAATGCTTGTGGTATGCTCATTAATAAGCTCTAAAGGTTATCTGTCACTACTATATTGATTTCACTGCACCTGGAAATGAAGTTCTCAACCCCAAACCTTTTGCTTAATGATCTATTACAGGTGGCAGTGGTGTTCCACCTGGTACTAGGCCTGAAACTTGTAAGCGATGTAAAGGGTCAGGAGTGGTCAGTATTGTCTTGAAAATAATTTAATCTTTTTTTTATATATAATTTTAAGTTAGAGATGTATTGTTAAATTGATAATTTTGGGACATGTTCAGTTATTTGTACAAGCTGGCATATTCAGAATGGAGAGTACTTGTGGTACCTGCAAGGGAACTGGAAAAATTGTATCGGTATGGTATAAATAGCCCCTTCTTTTACTTTTGTAATATTTAAATCTCTTAATTTTAGTATATTTCTCAATGGTTCAGAAAATATGATGGATGGAGTCACTATGATAGTGTGATCCACATAATTGGGTTATTTTTCTTAATTATATTGTTTCTGCTTGGTAGTATTCAATGTCTCAAGTTATTCTTCCACTCCCCCGCCCCCCCCTTTTAGTAAAAATATACAATGAATGACTCTATGTTCATTATACTATATGGTATTTCATACAAATTCCAAAATTGTGGGAATATATTTGTAAATAGTAACTTTTCGTCTTTTGTTGGTATCAGAATTACTGCAAGTCTTGCAGGGGTGCAAAGATTGTCAAAGGAACGAAGTCGGTCAAGTTGGATATTATGCCTGGTAATTGTCATTTCAATTTTTTAGGGATGAATTGCTGTTACTAGTTACGTAGGCCATGTGGATATGACATCCAAGGAACTAGGCGACCCCACTCCTCTGCCCACTAAACTTAATTATCATAATAATAATAGCACATAGGAAAGAAAATACCTAATGTCCTATTGAAGGTGGAAAACCCTAAATTTTTTGAATAATTTTAGGATGCATGTTGACTCTATTGCTGCCTTTCTATATATGTTTGTAGTTGTTTCTTTTTCTGGGGGGGGGTATGCACATCCCTTCTCTTATTTCTCTTCGCCTTAATTGCTATGGAGAGGTTTGACTGATTTATGTTTTTGACATTTTCAGGGATAGACAGCAACGAGACCATAAAGGTTTTTAGAAGTGGTGGAGCAGATCCTGATGGAGATCACCCTGGTGATCTTTATGTTACTATCAAGGTACTTCAATAGCTTGGGAGTTGGAAGTCTCTATTTTTTTGTTAATACTTTTAGTCTTGACATTTTTATTTGTTTCTCCTTTTTGCAGGTTAGAGAAGACCCTGTTTTTCGCAGAGAAGGATCTGATATTCATGTAGATGCTGTTTTAAGTATCACTCAGGTGATGATCTTTGATGAAGAAACCTTTAGCAATGTTTAATGCAGTTATCTGGTTGAGTTTTCTTGTGATCCATTTGTACGTTCATTATGGTCCCTAAGAGAGTGTGGGTTGACATCTATTTGGCTTATGAAAGATAGGTGACATCATGTTGCTTGTTTTGGTGTCACCTATCTTTTAGGAACCACAATGATAGTTTACACTAAAAGGAAATGTGTTCACTAAAATTGTTTTTCTCTAGAATCACATGCAATACTTCAGAAAATGTATTTCTATATGAAGTTTAGACATCTATCGCTGAGGTATATATAATCGCTTGGTAATACTGAGTAGGTGTTTTTGTTGATCTAAATATCTAATTAAGAATTGTGTTAGAAACTTTTGTCCTGTTCAAGTTTTGATGGCGTGAATTTTGTTTGTCACGGTTGGAGAGAATCGGTTTTATGTAAATTATTATTTAAATTTTTTATTTAGTATTAATAGTGATGATGGTGGATGTCGTTAGTGCTGGAAGTTTATTGTCATAATATTTTGGATCCCAAACATTTGGTTAGTTGTTTATGTTGCATTTAGTGATATTATTGTAATTAAACTAAACACTGGAAATTTGTTTATGCGTGTGTTTTAGGCAATTTTGGGGGGAACTATTCAAGTCCCTACTCTTACTGGAGATGTTGTACTTAAGGTTAGTGTTATATTGAAAGACATAATATTTCTTATGGCACTTTTAGTAACCGGGGAAGTTTGAATGATGAGTCTTGTTTGGCAGGTTCGCCCAGGCACCCAACCTGGTCAGAAAGTGGTTTTGAAAAAGAAAGGTAAGCAATTTGATACCATATGGGGAATTGGCGAACTTTTGTTACTTTTTTGAGATCGTTGGGGAGAAAATACATTTGGAATTTATGGACATGATGCTTCATGGATTTTTAAAGGCTGCTAGTTTAAACAGTTAAGCACATTTTTTTCACCATTCTTATCTTGTTTATTCTTTTAACAGGGGTCAAGACAAAAAATTCTTACACATTTGGGGATCAATATGTTCATTTTAATGTCAACATCCCAACGTAAGTGTCTCCTTACATATTTTATAGTGTCATTTATTATAAGCTGTTCGCTCCTCTTTCTACACCATGTTTAGGTTCTCTGATGGATGCTTAGAATATAAATGCCTGTATTTGAAATATTATTACAGAAACCTGACACAGAGACAGCGAGAATTAATTGAAGAGTTTGCCAAGGAAGAGCAAGAAGAATGTGATAAACGGAGAGCTGCTTCGGCTTCTGGTTGAAAACATTTGCAGAATCTCCACTATTTGTTTGTTGCCAAGTCATGCTCAACTAGGTGGATATCCACTTGTTAGAAGTTTTGTAGGAGCATTAAAGATTTTTTTTTTTTTTTGCCCCATCCATACATAGTGTATGTAATTTTTTTTTTCATAAGTGATGTTAACAATTCAAATTTTAAATGTTAGTATTTAGAAGACAATTCCCTTGTGCTTATGCATCGGTGGAATTCTGGTCATGTTGTATATATTTTTCTAACAGGAGGTGTGCAAGTCACAAGCTGTCATTCTTGTACCATGGATAGAAGAGCTTGCTTAAACCCTACTTTCCTAGGTCTATAACATTGACATGCATCTTAATCTATGTTTGGGCTAGGCCTGTTAGTGTTTACGTGATAGACCTTTTTTTTAGACTTAGTTTGGCATGTTTAAAAGCCTAGCATGACTTAAAAAGTCTGCAAGTTTAGTGCCTTTGAACTAAGTTAAAGTAATTATCTCTAAATAATAAGTGAGCTTAATTCTTTAAATAAAGATATACTTGGCTCATTGTTTTTATCGGTTAAAAGTTATTTTATAGTTAAAGTTCAGTATAAGAAATTTAAAAATAAAATAAAAGTGATTTGTTTTCACATTAATTAGTTTAGGATTAGACGGGAATAGAAATGTTAAGGTGTGTAATTTATTTTTCATTGCTAGTAACAAGAAAAAAATAGTTAGAAATAGTTTACAAATATAATTTAAAACGTCAATATGAATAGGAGGTAGTATTTATTTTTACACAATGAACAGTAGGCAGTAGTAGTAAATAGTTTTGAAAAATGAGATTAGTGACAATGAAACATGGACAAAATGTAATTAATTAATAATGAAAGTTAGTGGTGAGAGTATAAATAGTTGGAAATAGTTAGAAAGCAGGAAATAAAATATTAAGAATAGGAAACGGTTAATGACAGTCAACTGAGAAAAAATAAATAGACAGTGATGGAAATATAAATAATTTAGTCATGGAATAATAAACAGTAAGATAAAAATATAAATAATTAGTAATTGTCAATAGCATAAATATAAATAGTTAGTATAGAGTATAAATAATCAATATAAGTTTATAGTAAAAATATAAAAACTAGTGACAGAAATATTAAAATTAATAGTTGAATGGTTAAAACAATAAGTCCAACATAGTTTCATAATATTTTTCACACTACTACATTTTACCTTTTAGGTATACTAGATTTGACATCATTCAAGATCAAGACTACGGATTTACTTTTTCTTTACCACAATATTATTCATTGTTTTATTTCTTTTCATAACTTCAATACAAAGCTATAATCACGGACTGCAGAGCATGGATGGATTTCACAGTGTGTGAGCTGAATCCTGCCATTTTGATCACATAATTCCACTCTTTCAATGTCCTCTCTTTGTCTCAGTTAGTGTGCGCCATCATAACCATGTCCAGAATCAAACCTACGTCCTCATGCTTACAGTTCTTCAAGATTTTTATGCACTCTTCATCTCTCCTACACATAACAAATCAATCAATTAATTCTCAATATTAACAAATTAATTATTTTATAAATAAATAAAAAATCTTCAATAATTAAAATTTAGCTTAATTCAACTTTTGATTCTCTATTTTGTCATTTCTTGAATTTGGTCTCTACGTTTTATTTCACGAATTTAATCATTCCACTGTTTTTAATTGTGTAATTTTGGTGCATTAGCTATCTTGACATTCAATATTTGGATTTGACTAACTAATTACTTTAAGTAAAAATGAGATTAAATAATTACGTCTATATTTGGATTTTATTCTTAACTTTAATGTTTTCTAAAAAAAATAACTATCATTAATGTAGTTACTATCATATTCAATGCATTAGCCATTCTCTCATGCATGTAATTTATGTAACAAATTAAGCCTTTAAATTTGGTGTGCAATGGCAAACAAAAACTTGTTGGTTGATTTGGATTTAGATGACTTTTCAATCCAAACAATTAAATTTTGTTTGTTTGGTTGGTTTTGTTTCCCTTAATGTTTACTTCATAATTCCAACCAAACTAACACAATTTTGATATTTTAAATATATTTTAATTTTTGGTTTCAAGATAATAAAAGTGTGTTTCCAGGCTATACGAAATCAAGTAGTCAAACTTTCCACTGAGAAGTGTTTAGTTTTATGCTTCAGGATGCATGTGCTTAAAATCTTTCCAACTAGCTAGGAGGTGATTTATCAACTATTACAACCTCTTGGAATTGTTCATTTAAATCCATACCTCCGGAGATTATTTCATGAGCAATCTTCTAGAGTTCATGAGATTGGGCTTCTAGAAATTTTCGTCCATCATTTGAAACTTGAGGTACCAACTAACAACATATTTCGTTGATCTAGCTTCTAAATTAATATCATATTTCTTTTGTAATTCCTTCTAAAAACCATTGGCAGTAGTGTGTGTATTGTAATAATCATACAAATCATCAGGTAAACCATTTTAAATAAAGTTCTTACACATGATCAAAGTCATTTTCAATCCATGCCTCTAGTTCTTTTTATTGAGCATCAGTTAGATTTTTTGGTAAAACAGGTTTGAGATTGAGAGTAGTGAGAACAAAAGTGACTCTGCGCATGGTCAAGAAGAATAACCTCTTCAATTTGCACCTTCAAACTGAAAAGGATTGTTGAGATTAGCTAGAACAGTGTCGTGCTCGATAGACATAGCAGAAAATTATATGTCGTAAATTTATTGAAGCAGAGGTCGAACACAAACAGAAAAAGGATAAGGCTAAGTCCAGGACGAGGATACTCATCCAATTTTTTTTGCAATTTAATTAGTCATGTATGATGCAATTGACAAAGATTTGACCTTATATATTCAAGAAATAAAAAGATGTATACGAATGACATATCCAACAAGAAAAAGAAAAAAAGATTGGATAAAAGAACTCCTATAAAAGTGAAATAGTTAGGAAATTAAAGAAGCTTCTCATTATGAGATAGTTTTTGTGAGAGAAAATCAATGAGTTATTCTCCATGAATTGAAGGTTTCTTCTTCTACAAGAAAAAGAGAGTTTAGAGAGGGATTTTGTAACATTTTCATTCAATCATAATGCATGGAGAGATTCAAACACAATTTTTTTCTAATTAAAATTTATTAAAAATTATAAAATAAAAAGAAAATCATTGAATATGATGTGAGATTCGCAAAATTATCATTTTTAATAAATTTTAACTGATAAAATAAAATGTATTAAAAAAATATATTGTTAATATTTTTCTAATTTTTCTAATGGAGATTATATTGTTGTTCACAGCTGTAGTCCACAATCGATAAACAACCTAAATTTTTGTGCCTTAGTCTAACCTGTCTTAGTCTCTTTTCTTGCTTCATCTTTGTGGGTGGTGTTATTTTCTACATTTGTTTTTTGTTATTAGCATTTATTTTTCTTTTGGATTTACATCTTCTACCATCAACAACATCATAATTCAAAAAGTTATAATAACTTAAATGTTTTTTATGCAAAGACAATAATGAGAATTTAACCTAAAACTTTTTGCATGCTACCCAAACCTCCACTACTAGGTTGATCTCATTTAAGTTCCTATGAATATAATTTCATTTGAGTTTTTCAAAACACAAAAATCATTGTTTATGATCTTAATAAAGTTATTTATTTTAAAATAATTTGTCATTACTTAATGAAGAATTCACATGCAACTAGCATATCATGTCAACAGTCATTTTAAAATTGCATCTCACATAATGTGGTTAGATACATGTCACATTAACACTAATTATTAATAGTAATTATTTTTAAAAAATTTACAATTTATGAAAATTAAAAATCAAATATGAAAAAAGAAAACCATATTAATTTAATTATATATACAAATATTAGACACATTTTATTGAGAGCTAATTCTTTTAAATTGTTTATTAATTTAATATTTTGTACTTGCAAGAAATGTCCGAATGAGAAGTATACCATGTCTATTTCACAGGAGTTAAATTCCGGTATTTGAGTACCTCAATAAAAGCCCCCTTGCCACCAAAATAAAAGATGCACTATCAATTTCATGCGGTATCTGAATAAGATTTTGATTTGAGTGATACTATATAAGTTTAATTTCTTTAAGGTTTTATATTTAAAGTTTGTAAATGAGTAAAACATAATCGAAAGAAAATACCTCATTAAAGGTGGACAACCAAATTTTTCAACGAAGAATAGTCATTAACAAAATTGGTAAGTATATACTCTACAATAATATCATGAATATAAAAAAAAATCATGCAAATACACATTCTAAATGAGGGTCCATAGTAACTATGGCGTAATGCTGCCAAGAGAAATCCACATTGATGAAGTTGGTGCTATTTCATTTAGTGTGTCCAGTTTCTTTTATTTTTTTTTAATAAAAAGTTAAAGACTATTTTAAAGTTAAAATTTAAAATAAAACATTAAAAATCAAATCACTTCCTTATTTTTTTTACTCTTTCTAATCTCCGATAACTTGCTCCAGTGTGTACTTAAATAGAACGTAATGGGTGCGGACAAAATGATTAAAAACAATCACTAATGGTCAAAAGTAATTAAAATCACTAAAAAAATAATAGATATTTTGTGGCACATCACAAGGGAAAAAAAAACTAACATGTAATTGAAAATACGTTTTGGAGTGAGTTCCATTGTTTTACACAATTATACATTTTCATTTTTTTATATACCAAAGTATTCCTCTCCCACAATTATATACACAACTATTGCGTGTTGTTGTAACCACTGCCAATTCGGGAATGGGGGCCAAATTCACACTTATTTTTCCAAATAACTTTCCCCCCCCCCCCCCCTCTTCGGAATTCGGTAATCTAAAACCCAAATTCTGGAGTTTTTTTCTTGCTTTTTATTTTTTTAATTCTTTGCATATTTTGTTTAATTTTTTTAATAATGCAAATAAAATAATAATTAGTAGTATATCTAAATATATTTTAATAATATAAATAATTATTTACATATTAATGTAACACTGAAAGAATTTTTTTTTATAATTATTCATATTTTTTAAAAATTAGTTTATCACAACCAAATAATATCATGAATAGAGACAAACACTAACAGAATCAACATGTAGACATTTTTGTGATAACCCTTAGACACAAACAACAACAAAAAAAAGTTATCTAAATTTTGTTTTAAACCAAAATATTACACATAATTTCAAGGAATAGGTGTGAATTCGGATCCCCATCCCAAGTTCACACCCGCAACAGTGATGGGGGATAATTTGGTATATAATCTGGGAAGGGGATACTCATGTAGATTAAAAAAAAAAAGTCAAAAGGGTTATGGGGGTAAAGAAATCAAGTTAAAACGCTGAAGCATGTAGACATTTATATGTATTGAAATTAATCAGTGTTCAATTGGAAGCTCACAATTGTTCCATTTCTTGGGACAAAAATGAAACCATAATTTTCAGTTTCTTGCCCTAATGGTTTTTTCTCAATAGCTTGTAAGGCAGTGTGACTGTGATCCAGTGAAAGAAAAATGTATCCAACTTTTTATTATAATTGTCAACAATGAAAGTTCTCACTTCTTTCCCTTGAGATTGATTACTGAAAGCTCTTGTTCAACATACTCTCCTGCACACATAGGTGGATATTTGCTTGCAAGGGGTGATTCTGCAAAATGTCCCAATGGCTTCAGAACTGCATCTGATGCTATGTGTGCAAACAACTACATTCACAGACATATGTTATCAGTCAATATAACACTGACACAAGTCAATTTCATAAAACTCTTCTTTCCTAGAGTGAAAAACGACCATGTTTTAGTCCTCACTTACCGTTGAAGAGACTCTCCATAAGCTACGATTCTGCTCTTGTGCTAAACTTATTGCATCAAGTGTCCTCTTTGTGGCAACAACCTCATGCATGCCAGCTATGCAGTCCCCTCCAGTTAACCACTCTATCTGCATTTTAAAACAACAAGAAGAAAACACACAAAAGAACATTAATAATGTAGAGTCAATCATATGTGAAATTATGACCTCAACGGCAATGAATAAAATCAGAGTAATGCTGACAAAACACTGAAATACCAGTTATTTGAGACAACTAACATTGCTAAACAGTTTTAAAAATAAAGACTTCAATATGTTTTAGGTCCCTCATAAATTAACAAATTTTGTTGAATCCCTAATAATTTTTTTCTTTGCATCAAGTCCCTAATATAACAATAAATTTATTTTTGATCCTTGTTATTTTATTTTAGTCCTTCTAATATATCTATTTTTTCATTTTAATCCTTATAATATTTTGTTCATTTTGTATTAGTCCCTTTGAAAAATATTTGACAGGGACTAATAACAAAATTCACAAATTTATTAGAGACCTAAAACATATTTAAGCCAAAAATAAGACAAAGTAAAAAACTGGTAAGGTCAATTTCATCAAAAAGCCAGAAAATATGAAAGGACAAAAAATCAGGTATATATTTCAAGCTATCAAAGTTTGAATTCCTTCCGGTGAAACATCAGCAAATTCCAGTAATTTTGATTACCTGCTTTCCTGTCTGAATAAGAAGACATCCTATTGGAACCTTCACTTCAACTTTCTGTCCATTTCTTAACCAGATGTTTAAACCAGGAAATCTACTTCTACCATGAATTGTTAGGAAGTTAAGGTCATAGTGATATCCTGCAAAGATAGTTCCCTCCTGACCATATTTTTGAAGGTCACTCCCTGTTGGTGCTAACAGATGCGGGCCCTAGTACATGGTAAAGAGAGAGAATACATTATACAATCACTAGAGTACACAGGTAATTTCTTGAACTATGCAAGTAAGAATATGCTTCAGTGGTTCAACCTATCATTCAATTCTACTTGTTGATAATGCTGCATGGGTACAACCCAATAAAATGTCTTACCAAATAAATGACATGTTGAAAAGCCTAAGGTATAGCCCATTTGGTGGCTATATCATAGACAAAAAAGCTTCAACCAGATGTGCCTTTTGTTATTAAAATAACAAAAGTGGCAGCGTGCGTGAAGCTTCCACCATTGTGGAGTCTTACAAGGGCTAGCATTTTATTAAAGTCAAAATGAAAGACAATGATACCATTGAACCATAAGAGTGAGGAATTTTTGTTTACAGAACATATGCTTTCCTTTGCAAATGGGATTTCTGCAGTATATCTATTTGCACAAGTAAAGAGCATCCTGCTCCTTTTGGAGATGTCATATAAAATGCATGCCTTGCTGGACAGTGGATACAAATATAATTTTAAGCAAGGGAAGAAACTATCAAACAACTAACGAAATACATCAAATAAAATTATTGCAACTCTGACAAAAACATTGCCACACAAACTGGGGAACCTTTGTTTCCATGTTGAAAATGGGTAATACTTAGTAGCAAATGCATATGATGCACTGTGCAAAAGGAAATGGCAGTCAGTAATACAATCTATGAGATGAAACTGTGAATTGTGTCCCACAATATTTGTGTTAAAATGAATCTTGAAGAAATTATTTGTCATGATCTATAAATTCTTTAATCAACTGATTTCTTTTGCCTTCCTATGAGTAACATTAATCACCGGGAAGCAATAGATGTGCTCACCAGCTTCATAAGAGAAGTGAATGCATCCTTTGGAAGACCAAACCCAATAGCTGCCATTTCAGCAACCACCTAAAAACAAATATGCACATTTAGATCACCACACATTAGAAATAGCATGAAAAAAAATGACTGACTTCAATTGCTGCTATCATTTTGTATCCCCAGGAATCCATAGTTTCTTTCCATTCAGGGAAACCTTCAGGTATTACTGGCTCAGCATTAAGTTCCTGTACAATTTATATAAACATTAGGTTTAAGAACTAGGACAAATGTCTTACGGATAAGAAAAAAGAGAAAGCATGAGACCTGAAAACGAGTATTTGACGGTCGAGGACCGATCCTCCAAAAGTATCTCCATTTGAGATCAGGTCCAACAGGAGTGTTTGGCTGGTTTTCTTTTGGCATCGCTTTCAGTTTCTCCTGCATTTCTTCATCAACCAAGCTTCTTGGAACTTCTACTTTCTCTGGTGTAACCCCAACCTGTTACACCCATTTGAGGCATCATTTGTTATTACCATGTCTTAAAATCTATCAAAGATAAACCTCAATTACCAGAAACCATTTACAGAGTACAGAGAAATGAAATGTTGAGAAATGTGGCAATTGCAGCAGGAAAAGGAAAACCAAACTAACGCAAATTATGTAGATCAAATAATAAGTAAAAACCTTAAAACTTGGCCAATTAAACAAAATGAAAAAAAAAACACTGTTGGTCCCAAAAATAATATAATCTTAGTAACTTGAATCTCTACTGTTGGTCCCAAAAATAATATAATCTTAGTAACTTGAATCTCTAGCTTTATAACATCTCCATTCCCAACTACGTAAAAAGAGGTTCAATTCAGTTCATTTTGGCATAAAAAGACAGCAAAAAAATAAACAAAGCATAGGACTAAAAAAAAGATTATTTACAACATCAAGGACTAAAGTATTGGACACTTACAATCTTAGTACTAGAATGGGGGACTGAATTTGATTCCTTAAAACCAAACAAGTGTAATGCAACTAATCCCAATCATTGATTAGTTGATATTACGACACATTCATGATTTTTCAAGAAGATACACACAATATTGACAGTTGATTTTCTAATTAGCCATTGACACTTTCGATCTCAAAACTAGAACAGGGGGATTGGATTTGATTCCTCTAGAGTGAACAAGAGAAAAAAGAAAGTAATCTCAATTGTCAACAAAAAAACAAAACAAAACAAAACAAAAAGTCATCAAGTTATGTTCCAACTTCCAACATATTCATGATTTGTTATGCACCTCCTCCTAACATCAACAATTGTTTTTTTCTTTTCTCAACTTGAGATAGTAGTTTATAAGAAAATCATCAGATGACATTTCAACACATTCATGATTTGTCATATATGTTCATATTATATGGACAATTTTTTTTTATTGTAAATGTCAGTTGTTAGTTTCTGTTAGCAAAGGGATTCGAAACTGCAACCTCTTCGCCTTTCCTTCTCCCTTCACCGTTAGACCAACCTTATATCTCCAATATATATATCGACAATCGATGTTTCTGAATACGAGAGATAGTTGATAAGAAAAATCATCAACACATTCATGATTTTTGCAATATGAGATTATTATTTATTTTACCACTGCTCACATTAAAGAGAATAAATAGGGTTTATACCCAAAACAAAAAGAGTGTGGAGTCAACCCTCACGCCACACCCCAGAAGGGGAAGAGCGTTGAGGAATCAAAATGACGTCGAAAGAAAGAAACTTGACCTGGTAATGCAAGTGGGGTCTCTCATGGCGGTGTTTGAAGTCGCGGGGTTTTGAGAAGTAGCGCTCCATCATGTCGATGAAGCGATCGTTGTCCTCGACGGTGCAGCGAGGGTCCTTGACGAGGAGCGCGCCGGTTTCCCTGAGGCTGCGGCTGACCTCGGCGCAGAGAAGTGGGTCCCACTCGCCGGAGAGGGAGGGAGAAAGATCTATAACGGGGAGATCCATTATTCAAGAGCAGTGATGATGGCGGGAGAGTGAGTGCGTGTATTTATACATACGATGCTTTTTGGGGCCCATCCTTGCTGGGAGTGGAGTGTGGAGCTCATTCATCATGTGCGCGGAATTTCATCCATCTACGCCTTTCAATAACCCAAAAAAATAATAATTAAGATTATCACAATGAATTATTTATTTTTTGAATGATTTTTTTTTCAAAATTTTCTGGTCAATAGTTATAGTTTGTCACTTTTAAAAACAAATATCTTATTTTTAATGAAGCTAGATTCTTCGTTCTTCAATTGTCTTGTTTGGCTTTAGAAGAAAATGAAATAAAATACACATACATGTTCAAATTACCTAATTTTTATTTCATACTTGTGAGCAACATTTAATTATTTTTTAAGAAAAAAAATATTTGTAAGAAAAGAATGCTAATATAATACTAGGAATGGGCATGGGTCTTAGTTAACTCAATCACCTAATTAACTTGAACCAAATTGAACAAAAACATTTGAGTTGGTTCTGCCCATAGGTTTTGTTTGAAATTTGAACTTGAAAAGCTGATTATACCAATTTGGATATTGAATATGAGCACATGGAACCCAACCTAGACTTATACTATTTTACATAAATTTTTATATTGTGTAATTTTTAAATTCTATATCTTTTCATGTTGCGTAATTTTATAATTATGACTTTTGAAACTTTTTATTAGTTTTTTCATTCTATTATGATTTACTAGTTTTATTAATCCTATTTGTCTTGTTACTTTTTTTTATTATTAAATAAACTCAACCACTCGACCTAATCTAACCTCAATGTAAGGTTGATTTGGTTATTTGTTAATATTATTTGAAAATCTAAAAACAACCCTAATTGATTAACTTGTTTTAGATCTAAATATCTCTTCAACCTAACTAAACTCAATTCATACCCATTCCTAAATAATACACTCTTTTAACATTATTTTCCTAATACACACTTCTTTAATTTATTATAATTTACATGATTTTCACACTAATTGAATAGAACCTATTAAACAAGGAATATGACTATATTTTTTTTATATACAGATGTGATTATAAGGAGTATTCTTGATTGATCATTTAAACTAATCACATTTGAAGGCACTCTAAAGTGAGTTGTTCCTTCTCAATGAAAATGAAGACTATTATGGTCATACCTAATTTTCATACGACATATAATTAAACATTATTAAATGGGTGGAACTATATGGTCCCGCATATTTTTAAACACACCCAATATAGTAAAACCTACTCAAATACATATTTGTTTAGATAAATAATTTCTCAAATATTGGATAACCTTTACTTAGAAAAATACTCTATGAAATGACTGAGATGCCAAAAAAAATATAGCAAGAGTAACTATTTCAATAGCAAGGGTCTCACAATTTTATGCTTGCTCCCATAATTTCCATAGCATTTCATCTTGTATTTATGTTCTTGTTATGAATGAAATGGACTTTAAGTATCCTTCTATAAAAAATAATTATTTCAATAGCATAATTCAAAATACTTATATGAACTCAATTCATTGGATAAATAGTTAAATTTATCTCTAAAAATGTGAGATATTGATAAATTGGTCCTTGAAAAATAAAAAATTTAAATTTAATACTTAAATGTATAAAAATGTAACAAATTGGTACCGTAAATAATTTAATGTCCAATAGACCCTTAAACATTACAACTTAATATGAAATTGATTTTTAAAAATTATAACTTAATAACAAAATGGTCTAAAAAATTTAACGACAAAACTAATTTATTATGCCTTTTACACATTCAATAATTAAATGTGTAAAGAAAAAATGTTAGTAAGGAAAAAAAGGCTAAAACTTAAAGGAATGGCTTGATAGCATTGTTTAATATTATTATTTTTGTTTAAAAGAATTTATCATTTTAAATGAGTCGGGAAGGGATGGCTCCATTTCCGTTGCCAAAGTTGCCTTCGGAAGCTAACTACATTTACTTTTGCAATAATTGTTGCCGTGGTCACGAAGTCTTTCTTGTAGGTGCGTAGTATAAGTAAAATATATCACTATAAGAATAGTTTGCCAATAAAGATGTAAAGTTTAGGTCTTCAGGACTAAAGTAAGAACACCATATGCGAGAAGGAGAAAAACAATAGTTATATTTATTCCAATATTTGATTGCTTTTGAATAAAAGGAAAAAAAGAAAAAGAAAAAGCAGGTGCCATCTTATTTACGCAATCAAGATCGTAAAAATGGAATTCTACCTACTACTAAAAGTGTTAGATGGGTACAAAATTCTACCTGTTCATAATCATAACAAAAACTATAACATGTTAATAATATAAAGTTATATTTAAACTTAAAGCATGCATATTGTTCTGGATTGACACATTGGGCTTAATCTGAAACAGCATATTGGCCAGTTGTTTCCTGCACCTCCAAAAATTGCTTCTTACACCTAATTCAAAATGCAAAATTGCACTCCAAATTTTAGGGATGTTAAAAGTTACATTCCGAAAAGGCTAATCTGGAATGTAATTTTACAATCCAGATTAATCTATCCAAAAGGTAAAAAGGTGTAGTAGGAAACAAATTTTAGGGTGGATGAAGAACTACCGGCATATTTAGTATAATCTGAATTAACATATTGGGCCTAAATTTGACAAAGCAAACATGTTGGCACACACGTAAATGAGAACAACAAAGGCAAGAGTCATCGTTTCCCTAGTACTACATGATGAGCAATACATGAGTGCTGCACCAAATACTAGTCGAAAATATCATTTAATGAGCTTGTATGTATCCCTCGGGCACCCATATTGTTAACTCTACCCTAGCAACGAAGTAGAGAAAATATAAGGCAAGCACAAACAACACTAAGTATACGTTCACTTTAATTTTACTTTCACAATCTCTTACGGTCACTGACATTGTTGTTAAATGGCAGCCATGGTGGAATAGCCTGGTGGATTTTTTGCCAACTACAATAGGTAATTTGTGACAGGAGACCCATCATGGCAGCACCATAAGACACAATGGCATGTTTATATGGTGAAATTTCAGTCTTCCGCTACGTTCTGTCATCTATAATTGATAACAGTGATCATTGATTTTGGCTTCAAAATCCTTATGTGTTTGGTTGTGTGCGAAGAAAAAAGAATAAGGAATAAATTTTTGAAATTGGAGGTTTCAGTGGTAGGCACTTGGCAGGAAGGATGATGATGATGAGACAATCTCTCTTCATGCCACCAAAGAACTAATGAACCGACTGCACGCTATAAAATATCGCATGTCTCTACACCAAGGCACCTATATAAAATGAGATTTTTGCCTTGGTTAGATCTCTTCTTTGCCCATTTAAATTCTTTGCATTAGCGTCATCCCATTTTCATTATGCTAGACATCCAAGGCTGTGCATTCACATTCCTCGTTTGGATTATATCAATTTATCTGATCAGATTCCTCTTCAGTCTTCACAAGTCACCGCTCTCTCCAGTAACCCATTGTTTCCAAGAGAAAATACCAACTGCTGCAATTGTTAATATGTGGGCCATTGCAAGGGATGCAAAACTTAGATAAAACCCACTAGTATTGCCCTATAAGATTCATTTCCAAAGAGAAAGCTATTAAAATACAGATGTAAAGGCCAATCATTACCATCTCTTGCCATTTGGAAGTTGACGAAGAGGCTTCCGAGGAACTTCACTAGTATTATCTGTCATTCAAACAATTCTAGCATGTATGGTCCAATGCTTTGATCGGAATGTCCATTCTAGAAACATTAACAAAGTTGCCATGGACCATGGTAGATAAAAAAGGACTGGCTCTCTTTTTGGCCAAACTTCTAGTGTGCAAACCTGTTCCATTTTCAACAACCTAGCTTGCAATATTATAAAAAAGAAGAATCAGTTCTAGTTATAAAAATACCAGGAAAGGAAGATGAAATAATCTGCAGTAAGAATCCAGCTTAATTCTTAACATTATGTGTTAAATAAGAAGTTCTACCTTGTACAATATTTTGCATTTTTATATTATCCATTTAAGAACTTCTGAGCAGTGTAATAATAGAATCCTTGACAGCATAATAGAGACAACTGAAGAGGTGTAAAGAAACTCAATCCATTTTTTATATTAGAAAATGCATGGTTCAATTTTCAAGCTTTAATTTGGTATGTTTGCCCCCACCAATAGACTACAATTTTTGTAACATAGTATGACTTGCAAACCAATTGCTACACAATGCGTGTGTTCTTGCTATACTTCCATCAGTTGTCTAAGTCAATAAAATTGATCTTAAAATCTATGCAAAACTTCTACCAATCAGTACCACTGTCATGGAAAGTTTTTCCAGAACCTCAAGTTTAGGTCCATAGGGAAGAAAAAAAAGTCACCAACTCCATAATTCAAGTGCTCACTAGCAATCTTACAAACCTGGCAGGAAGTATTTGCATGTCCCAAAATGACAGGTACTTTGAAGTTCATCAGTGGACCCAAATTTGCTGCTTCAACTTGAGAGATGGAAAGAATGTGATGTGATCTATGCAATTGCATTTGACAAACAAGTGGGCCATTTCTCCATCTGAAAGGCAGCAAAACTATCTTGGACCTTGACCATATTCAAGTCAGACAAAAGATGTCATAGATTTCACTTATCCCCATCCAAAACTTGTGTAAAGGGTTGGCAGAACATAAAATTCCATTTCAACATATTCAAATGAAACTCTGATGTCTGACAACTTTTGAAGTGAGGCAAACCATGAATTTAGACTTCACATCTTAGAATGCATCAAAAGTTTACCAATAATCCCGACAAGAACATGAGCCTTCAGTGAAATGATGGAATCTGTTATTATCTCTAACGATAATCTCTCTCCCTGTAACTTTTGAAACAAGTTTTATAGCCTCATGACAATCGCCACATACACGAAGATTTTTAACAACACGAATCACATCTTTGGCCCCAGTACTGATCAGTGCAAATGCAACAGCTAACTTCTCACTATGACAGCCAAGGAAGTACTCCTTCTCCTCCTCCTCTACGTCAAAGAGCACAAACTCAGTGGTCGGGTTATAGCCAGCTTCTCTCAAATCCTTAAATAAACTTTCAAGTTTTTCATATATCTTGTGTGACAAAGGATGGGAAGTGTCGCCTACAAGGAATTCATGAACGACCCCATCAACTTCAACCCAACTACACCCAGGTAATTTCTGCATCCCTTTCTGATTCAAACTAGACCTGATTTTTTCTGCTTCATCCCAACGATGACTTGCTGAATATATATTCGATAAGAGAACATAATGTCCCGAATTCCATGGTTCTAACTCAATCAGCTGCTTCAACACATGCTCAGCCAATTGGGTATCCTTATGTAACCTACATCCTCCCAACAAAGCCCCCCAAACAATAGAATTGGCCTCCATTGGCATACTCCTGATCAAATCCTGCGCTTCAACCAACAAACCTGCACGAGCCTGGAGATCCACCATGCATCCATAATGCTCTATAGTAGGAGTTACAGAAAAAACACTACTCATGCCACTAAAATAACGGTGACCATCATCAACCAAACCAGCATGAGTACATCCACAAAGCAAACCAACAAAAGTATTCCCATCCGGCTGCATTCCAACCTTTACCATTTGGCCAAACACCCCAAAGGCAGCTCCAACATGTCCACACATAGCCAGCCCAGAAATAACAGCATTGAAGACTACACAATCCTTCCTCCTCATCCCCTTAAAAACCTCCTTCGCCTGTGCCACACTTCCACATTTCGCATAAAAGTCAATCAATGCAGTACCCAACACAGGATTAGACAAAAACTCATCCCCATCCATCAAACCCCTAGCCCAATTCCCCAACTCCAACGCCCCGAGCCTTGAGCACGCCGAAAAAACTCCCACCATGGCGTAACAATCCGGTCTCACGTTCTCCCTCTGCATCTCAAAGAACACGTCAAGTGCCTCTTTCGGCATCCCATTGGAAGCATACCCCTGAATCAAGGCACTCCAACACACAACATCCTTCTCCACCATCCCATCAAACACCCTGCGCGCTTCCTCCATGCTCCCACACTTCGCATACATATCAACCAATGAGGTCGCTACAAACACGTTCCCAACCGACCCACTCTCCCTCATATACCCATCAATCCACCGTCCACTAGCCAAGTCCCCCACCCGTGAACAAGCATACAAAATGCGAACCAACGTGAAGCTATCTGGCCTCAAACCCATCTCCAACAACCCTCTAAACAACCCGAGAGCCTCTCCAAAGCAACCGGACTCAATGTACCCACAAATTATAGCAGTCCAAGACACAACATTTTTCTCAGGAATTTCATCAAACACCTTGCGCGCATCGGTTAAAAACCCGTTTTTGGAGTACAAACAAACAAGGCCGGTCTTAACGAACACGTCCCAGTCAAACCCAGTTTTGATTACAAGGGAATGAAGGCTGAGACCCACGTGGAAGTAATGTGGGAGTCTGGTGCAGGCTTTGAGGACGAAAGGGAAGGTGAAGTTGTCCGGGGCAAAGCCGTGCTGGCGCATGGAGGCATAGACCGAAACGGCATCGCGGAAGGCGTCGTTGGAGACCATGCCGCGAATGAGGGTGTTGTAGAGGAAGATGTTGGGGTGCGGGGTTTGGGCGAAAACGACGGTAGCGTATTGCGTGGCGGCGAAGTGGAGGGAAGAGCGTAGGAGGAGGTTGATGAGGTAGGTGTCTTGGTGGAGACCGAGACGGAGGAGAAGGCAGTGGCATTGCTTCGCTTGGTGCAGAGACTTCAAGCCCCAAGCGAAACACTTCTTCAGCTCTGAGCCCATGTTACTACCACGCATCACTAAATGCACCATATATATATATATATATATATATATATATATAGGTTTGTGCACCTTCAACCAAATGCAATAAATTTGATCATGTATATATATATATATATATATATATATATATATATATATATATATATATATATTCAATTTCCCAATTATTTTCCTCCATATTTATGCTATTATACATATACTTCTCACTTTAATATCCATTTTTTTTATTTAGACACCAATAGTTGTTGTAAGTGTATTAAACACTGATGGAAGCATTGTTGGACATGAATGAATATGATTTGATATATGAAATGTAATATATATAATAATGGAATGAAGTTGTTTTGTGTGATTTCATGTATCTAGTTTTGATTATATATAGCACCTTTTTCTCTAGTTGTCATGTTGTTATCATATGGTTGACTCATACCCATTCCCACCATCCACGTGTAATCATTTATACTTTCTTGAGCATCACTTTCATTTGTAGTAACAATTCACTTTTTGAAAGTTTAATATCTCAATTAAAATATTTTCACATGATAAGTCAGATTTAAAAACATGAAAAGATGACAAGTCACTCACCTTATCAAGACATAAGTTCTGGGGCCTCCAAAAGTTCAGCTCCTTTCAATTTTAACTCCACTCACCCAAGAATTGGCAAAAACTAACATCAATCCCCAACTTCACGTCATTCTAACAACCATCTTCAAATCCCTCCAAGCGGTGAAGCTATGTCTTGATAAGGTGAGTGACTTCATCTTTTCATGTTTTTAAATCTGACTTATCATGTGAAAATATTTTAATTGAGATATTAAACTTTCGAAAAGTGAATTGTTACTACAAATGAAAGTGATGCTCAAGAAAGTATAAATGACTACGTGGATGGTGGGAATGGGTATGAGTCAACCATATGATAGCAACATGACAACTAGAGAAAAAGGTGCTATATATAATCAAAACTAGATACATGAAATCACCTAGAAGGAGAAAAAGCACTGCTAATTTTGGTCATCTAGGTCAAGTAAAACAAAAAAGAAAAAATCAATCCATGAAAACCACAATCTAAAATCCGAATAGCTATTTATTTTTCAAACTAAGACTAACAGAAAGAAAATGAAATATCACACAACAAGCTGTCCCGTCTATCTCTAATGGCCTAGCAGAATCAGGGATACTCAAGCGTCAATCCTCGCCACTGCTTCATCACTCGAACTTAAATCCGTGTTGAATGTAGAAGAGAACATTTGTTACAATTAATTACTATATTATACTGAATAAAACATCAGTTCCCAGCCGCAGTTGCAGAGATAAATCACACAACTAAGCAATAGTTAGAAAATAATAGAGCTAACACACTTCAGGCAAATATTCAAGGTAGGTACTACCTATTTACCTAAATATTTTCTGAAAAAAATAAAGGCATGTTCTGCACACCAATGGGATGAAAATGATTTAAGAAATTCCAGCTCTATGAATACGCATAGTTTGTTTATTAAAATTGTAGTTTTTTTTTTACTGAACTAAAATTGTAGTTAGAAGAATACCTGTTATCCATAAAAAAATTTCTATGATTCTATTGCATCACACCTTGTCTAGCAATAATGAGACCTATCACGATGGGAAATGATTTCTAAACAAAATTTTATGAACTTTATTAATGAAATTCTCCTTTGCATCAGCGTAACATAGGTTATTCTCTTCTCTCTCCAAGAAAAAGTACGTATGGGAATCCTAGACTGACTTTAGCATGTTCAATAAAAATTGGTTGAAACCTTTACTCCTCTTGAATCTTACTCATTACAATTTTCTTTATGAATCTTACAAAGGAATTTTTCTTTGGCTCGGGAGTAGGCTCCATGTCTGTGTCAATTGATTCATCATACATTAGATAGACAGCTGTCTTCTTGATCACCAATCCATGCCCAAAAGTAACAAAAATCTCCACCTTATCTCCAGATCCCAAATGAGATATTATGCCTTGCCAATCCACATCATTAAAGGAAATTACTGTGTCTCGCTTGTATATCTGCAAGGTGCACTTTGTGTAATTAACCATTAAGACACTAATAAGACATTCAGTTGCTGTGCTTTCAGGGGCTGATACATAAACGACACACAAAGCCATTCCCTTCATGCGACAATCCTCCGGCACAATGAAATACACTGAATGTCCCTTACCTGTACGGGCCAACCAATAAGGATAGTTGTCACCTGGGAGAAAAACATCACAACCCTCACTGGTTGCCAATCCCTGTAGCATGAACAGAAAACCTTAGTCATTTATGCAATTCTGTTATTAAAATGGCCTTCTTCAATCAATATTTTGTCATTCTTTACAAAATGGGCATTTTTAAGAAAATGACAATGCATCAAACAAATTGGTTAATTGTTTTGTTATATATAAATCAACAGTAGATCATTAGGATATTTCTGTTTACAAGTCTTTCAACTTATATTTCAATTATTTTTTGATGATCAATGGAAATATAACAAACATGAAGCAAGCGTAGCCAGAAGAAAGGGGACATCAATTTTCTAGTTCTTAATATGAGCATGATCACTATGCTTGTTGAGTATTAAAATAAAGTATTTTTTGAATGGAGTCATGTGATTATAGAAGGGAAATGTGCTAAAAGGTGAGTATGGAAGTTTCCTTTAGATACTTCATTAGGATTATTTCATGTTCGCTTAATTGATAGCTAAAATGAGTAGTAAAGGTAAGCAGAGAAAGATGAAGAGAAGGAACCTCAGATATGCTCTTGCAGAGAGTATTGATGACTTCTTCGAAACTTCCAATGCCAATCAAATAAGACTCCAAGGATTGCTTTGAAATTTGTGATGTATATGATGTTATTTTTAATTCAGTAAAATTTACACAATGTAAGTCATCCAGAATTGTTCTTAATTGTTTAGATAGTTGAGACTCTGTGTCACATTGCACCAAAACACTTCGAAGATTTGAAAGGCTGCTAAACATTGGTGCTAGATCACCCAAGTTACTATTCTGCATATCCATGCGAACTATAGACGATGATATGCCCAAAAACGGAGGAATACGAGATAGGGGATTCATTGTTGGTGACATCCAAGACAAAATGATAGAAGGAAAAACATCATGTGCTAATCCTTTAAATCCACCTACGGATATATATCCAATACTTTTGGATCTTACTACCGAAAAGGGTACTTTTTTCACGGCAGTATTTTCTGCAATTAGAGTTGTCAAGGATTCCATCTGCATTATGTTTTCTTCCAACTTGTCAATCTTCAAACAACCAGAAAGGATGAGAGTTTTCACAGATTTTAATTCATAAGCTCTCCTTGGCAGATTGCCAAGACTTGTACAGTCCGTCCAATTTATCAGAAGAAGATTGTGGAGATCTCCAATGGACTTGTGTACCTTGCACAGACGTGGGCAATCTTTGAGAATGAGATTTTCAAGTTTTGGTAGTTTTGAAAAGTCAGGGGTTTCTGTCAAGTACTTGGAATGACTGAGATTGAGCATTTTTAGCTGCCCCAAAACCTACAACAAGAGACAGTGTTTTTTACAAGAAGTTAAAGAAGCTAATGAAACTGAAAGAGGTAAGTGGCAACAATTACTATTTTAACTAACCTATGAGTTTTAATAGAGAAAGACATGTAATATATACCTGGGATTCTTTCCAAAATAGCCTAAGATTACTGTGTTTTAAATCAATCGCAATTACACCTTCCAGATAAAAGGTTTTAGGTATGTACTTTAAAGGAAATCCTTGCCAATTGATCCATCTCAGTTGCTTAGAAAAATTCCCATAATCTCCAGTGACTTGTGCGTGATCAAGTTTCAACAATCTCAATCTCTTCATTTCCTCAAAAGCATCAGCTTTGAAGCAATCTCTGCTGGTTAAATGCAATTTCAGTGCCAATCCCTCTACAGCTTCTGTCCCCTGTGATGAAAAGAGTGAAGAAAAATAAATTTGGAAATTTATGATATTAGTTCACAAGAAAATGATACTTAAAGCTCAGCCTAACCACACATGTATTGCACATGAAAAGGCAAACACTTTCATGAGAAGTTTCAAAACAGAAAATGAAGAATATTCTTACAGTATTCTTTGTCAATACATCAATTACATCCTTATGAAACCACAATCGACTGCGCTTCCCAGGTTCCTTTGTTAAACTTTCACGAATTATCTCCCTTCCCATGTCTCTTACCAACTGATGCATTCCAAGTTTGTTGTTCTTTTCAACTATTATGAGGCTACGCTCTATCAGAACTGTTATTCCAATATCAGCATGCAGTCCACAGCCATTTAGTATCTCCGTGACATAGGCTTTGTCTTTACCAATAAAGAAACAACAAACATCAAGGAATATATCCTTTTCCATCTGATCGTGTAAACCGTCAAAGCTTATTCTTAATTTCTTTTGAACTTGATTGTTGGGAATTATTTCTAGTTTTGACAATAAATTTTTCCACTCTTTCTCTGTCCTCTCAATTAAATAAGAACCAAGAACTTCTAGAGCTAGTGGTAGTCCTCCACAATAAGCAACTACATTTCTTGCAAGTTCGTTGAATTCTTCTCTTGGTTCTGCTTTTCTAAACGCATGCCAACTAAAAAGCTCAAGGGCCTCATTTTCATTCATTTCCTCCATTTTATAAACATAATCAACATTAAGTATGTTCAGTAAGCCCCTATCTCTAGTTGTAATGATTATTACACTTCCTAGACCAATCCATTTTCGATTTCCACACAGGTCTTTTAATTGGTCAAACTCATTCACATCATCAAGTACAATGAGTACCTCTTTTCCTGAAAGTCTTTTCTCGATCATACTTGTTCCCATCCCAACGCTATGTATCTTCACCTTTGTTTTTAGGACATCAGTAAGAAGTTGTTCTTGTAAATGAGCATGCCCTCTACCATCTGTTTCACAAACTTTTCTAATATTTTCAATGAAACTTTTACCTGGGAATCTACTATGAATTTGATTGTAGATGAATTTGGCTATGGTAGTTTTACCAGATCCTCCCATTCCCCATATCCCTATCATACAAACTTTGGTGGACTGGTTTTTTATAAAACCAATCACTTCTTGCCCACGGGGTTCCAATCCGACGGGAAATTCGGGAATAGACAACACTTCTCCGTTTAGTTTTTTGAGAACGTCATCAACAATTTCCTTCACTAGTTTAGCTTCATTCCTTCAAATTCAATAACATTTTTTTTTTAAAAAAGGCAGAATGATAATGTATTACAAGTAGAAAGACATATCATAAGCTTTAAATATGCTTCATTCGGGCTTGTTTGGATAAATTTCCCTGTGAGCACTTACAGAAAAAGAAAATAAGAAGGTAAAATTAATTGGATCATGTTTCAATAAAATCATAGTTGTTATGGGAGAAGTTTGAATTATCTTACCTTCTTATTTTCTGCTTACGGAAAAGTTTATTCAAACAAAGTTTTGAGCTTCTCCAATAAGTTAAAATCAAGTTATGCAATTCAGCTTTTGAAAATGTTAAATGAGAGCTTTTATATAAAACCATCAAGTGCATAACTAAATTTTCACTAAACTCGAATAATTTTGCATTGTTATTTTCTTTTCGCAATTGTCTAACTTACCCCAAGTAAAATGGGGTTAAATAAGGCCATTATAGATGATGGGTGTAATTCTATTACGTACTAAAAGATAGTTGGTTACCCCTAGTAAAATGGGGTTAAATAAGCCTATTATAGATTATTGGTGTAATTGTGTGGTTGGTTGCAGGTATTAACATCTATCTATTGGGTTGTTTAACCCCATTTTTACTTAAGTTAAGTTAGACAACCACTTTCTTCTATGTTTATAGAGAAGTTTATACTATTAGAGCTTTATTCGCAAATAAAAGAAGCAAGAAACTAGAAAGTATTGGTTGATTTACCCGGGTTTCATCACATCCCAACCACAGAAATTTGCAGCAGTGGTGAGTGCGCTGCCCCACCTGGACAACACATACTTATCTTCTGAATATATTTTTTCTGCAGATGCATTCAGAGCTTTTCCAAAATCACCCTCCTGACGACGTACATCGGATGGGGAAACATGGTAAAATATGGGCACAACTACGTGGCCATGAAGTCTGTGGCATTTGATGATATTTTCAAGCTCAGTAAGACACCATGTAGATTGAGTATAGTTCTTGGAGAAAACAACCAAAGATATCTGAGACCCTTCTATTGCCCGCATTAGTTGTATTAGTTCCATTCCCTTGACAAGATTCTCGTCGTCAAGGAAAGTGTTGACCCCAGCATTTGAGAGGACGGAATGGAGATGACAAACGAAATTCCTACGGGTGTCTTCTCCCCTGAAATTGATGAACACATCGTACATCCTTCCAGGATTGGATTTTGAGAAGGATGAAGAAGAAGACGACGACGACATGAATTCCATCAAAGGAATTGAAGTCAATGACAGCTATAATGCAAAGTACGGAGAGATGATCTTTGATGCCACCAATGCAAGTATTGTTAAATGTTACTTTAACTAGATGGATTGTTAGTGCCGGAAAGATTTAATATTTTGAACAAGAGTATCGTGGACATGCTTTTTTTTTCCTCCTTAATTTCACTTTTGGTGCATTACTCTATTATATTTTAATATTATTTCACTTAATTCCATTGAGTTTTAAAAATTTTATTTTGATTATTTGTGTTTTAGAAAGTTTCATTTTCCTATATTAAGTTTTAAAAAATTTATTTTTTGTTTTTATATTTTCAAAAATTTTATTTTGATTTGTTATGTTTTTAAAAGTTTTATTTTGATCATTTCTTCTAATTTTCATTGATTAAACAATGTTAGTGTTCCATTAATTTTTAACTTTTAAAATAATTAATTTTAAATAGTAGAGGTTAAAAATCTAAGCAAGATCTAAAATTATCACCATGAAATCATATTTAATGTTTCTCATCACCATTGAAACCCAATTTTTTTTATACATGTTGGTGCTCAATAACAATGTGGTTATAGGATAATGCACTGGTGTTGTTTGGTGGATGGAGGTTACATTTTTAAACTAGTTGTTAATGATGGATGTAGTGATTGCATTGAATGTATTTTAAAGATAATGGTGATTTTAGTCGTCCTATTTTAAATCTAACAAAATAATCATGTTTGTTAGGTGGATCAAAAGAAATTAACAAAATGAATCTTTTGAAAATATAAAAGATCAAGATAAACTTTTAAAAATATAAAAGATCAAAATAAAATGTTTTAAGATTTAATGTACTAAAGTAAATCAATACTAAAACATAATAGATCTAAATTGATATTTAACCTATTTTTGGTTATGTTTAGACTTTGGATCAGGAGAGGAAAAAAAATAGAGAAAGAAGAATATACCACCAAAGCTACACAAGATATATTTTTGGTGAAGAAGAAGAGTAGTGATGCATGATACGTATATGATAGAAAAGAGGGAAGTGAGATTGTTTGTTTGGACATCAAGTTTGGACATCAAAACAAGACAAATGTTTAATAGACATTTATTCTGTTATTATATTCTTGTTATGCACTTGAACTGTTGACTGGTTCGTTCAACAATGACTCATTGAATCATTACATTGATTGAATTAATTATTAGTTTGATACTAATAATAGTATGTGTTGTGTAGAATAATTTTTCGTAACAGGAGATAATCATTATTAGGGCACTGCACCGCAAAGTCCACCACACTTAATGTGGTGCCTCCCATACTTGAATATAGCTTCCTTTCCCGTGAAGAGTTCTAGCAGTACAACTCCAAGCCTATACTCATAACTCTTTGCTGCCTTCATCGGTCGCTGATAATTACTGTCAGATTCAAAATGTGAACAATGCATAACTATGAAGATTATCGCATTGTCCACTATCCAAGTAAAACTTATTGAATCAACTGGGATATCGCTCATGTCAATGCTCCAAATTTCACTATATCCATTTGTTTTTCCTACTATTTGTTGAGAAGGTGCTAGGTAAGAGAAGTTTTTAACCTTAGTTTTTGCACTCTAATGTTATTCACGTTAATTATTTGGCTGCTAATACTATAGTTTTTAGAGTTCAATCGGCATCTACGTACGGTAGGTGGGTGTATGTCAAATAAACAGAACTTTTCACTTTTAAAGTAAACCAACTTTGAGCATGTAATACTTCATATCATATATAAGAAACAAAACACAATATTTTCATGGTTCTAATTATAAGAAAAATAAAAATATTTTATTACTAAATTTAAATTAATATGAGATTTATTAATGATAAACATTCATTTTTCATAAAAGTAAGTATATTTGTTGAGCTTATAACAAAATAAGATATACTTATTGGTTAAAAAATTATTTTTTAAAAAATAATCCTATCTTAAATAATTTAATGTCATGATACTCTTAAAATAAAGTTAAAATTTATGATAAATAAGCAATCTAGCATTTTTATTAGTCTTGATGAATTAAATAATTATTTTTAGGGTCAATGATTAAACTGGGATCCAATTAATTTTAACAAAATATTTTTTTTAATATTTTAATATAATATCCTATTAATATTGAACAAATAATAATATAATATGTACATAAATAGATAATAATAAAAAGTAAATTTCACATAAAATATCATAAATTATAATATTTTTTTGTTTAAACCAAAATAACATCATTTTTTTAAAAATAATTTTAAATAAAACCGGCTAACCTTTCAAAAGATAATGGGTAAAAAAAAATTAGCACAGAAACAACACCTAATACTTTTAGTCGTATTTACCTATTAAAGTACATTTATCTGTTCACTTTTGTTGACTGTGAGAAAGACTTGAGAACAGAGTTGAAACAATTGAGGTTGTAAAAAATTTGAAAGGAAATTTAACAAAATCCTAACCACAAAAAAAGTTAGATTTTGAATAAAAGTAAAAGGCCATAATTCCATAAATAGAGAGCAGCAAATGATGTTCCATGATGAGCAGATAGCATGATTGAGATGATAGTGTTCCTCTTCCTTGTCTTGCTTATATCCCTTATCTTGAGCAGCAGTTCCAATAATAGCCTCCAGCTTCCCCCAAGCCCACCAAGCATTCCTCTGCTAGGTCACCTCCACCACCTCACCCCTTCCCTATACAAATCCCTCTACACCCTCTCATCCAAGCACGGTCCCCTCCTCCTCCTCCGCCTCGGCCCCTCCCGCCGCCTCCTCCTCCTTGTCTCCTCCGCCGCCGTCGCTACCGATGTCTTCAAGACCCACGACCTCGCCTTCTCGTCGCGCCCCGCCTTCGCCTTCGCCGAGAGGCTCCCCTTCGGCACCTCCGGCTTCGTCACCGCCCCCTATGGGCCCTACTGGCGCTTCATGAAGAAACTCTGCGTCACGGAGCTTCTCTCCACGCGCCAACTTGAGCGCTCCAGGAGCATAAGGAGGGAAGAGATACTACGTTCCATCAAAAGGGTTATTGACAATGCTCGTGAGACTGTTGCACTTGATTTGGGCTCCGAGTTCACCAAATTCACCAACAATGTCACTTGCAGGACGGCCATGAGCACCAGGTGATCATCGATCATCAGTTTCATGCTAGTCACCTAGGTGTATTAATTAATTAAAGTTTAACTTTCAAAATTAAGATGCAATTTCTCTTCTCCCAGATATCAACATCTTTGAAATTTGTCTCGCAAAATTTTTAATACATTTTTACAAAATTTAAATATATTATTAATTAAAATGCAATTTCTCATCTTCGCCATATCAAAATGTTTAAAATTTGTCTCACAAAAGTTTTACTACATTTTTTTTATTTTTACAAAATTTAAATTTTTTTTTCGAACCAAAATTTGGATAAATCTTAACTTATGTTTTTATATCAATTATATATATAGATATAACTGATATAAAAAAAAATACATTTAAGTTCAAATATATAAACTGATCTTCTAAGACGCGATTGTAGAGTACATTCAAAGACAATTTGATCCTTAGAGCCAACGTCTTAACTTTCAACCACATTCCATAAAAAAAATCATCTTAGAATCGTTGTAGAAGGTTAACCTGAGACATTTTTTTGAAAAATTATCTTAGAATTATAATATACATTTTTTAAGATGATTTTTCAAAAAATCATCTTAGAATGTATTTTTTTTTTATAAAATTAAATAAATTATAATAAAATAATAATAATAAAAGAAAAGACATAAGACACAGCTAACAATAAAATTTATGAAAATGCAACCAATCATTTGTTAAAGACAGTTTTATTAGAACCGTCCTTATTCATGTGTCTAGAAAGCTTTTAATTTAGTAGTGTCTAAAAATAACTTATTTCAATTTTTTGAGTAAAAAAAAAACACTGAAAAGTTTAAAGACAAATTTTAAACCTTTCCTCCAATTTAATTTCAATTTTTTTTCTTTAATTTTCTTTTCACACTATCAAACATGGATTAATATGACCTAATTTTCCTTTTATCTGATTTGTTTCTATCAAATTAAATACATTAAGTTATACTTAGTTCTTTTTCCTATTAAAAAAAGTTCAGTGTCTCAATTTTCTCTAAGTCATACTTATACTATATTTTGTCATGATTTGCAACAAGTTAAAATTATCTTAGAATTTTTAATACATTTTTACTACAAATTTAAATTTTTTTTTCGAACCAAAATTTGGATAAATCTTAACTTATGTTTTTATATCAATTATATATATAGATATAACTGATATAAAAAAAATACATTTAAGTTCAAATATATAAACTGATCTTCTAAGACGCGATTGTAGAGTACATTCAAAGACAATTTGATCCTTAGAGCCAACGTCTTAACTTTCAACCACATTCCATAAAAAAAATCATCTTAGAATCGTTGTAGAAGGTTAGCCTTCTTAGATATTTTTTTTGAAAAAATTATCTTAAAATTATAATATACATTTTCTATTTAAAAATTAAATAAATTCTAATAAAATAATAATAATAAAAGAAAAGACAGAAGACACAACTAACAATAAAATTTATGAAAATGCCACCGATCATTTGTTAAAGACAGTTTTATTAGAACCGTCCTTATTCATGTGTCTAGAAAGCTTTTAATTTAGCAGTGTCTAAAAATAGCTCATTTCAATTTTTTGAGTAAAAAAAAACACTGAAAAGTTTAAAGACAAATTTTAAACCTTTCCTCCAATTTAATTTCAATTTTTTTTCTTTAATTTTCTTTTCACACTATCAAACATGGATTAATGTGACCTAATTTTCCTTTTATCTGATTTGTTTCTATCAAATTAAATACATTAAGTTATACTTAGTTCTTTTTCCTATTAAAAAAAGTTCAGTGTCTCAATTTTCTCTAAGTCATACTTATACTATATTTTGTCATGATTTGCAACAAGTTGTGCGGAAAAATGCGAGGATGCTGAGAGGATCAGGAAGCTAGTAAAGGAGTCCTTTGAGCTAGCTGCGAAATTGTGCTTTGGTGATGTGTTGGGCCCTTTCAAGGAGTTGAGTTTTTGGGTGTATGGGAAAAAGGCCATAGACATGAGCACAAGGTACGATGAGTTGTTGGAAGAGGTGCTCAAGGAGCATGAACACAAAAGATTATCGCGTGCAAATGGTGATCAAAGTGAAAGGGATTTGATGGATATTCTGTTAGATGTTTATCATGATGCTCATGCAGAGTTCAAGATCACAATGGCTCATATTAAAGCCTTCTTTATGGTAAGTTTCATTTATCATATTTTTCTTTATAGCAAATTACATTAACACTTCTTTCAGTTTTTTTGAATTACACATGATATCTCTTATTGTTTAATGTTTACAATAATTTTTCTTGTAATGGACGTTACTGTAATATATAAGGACAGTGTAATATTGTCAAATATTGAAGGATTAATTTTGGAATAGAAAAAAAAAAGTAAAGCTGTGTGTAACTCAAAAAAAAAATCAGGAGTGTGAATGTAGTTTTCTCTTTCCTTTATTTCCACTTGTTTTCTCATTCTCAGAGTTAATTAGTTTCTCTCTTATATGTGTTCATTTTAAAGAGAAAAAAAGTATTTATATTCGTCCAAAAATCCAAAAAAATAAATTTAAATAATTTAGTTTAACTATTGAATTATTTTACAAAGTATTATTGAATGTTTTAGCATTGAATTAGATTTAACGCTTTTTTAATTTCAATTTACTGTTTAACTAATTTATAGTAGTTATCCACAAAACTCTTACTAAAATTTGTCACGGTTAAAACTTGACAAGAACATTACTACTGATTTAGTTTGACATCAAGGTTTTAAACTGAGCCCATGGTTACAATTTCGTCCCATTTTTTTATATTGTGAGAAATTACAGATAAATGTTGTTGAAGTTGCAGTTGAAATTACAATCCCTGACTGTTTTTTAAAACCTTGTTTGTCATTATTAATTGTTGATTAAAATTGTGATGGCCTCAGAAACTAAAATGAATCCTACTCTTTTGGCAAGGATCTCTTCATTGCAGGCACACACACCTCAGCAGAAGCAACACAGTGGGCAATGGCCGAGCTCCTCAACCACCCTGAAGCATTTCAAAAGGTGAGAAAGGAGATAGAGTTAGTCACTGGCAATGTTAGGCTTGTTGATGAATCCGATATCACAAACTTGCCATATTTGCAAGCAGTTGTGAAGGAAACACTAAGACTCTACCCGCCGGCACCAATCACGACAAGAGAGTGTCGCCAACACTGCAAAATAAACAGCTTCGATGTGCCACCAAAGACAGCAGTGGCAATCAATTTGTATGCCATAATGAGAGACCCTGATTCTTGGGACAATCCTAATGAGTTTTGCCCTGAAAGGTTCTTGCAAGAACAAGATCATGAGGATTTGAGTGATGATGGTAAGAGAATGAAGTTCAATTTTGTTCCATTTGGAGGTGGGAGGAGAGGTTGTCCAGGGACAGCACTGGCATTCAGCTTGATGAACACTGCAGTTGCTGCTATGGTGCAGTGCTTTGATTGGAAAATTGGTAAAGATGGAAAAGGAGAAAAGGTTGATATGGAATCTGGGTCTGGTATGTCTTTGAGCATGGTTCACCCCCTTATTTGCGTTCCCGTAGTACATTTTATCCCATATGATATATAATATAATTCAATATAATGAAGACTCACCAAGGAAGAACTTATATTATGATATGATGGGTAATATATAATATAACCCTTATCTTCAATTTTATCCTTTTTTATCCTAATTTTCATTGTTTTACGGAAAGACACTTCCTGAATCCAAGTTCCTGAATCCAAGTCTTGTTATTTTTTCATTCAGTAATAATGAAGGGCTCCCATGTTCGAATGAATGCGTGTAAAAATTAAAAGTGCCACGTTAAATTGTAAACAACAATAAATCATTGTAATCTGAGCGTCTGAAAACTCATAACAGGAAGTTCAATTTAATCAGTAAAACAAAATGCAACGTGTTTTTATCAAACACTGAAAACATGTTAAAATCTATCCATTAAGTGCACTAAAAAAGTCCGATGACACCTAGGACAGTAATATTAAACTGACAACAATGATGATTGGCAAATAAAGAGAAGCTTGATTAGCATACCTATAAAATTTACGTGTTATATATAAACATGTAACACCTAGGCGCCATCAGGCTGAATAAAGGGGTTTGCAATTTCATCGGTTCCATCAGTTGGGGACACAAGCATGACAGCAGTTCCCCTAAAAACCTGCATTGCAGCAAAAGCAGTAAATTTTCAAGAGTAATATACACAAAAACTATAGCTCAATAAGATTCAAATCATGAAATGAAAAGAAAATGGCTACTCAATTATTCAACTATGAGTGTTTGCTTTGGTCATCTTGTGTAATTCCAAACTTTTTTAATACATGATTTTAATAGGCATTTGCATGTATGAATTATAACATTTAAAATTTAGCTCCCACAAAAACAAGGAAAAGAAAACTTTTCACTCTCAGGAAACACACGTCCAACCATATAAAAAATCAGCCAATCATCACTCTTTTAAAAAGAAACCTACGGCTAAACAGGCTATAAATTTATTTTTCTCACAATTCCTCAACACAGAGGGGAAATGTATAGTTGCTGGTTTATGGAACCCAATTTCCAGCTTTTTCTATTTCTCCCCCTACCCCTCTTGATATTCTTAGATCTGAACAAATAAGTTGACAAGAATCTACAGGTGCTGCCTATGGTTTTTCCCTCAACATTTATTCATGCGAATTTAACTTTTGACAAGATAGCTTGTTGAGCTAGACAAACAAAGCATCTGCAAGACAAATTGCATTCCCCTTTACGTACGTTCTATCAACAAGTAAAACAACCCAGCAGCTTTCTGATAAATAAACCAGACAATTATTTATGCAATTTTTTCAGCATGTGATACTCGGGTGGTAATTTATGTTTTACACAAAATCACAAAATTACATGGGAAAGAAAGAAAGAAACCTACAATTAAGCCAAGACTTCTGTTCTGATCAGTAGTTTTTAAAGGATCATCAGGATCTGCAGCACAAAAAGAAGATACAATGGATTTTAATTCTGAACTGAAATGTTATTATACTAATAAAAGATTTTTCTTTTTGGTAACTAAACAATAAAATATTTAACTATTGAACTCTAATTTTTTTAAATTAAATAGTTTATTTGCAAAAGGGCACTGTTAACTCCATTCTTAAGTATGAAGGCAGTCTCTAGTATGAGAAAGAAAGGGTCCAGTTTGATAATTTTTGTAAAATAAGCAATATTAAGAATTATGTTAAAGCATGCCACTTTTAATTCATTATTCATTCAGGTATTAATTCTCAAAAGTAGGGGAAAAGTCCCTTTAAAGTATTTTGATAATTTTGTAAAATAAGCAAAAAAAAACTTTCACATTTTAACAGCATAAAACTGAAAAAGAAAAGGTTCTTTAGAAAAAAAATATTTTTATGATATAGCTTTTTAAGAAGCTACTCTTTTTAACTTTGGAAAATACCAATAAAATTATCTAATTATCTTAAATTTTGTACATCTATTTGTTTTTTGTCGTTAAAACTCAGTTATGTAACCTTCTTTTGGTGAGGAAAAGGGACCAAAAGCCCAACAAAACTACATCCTAACAACTCCATCCATAAGAGTTTTCATTACGTCTGCATTGAAAGCAACAGAAATCGAAGGAGGTAGACTATGAAATACAACTAGATCATCATTAACTCTGAGCCCACATTTGGCATGACCATGAGCAAAAGAGTTACTTTCTCTAACCACATGACACCATTGAACATCCCTGTCCATATTGAGTATAGTCTTTATTCCAAGAAGTAAAGAGGCACACATGTTGGCATCACTACACCCTTTATCAAGCATCCTGACTGTGGTGAGGAATTCTGGTTCCAGCATAAGCTTCCATTTTTCCCAATGGCTGAGCCAACCTTAAGCCATAATTCCATACATGCAGCAACTAGACTATTGTCGGTAACTGACCCCATCACAGCTAAAATTCGGCCATTCTAGAGAAGGTGGGAAACACCAAAATCACCTAATTAGCGTAAGCTTACCATAACTCATTTGTGTAACTTACTTAAAAAATTTAAATTTTTTTTTAATTGGGCAACTACTTATTCATTTTAAGCTTGAAGAAAGAAATTAATCTGTACAGTAGTTCACCAAACAACTGTAGCAAGAAGGGAATCATGATGTTTCTTCTATAATTTATTTTCAGTTTTTTCTCCATATTCTGCCTAGAGCAGAGAAAAACCAGAGAGTTATGGGGACTTCATGGCAAAAAGATAAGCAAAATCAAGTAATGGAAAATGATTGTAGTTAAGACTTAAGAAATAAGTTGGGCATTGGGAGGACTGGATGGATGGTAGTGCCTAACAGATCTCTGCCTTATTCTTTACTCTTTAGTCTCTCACATTTGTTTGTGATTTTTTGATGATGCGGTTAACTTTTTGTTCAACTAAACTTATCTAATTATCCAAAAAAATTAAATTAAAAAGTTCTCTTTCTTTAAAGCACATACAAACAGGCAAAAATTTAGAAGAATTTTCATATGGATTGCCCCCCAACTTATTTCAGAATGTTGTAGGAAAGATGAAGTCATGGACATAATAGTAAGTGACTGAAAATTCACCAATGCTGAAACACATGATTTGAGCGCTAAATGCCAATACATGGTGTTGGTATTAAACTATTAATGGCTTAATGCTATTTAGTAATTACCTCTTAGAAATTCAACAGCTTCATCCAGGACAAGATTAAGTAACTGGTCATATCCTTTCAGAGTTCCTGTCAGTGAAATGCAACAAGTTAAAATATGTTAGACCACCCACATTACTAACTTCTCTTGTTTTAACCTAAAACAAATTATTGGACAGAAAAGAAGGAAATTAAAACAATGGGAACACAAGATGTCCTCTGAAACTATTTAAAAATAAATACATAGAAGTACACAAGAAATGGTCAACAATGCCTCAAGGCAGCCAAGTCACTATGGCTATTAGAAAGATCTATTCCCTATAAATAGTCATAGAGAACAGAAAAGAGAAGCCATAAAAATAATCCCACACTATATCAAATTTTAAGAGGAAAAAGGGATGCCCTTATAGATGCTAACATTTGTGCTCCAGTCAGTTGTAAGGAGTTGTATAAAGTGAATACTGCCACTGCAAATTGGTCCAAAGAAAAAAAACCAATCCTGAAGACCCCCCCCCGAAAAAAAAAATTGTTCAACAGGAAAGTAACAACCTTGCAATGCAAAAAATGCAGCTAATTGTCTCTGAGCTTAAACTGCATATTCAGTAACTCAATTATGAGCAAGACCTATATTCAAAGCACACAGCATGCAAATAATCGAACAAAAGACCACACATATATCATCAAACTTGAGATCATAACAGAATTCCTCAACTAACTTGTGCAAGAAGCCAAGAACTTGTTGAGGCTCTGACTCCAAAATTCCAATACAATTCCTTTTTTCTTCTTTAAAATTTGGTAACAAACTCCTAACTAGAGGAACTAACACTCATAAAAGCCAGCAAAATGAAACGGGGTGTCTGACCTTGTCTGCCACCTGTGAGCTTAACTTGAACCCCTTTGTCAACAAACTTTGCCAAGTCCAGAACCGTTTCTTTTCTACCTGACTGATCATGTGACCAAACGCAAAAAAAGTGAATTTTTTTAGTGTGATGTGGCTGTGCAGAAGCAGAATATAGAAGGAAACTCACCATGTCTCACTGAGCTAGTTGCCACTGTAGAACTTGACCTGCACCACAAAGAACCAAACTACAATTAAATTGGTGGATGAATCTACTTAATTTAAGAATAAGAATATGAGATTGATTGCATGTAATGTAAATGCAAAAAGAGAAGAAATGAGAATAAGGAGGAAGAGAGAGTGACCTGAGAATGGTGGACGACGGAAAGAGAGATGAAACAAGCACAGTGGACTAATCTCACTCAAACCACCACACCACGTCTACTGGAATGTCACACGATGTCAGATACTCAAGTATGTCGGATCCGTGGCATTTTGGTCTTAAATTTAATCATTATAATTAAATTTAAGGACTAAAATGTCTATAAGTGATTAAGTTGGAAATTAAAACAACAATCATTTATTAAATTTATAGATTAAATTAAAAAGTTAACTTTTAAGTATGTAACAATCATTAGTTGTCATCTCATCATTAAGACTTAGGTGTTTAGATTAGAGATATAACAAATGAGAGTTAAGTGTCATATCAATATGTTTCACTTTTTATACATTTAGATTAAATTTAAATTTTTCATTACTTAAGAAATAATTTGTTAATGTCTTACATTTTCATCAATATCGGTATTTATCCTAATTTAATACATTTAACTCATAAAAAATTTAACTACTAGTCTAGTATGACATGTTTTATTCCAAGCTAAAAATTAAACAATGTTTTATATTATAATCATAGTAATAATTGATCGGTGACTTTAAATTAAAAATTAAATAAATTAGGTTGGGCTAAAAAAAATCCAAACTCTAAAGGTTTAAAAAATATTTAAAAAATAAAATATACTAAGTAATTAGATGGATCAAATCTAATTGGTTTTCAAAAGTAAAATTTGAGATTCAATCTAAACTCATCAGCTTTGCAATTTTTCAATCAGATCTAAATTAATGATTCGAACCAATTCAAAATTTTAAATTCGAATCGGTTCAAATTTATTAAGTTATCAGATTGATCTAGATCCGTGACCACCCATACTCAAAAGGATTCTTCCCATCCTACTGTACAATTTTTTAAAAAAATCAAAATGAAAAATAAAGAGTAAAAAAGTAAAATGAAAAAAAAACTTAATAAATTTTTGTTCTCTAAAAAATAGAAATTTTTTAATTTGAGTCCTTAATTTTATTTTTTTTAGTGCTTTAAGGATTTAAATTTTATTTTATTTTAGTTCTACGGTCAATTAACAACATTAACTAATGATTTGTTTCGAAATCTCAATCTCACAGGACAGTCACGTAATTTTTGTTGGTAAACTGTGTTTCAAACTTCTTAATAAATTACTGTGATTATTAACTATTTTTAAACAAACGAAGATTTAAAAAACCACAATTTAACAGTAAAACTTATATGTCATTATCTTGTCAAACTTCTTGCTGATGTAACAAATGAATAAGTTGTCAATATTGTTATACCATAATTTACATTACATTGTTACTTGATTGAAAAGACTATAAAAAATTTTAGAGAACTATATTCAAAATAAAAAAAATAAAAAAATTAAAGTACTAAAATCAAAAACCTCTATTTTATATAGAACAAAAAGTTATTTAAGAAATAATAATAATCTTGCACACTATCCGGCCAACACGTGGTAAGGCTGGACAATTTTTATATAATTATAGATAATAGATAAAGAAACTCTTTTTTTTAAAAAAAATTGGCTATTTTTAAAAGTAAAATTTTGATTCTAAGGAAAGAAAAAAATAAAATATTTAAACCAATTCACTATTAAGTGGGTTAATAAACAATTTTTACTTATATAATTGATATTTGGGTTACATACGATTTTATTCCTTCAAACATTGACCTGTAATGTCGTTCTCTAAAAATATTGTATTGCATTTTATGATAAAATAAAGGTGCTTTGGGAAACCAAGGAGTATAATCCATACGCAAGAACTTTGTGCCTGAAATGGCAGCTAAGATCAATACTTCATTAGCATTCTATTCCAATACGTAACGCATACCTAGAACAGAAAACAACATTGAAACTAGAACCCCATATTATGGATCATCTGCTTCTTCCCAATCAGAAAACTTTAGCCAACACGAAATCAATTTTTTTATTATTCAAGTCAAAAGGACATAGTCACCTTTTCTTTGATTTTAGTTAAGAAAAATCCGGACAGTTTAGCACCTGAAAAATAAAATATCGGCAATCTGTTGATTCTTTCAATATAAACTTTTCGGTTGTCATAATGTCAAGCAAGCAAACTAAACTTCACCTTTTCCCTATTGTATAAAGATTGCGTTTGTTGAACCTCCTATGTATCACCTAGCTCATGCAAATCGTAAATTGTGATATAATCAGAATTATATTCAACAAATCACAAACCACAAACATCTCTTAGTTATGGCATTGAAACAGCTTTCCCTCCTTGTCATGCTTTTCTCTTTAGGTAATTGCAATTACATGTTCTCTTTCTCCAACACACCACATTTGGTATTCATTTGGTTTTCAAAACTGTTTTGCATTTACAATATAATTTTATGACAATGTACCTACCTCATGGTATTCTTCTTTTAATTTCAGGAGTGGATGCAACAGTTCTTACTTTACAAAATAAATGTAGGGACATAGTGTGGCCTGGAATCCTAACAGGAGCAGGAAGACCTGAACTCATTGATGATGGGGCTGAGCTAACACCTGGTAAGGCAATAAACATCACTGCACCAAAAGGGTGGTCCGGCCGCATCTGGGGGCGGCGTGGATGCACCTTCCATAGCTATGGCAGTGGCACATGCATCACAGGAGACTGTGGAGGCAAGCTGAAGTGTGATGGAGTTGGTGGTGCACCACCAGCTTCACTGGCAGAGTTTACACTAGACAGCCAGGAGGGGGGTTTTTATGATGTTAGCCTTGTTAATGGTTACAATTTGCCAGTGTCAATCTTCCCTACCGGAGGATCCGGGCAGTGTAAGGCGGTAACATGCCAGTCAGATTTGAACAGAAACTGCCCCAACGGATTGGAGGTCAGAAACCAAAGTCACATTGTTGGTTGTAAGAGTGCATGTATGGCTTTCAACAAACCGGAATATTGTTGCACAGGTGACTTCAGTAACCCGAGGAAGTGTCAGCCAACAAGCTATTCCAAGGTGTTCAAGGCTTCGTGTCCTCAGGCTTATAGCTATGCCTATGATGATGCAACCAGCACTTTCACTTGCCAAGGAGCAAACTACTTAATTAGGTTTTGTTAGAGAGGATAGGCAGGATAGACATCATATGTGTGTTTCTTTTCCTGGTTCCTCTAGTTTAGATTTTCTACAGAAATGTCATGTACTCATGTCAAATATACACGAGTTTATTATCAGAAATATCCTAATCATCGAGTATTTAACAAATGTTTGAGATCCATCAAACCCAAATATATAAACATTAATTCCAGGGTAATGCAAAACCCCATCAACCTATTGCAGAGAGGAACATAAATATTTCTCAGATTTAATATTAATGAAGAAGGTCTCCCATAAACTCATTAGAAGTTTCATCAACCTTCATTTGCATCTCGTTTATCGGAGGAAAGAAATTACTAAAGCGTAGCAATGAGGTTGGTTCAATTATAACAGAGAAATCCTAAATGAAAATTAATGGCCACATCAACCAGAATGTGCTGAGATCAATGAAGAATGAAAACAATACAAAAATTTAGTGTCTGGCAAAAGGGGTAACAACTTTAGCACGGAAATACTTCAGGATTAGTATAACAATTGAAAACTTTCCATGGATGGTCAAACTTTATTCAATACCAGAGAGGGGATAGTCATTCATTATTTCATAGCAAACCCCGTATCTTTAAAATGAATTGTTTCTGGCTTCAAGAGTATGTTTATCCATAACCCATAATATTAAACAATGCCATCCTCCTGCCATGTATAACTGAGAATACTGTCATATTTGCATTCTTGGGATGGGTAGCTGCTTTGAATAAATAATCAAGGTAAAGGAGTCACAGCTAGATACATTGAATAGACTACTCAAATTCATCATATCATTCTTGAGTTTGCAAAACTATGCCTCACAACTATCTCCTGAAAGGTAAAGTACAGTAAAAGGGAAAAAAAATAGATGGCAATGTATACATAAAATCCACAACAGCATGGGGGAGGGAGGAAAATAGTCCTTACCCAAGAATAAAGGTGGCTCTAGGTGAATACAAAATTCTAAAGAATACTGCAACAATTGAATCTCTTTTTAGCATTCTGGCATTCTGGTTCTTGCGATGGGACCTTAATTTTTGTTCCTTCAAGTTCAAGGTTTACTTTATCCCAATTTGATTCATGTCCATCCACAAGGATGTGCTTCCTACTGACTGTTCTATATACTTGAGAGAGGAGACCAATGAAAGCTGATTCCACATTGCTGGAGTCAAGCGCAGATGTCTCGAGAAAGAAGAGACCCTCCTGCTGTGCAAAGTCTCTGGCTACCTCAGTAGGCACTGCTCGAAGAGAACTCAGGTCAGATTTGTTGCCAACAAGCATGACAAGTATGTTTTTATCCGCGTGTATCCGTAGTTCATCCAACCACTTCTCAACATGATCAAAGGTTTGCTGCTTGGTTATGTCGTATGCTAGTAATGCGCCGGTTGCACCCCTGTAATACGCAGTCGTAATAGCCTGGTACCTGTGATGAACACCAACATTGTCACATGAAAATGAAATAGACATGCATCTGAAGGACACTTTCAGGAACTAAATCAACAACATCCATACAAACTAATAAAACACAAAAACATGGCAATTGATAGACTATTTAAAATCATAGTTACTAGGTACATAGTACACGGTTATGCAGTTCATGTAGGTACAGGGCTCATCCCGCAGTACACATTACTAGTGGTACGGTGAATTCGGTATGTAACACAGGGTTACTAAGAGAATTCTGTAACTATAGTTAAAACCAAGGTTTTAAATTGCAATCACAATTTAGTTGTCATCCTTGACATTACGAGAAATTGTAGACAAATACAGTTAATGCAACGACAATTGCAATCACGGAGAACCCCAAGACCTTGTTGTTGCGGCCGAACTCACAGCCATGGACCGTTTTTCAAAACCTTAGTTAAAACTCATCACACACTCGCCGCATTCTGATGCTGCAACCGAGGCAACCAAGAAACCATCAAATGATAAACATTTGATGATTATAACTTAATTGAAGGGCCATAACTCACCGACATGCATCTTTTGGTTTAATTATATTAAAAAAACTATGCTGCTATATTTGATCTCAATTCTCAAAAGATCTGATCAGATCTCAATCTCTACTTCACAGATCTTAGTTGTATCCTAATCATTATCAATATAAAAATGATAATTACAGCTCAACACAAGCAGAGTGACATTATGGCACATAAAACTAATAATAATAATAAAGCAATTCATTTTGTAGAAACTGAATGCATAGTAGAAAAATGTTGGACCTTTCTTGACCAGCAGTGTCCCAAATCTGTGCTTTGACAAGTTTGTGATCCATGACGACCGTCCTAGTCAGAAACTCCACCCCAATTGTTGGTTTCGATTTCATGTGGAATTCGTTTTTCACAAACCGATTCAAAAGCTGAGACTTTCCCACCCCAGAGTCCCCAGTCATCACAATCTTGAACATATAGTCAATTCCCTCATCCGCATTACCCTGCCACTGAGCCATTCTTCAACAAACAAAACAACCCTTTTGAAAACTGAACTCAACAAGGCAAACCCTGCATAAAAATGGGACCTTTTTTGTGTGCACACGCTTTGTGTGCTCCAAGGAAGGTTGTTTATAGGAAAGAGAAAAAGGGGTGGTTGGTTTTGGTTGGAGAGGCATTTGGGTAAGCAAAAAATGGCATGTCAATCAGTTTCACTTTCATTAATGTTTGTTTCATGTTGCCACTCAAAGGCGTTCTTTTGCTGAAAGCAGAGAAAACGAGTTTACAGTTTGGAATTTGGACAGCAACTTGGGACACACGACAAGAAAGGAAGATTGGGATATTGACACCACTTTTATTAACTGAAGCAAAGCAAATATATTTAGCTGTGAGTCTGTGACGTGGAATGATGGAATCTAAGATGGGGGGTACAGAATGTAAGAGAAGTCCTATAATAACTAAATGTACTTTTAATATAACTTTTTCTATATTAACTAATTAGAAATAATTTTGGAGATGGATTTTAAAGTAATTATTGAAAAATCAATCATTTTTATTTATTTTATTTGACAATCTATTTTTATGTTATATATGGTGACAAATCTCCGAAGAAAAAAAAAGATGGTGACAAATTAATCTTGATTGTATATAGTTCAAAATGTTGTAGTTTTGTGAATTAACGTTTTTAATTATTAGATTATTAATACCAATCATGTAAATAAAATACAATAATATATGATATATTAATTGATAGATATTAGTTATTTGGACTTATGTAAGTGTTCCTATGATGAATAGGATCTCACTTAGGGAAGAAGAATTACATGCATGGGGTATAGTTATAAAAATTAGATGGGCTAATCGGAACTCAATGATCTGAGAGGTCTCATTATGGTGAAGGATTGAAAATGCAAGCAATTCGATTTGATCGTGTCGAATTTAATCAAACCTGATGATCCTACATCTGTCCCTAGTCTCACTCGGTGTCCAAATGAAGAACTTTTGTTCTTGTCTGGTGATTATAAAATATTTGTCCCATTAAAAAAATTTAGATTCACACTACACTTTGAGGAAATCGTAGCCATCAGGCAGAGAAGATAATAGTATTTCTCTCATTCATAGTATCTCCCTATCTAATTCGGTGGGATTTTGATTCAATTAGCATACTTGGGATAAATTCTATATCCGCTCCAGATACACACGTCTTTTAACCCTCTTGTGAATGTTATTGTGATTATTATGTGTTATTAACATACTATAACTAATTAAGCATCACTTATTATTAATTTTCCATCCCAAAATGGTGAGTTTTGTTACTTATTATCATCATGCTCTTGCATAAAAGGTCTCAATTATTTCAACTTCGTTTATGCATTATTGAATCAAATTTGATAAACGAATGTATTATGGTGTTTATTGATGTTTAGTGTTTGTGAATATTGAATTTCTTATAAACTTGTTCATTGGATCAAATTAGAGTGTAATTTCCTCTAATTAAATGTAAATAAAATTAATTAAGTTATGCACTTATTAAGAAAGCTAATTAGTATTATTTAATATTATTAATCACATTTTTAAAAAATATTTTTTTCTAAATTATCTTTCATTAGATTTTCATGTTAAGAATAAAAAATGTTGAATGAAAAAAAAATTCAATTAAATAAAAGATATTTTAAAAATAAATAAATTAAAACTAAATAATATTTATTTATATTTTGATCCACAATTCATCATATATTTATTGTTATTTATAGTTGAGTGTTTATAGTTGAGATTGAACGAAGTATCTTGTTCCTAGAGGTGTCAAAATGTGCCGAATTTGATGGTTTGATCCGATTTCATTTTGGCTTAGTTTAATTCCAATTTTCATTGGTCCAAAGTGGGTGGGCTATTTTTTCTTTTATTACTATTTTTATAATTGATTAAATCATAAATGATAATTTTAATATTACATATGTAGTCAATATTCATTTTAAGGTTGATATTTTATGCGCATTGAGTTTTGTTTTTAATTTCTAATATTTGTTTATTGATATAATTAATGTACTCTATTTTACTTCTATTATTATGCATTGTAATTTTGTTATTTTATAAATTTAAATGTTTTTAGTCTTTATAATTTTGTATTTTTTTTTTATTTTTTCTATGTAAGTTTATTTTTTTAATTTTAATCCTTCTAAGTTAACACTTTTTCAATTTTGATTCATGTAATTTTTTTTTTGTTTTTTTAGTCTTTGTAAGTTTATGTTTTTTTACTTTTAGACCCTTTAATATTCTATTTTTCATTTATAGTCTTTATATGTTCACACTTACAGGAATCAAAATTAGAAAAATACAAAATTATTAGGACTAAAAATGAACAAAATATCTTATAAAAATAAAAATTAAAAAAAACGTAAACTTACCGAAACTAAAATTAGAAAAAAATAAACTTATAAAGACAAAAACGAAAAAATTGTAACTTAGGGACCAAAAATATATTTTACCCTGTTGACAACCTATATTTTTGTTTAAATTAACTTTGTTACATAAAAATTAATTTATTTGGATTTATTTATTTTTAAATGAGTAGTGGCCCGGGGAGTGCAAAATGGTGGGTTAGGCTGGGAAAATTGGGCTCTTCCTAAATACAGCTCCCAATTTGCTAGTACACCGCTCTCCCTTATCTATATATTTATTATTACCAATTATATGCTTTTAAACCCTGTTTTTACATCACTTGTTTGTTACTTTTTAATTCCTATTTTATCCCTATCTTTATCATTATTTAAATCTTAATTTTTACCCATCTTAATTTGTACTCATTATTCTTTAAAGCTTGTTTACCTAATATTACATTTTCCATCAAATTTATTTGTGAATTGTGATAATGTGTATTTTCCTCCGGGTGACAATGTGTTTAAAGGTACATCCATAGTTGACTTCATCTATTATACAATGTACAAGACACTTTATTTTTCTTTTTTACACTGAATATAAAAGTAACAATAATCACAAGTCAAAATTGCTAACACGTCATCAAGTGTCTTCACATGTTTTGTCCGTTAGGAATTTCATATACGGGTATCAATCTTACAATATCTAACAAAAAAATAAATATGCATCCATCAATAAGTGATTAGCAATTATTGCGGCTCCTAAAGGAAGATATTTGATTTTGTATGACTAGCGAAAATTACTTTCGAGAATAACATATATCAATCCTAAAAAGTGATTTCTCAAAATATATGCAGTAAAATTGATATTTGTGACATTATTTTATTTTAAATAATGAGATGTTGACATATGGATAGACAATATTCATTGATTAGCATCAATTAGGTCTATATAAATGTATTCTTCTTTTAGGAAAATCAATGAATGAATGAAAAATATTTCTTTATTTTATGATTTTATTTCCCTTTTTACTCTAGTTTAGGTTAATTTCTGTGGCCCTAATTTTACCTATGTAACACTTAACATGCTTTGTTGTGCTCAACCTGTCCAACAACTTGCGTAGTAGCAACATTTCTTCGTCCTTAGGGAAGCTTTCAAACCTTGAATGAAGCATTGAACCTTTCTCTGAATAGTTGATCAGGGAAGATTCCTCAGCAATAATTGGGAAGAACTACCTTTTTGTCTACTTTATTAATATGTCCTTTAACGACCTCTTAGGTCCTACACAGCAAAATAAGCAGTTTTCTGCATTTCAAGATAGTTCGTTTGAGGGTAACCAAGAACTATATGGGAATCTTCTATCCAAGAAATGTGAGGATGATGCAGGGTCACCATTTGCTCCACCTTTAGCCTGTGAGGATAATCAAGACTCATAATTCTTTGTTGAATTTGATTGGAAAGTGGTTCTGATTGGTTATAGGGAAGGACTTCCAATCAAGAAGTACTTGAATGGCTTAAAAGGCTCATTTGAGTTGAATCATAGATAGGGAAGTAGAATTTACATGTGTTGACTTTGTTTCCGTTTGTTTGTTGTCATTTCCACTTTTTTAGCTAGAGTGCTTTATGCTCTTCATATGGTGTCATATATTGGAATAAATGGATCTGGATTCTTTCTCGTACAGTGGAAGAATCTAAATCCTACTTGTCAGGTATGTAAAAGGGAAAATGTTCAAGATCCATATAGGAATCTGTACACCCAACATTTATCCAGAAACGTGGTTAATTAACTACATAAATATGATCAACTTCGCTTTATAAGTGGTTAAGAATAAGTGATCACAAACTATCAACAGGGTTATATGTTGACCACTTTTAAGGCATAATTAATATTAATCATTGTTATACATTTCAATAACCTCAATACTTTTAATTACTTGTGAGTTAAAACTAACTAGCATGACATTTCACTAACCTTGTGACACTTTTGGAACCTTTATTTTTTTCTTGAAGAATCTTGTTCATTCTTCGGTTATGTATGGCCTTAAACCATATATCAATAATTGTATACAATCACAGTTATTTATTCTCAACCACTTGTGAGTCAAAGTTAACATATTGACGTATGTCATTAACTACTTGTGATCAATAATAAACCTCTCTCATAATTTTGTAATTTCTGATAAATTTTAATCAAGAATAAATAAAGTGTTAAAAGAAGTATATTAGAAAATGAATTCCCAGCACTGTTCTTTGCTACATCAATATAAGCTAGACCTATCCTCTCAGATCTAATGTCACACCCATCTGAAATGATTATAAGCATTGCAGTATGCATAGCTTGGCAATAGTCCAAATGGGAGAGATAAATTTTAGCAATGTATCAAGGCAGTTCCACCCCTCTTTTCTGCACTCCTAATAAGGAAACCCCCTATATATGCAACACGAATACAAAGATCTTATACCGCTTAATGTACTCAATCTTTAGCGTGTGACAGTTCTCAGGACACATTCATTTTGTAATGCCATCAAACCTCTTATGAGTAAAATGAACAGTTACAATTGACTCTTTCTAAACTTGCTAGTATATTATGATCCTTAAATCAAGCAAAGGAAAGAAAGAAAAACAAATGAGGGAGAATGAAAAAAAAAAAAAAAAACTGAAGAGATTCACTCGGGCCTGGACCTAAATTCTTAGATACTTGCAAATATCAGCACTACTCTACATAATCACACTGACCCAAAATTTTGGTACACCAAAGGATAAATACATAAAAAGAAAAAAAATGCTCCTTCTTTTTTATATCTACAAGGATATAAATCAGTGCTTCTGATTGCTTGTACAAGTGCACTTTGCCCTAGTATCTCTAAGCATCTGCAAGATGAACAAAATTATTTGGTGAGACAACATAGACTATAGTGGAGGCTAAATTTTGTTTTCAGGATTTATGGGAAGACTTATATTTCTCAGTACCTTAACTTGTTTCTGCAGGTCTTTAATGTACTCAACTGCCAAATCCAACATATCTGCAGTGCTTGTTTGCTGCCAAGAGAAAAGCATCAAGTCATCATAGTGCCCATGAAGAAGCTTTACTCAACAATGTGATTTGCTAGTGAAAGAGTTAGATTAGATTACCTTGTCTGTTTTTGGGAAAAGGTCTTGCAATTTCTTGATTCTTGCGCTAATTCGAGTTCTTCTTTCCTGAAATATGCATATGAAGATAACATAAGAAGCAGTTCACCAGTAGCTACTTCATTAAATGGCAATGCAATCATATGATCAAGATTATAAATTGCAGTCATGGTTTTGTTGCGATTTTTGATATTGTGGGAAATTGTACACAAATGCGGTCACAATTGCAGTTCACAGATCCCAAAAACTTTGATGTGGTGACTAAAATCATGGTCGCAAACCATCTTTTAAAACCTTGCATATGATTAGTAATCTAGAGTAACAGTAGAATCAAATGAGACTTTTACCCTCTCTGCAATGCTTCTCGGATGAGTGGCAAAACCTCTCTTGGCTCGAATTTTACATGGAACAGATCCTTGAATTTGATAAAACTTCTCCATTGTAGCCACCCTACTAGAAGAGCCAGGCAGACTCGAATGGTGGGTCAAACCAACTTTTTGATATCCAAAATCTTCACCCTGGTAACATAATTTTTCACTGATCAACAACAAAGAACAAAAAGGCCAACAACAACAACAAAAGCCTTATCTCACTAGGTGAGGTTGGCTACATGGATCATATGATGTAATTCAATTATTCTGTACCTGAATATCCATAGCATTTGAAGTGGAAAATGAGATTTCACCATTGTTACTAGCTGTTCTGGGACTGAATGAAGAACCATCCCAGAAGTCAGTGGTGAAACTAGGCATGTAACATTTAGTGCTGTTGATATTATCATTTCTCAGGTTTCTACTTTCAACATAATTTCCTTCCACACCTTCATTTCCATTTTCAGCAATCTGTGGCATTCGGGTGGAGCAAGAGGATGGCCTAGATGATAAGTTCAAAGTACCACCATGCAACCCACTTGAGGATGTAATAGCTTGTCCATTTGAGACATCACAGCCCCTAAAACTTGCCACATCTCTCATTGCTACAAGATTTGCAATCAATACAAAATGTTATACTCTTTACAACACTAAAAAGGATTTTTATTTTATTTTTTATATAACAGTCCTGATATCTAAAAGTCACTTCAAGCCTCGACAAATCTGAACTTCAATTATAATATCTTTGATGAAAAGAAAAATAAAGAGAAAAAAGCACAGATAATGATTTTTTTTTGTCTGGTTTGTTAAAAAGAAAAGAAAAAGGAAAAAGAGAAAAAATCATATTTAAAGATAAACAAATTTTTTTTTCTTATATTTTCTCTTCTATTCAAATTTTAAAATCCTCTCATTTTCTTTTCTCAAAACCAAACCAAGCAAAAGTAACCATTTACTGGGGAGAGAAAAAAGTTTACTGAAGTCTATTTCTGAATTCATAATATTTGGATCTAACATCTTACTTTAACCGAACTCTCACTAAGACCAAAGGGTGCTGGTAACGAAAAATTAAATTTATTGGTATGAGAAATTGCTACTCAGAAGGAAAAAAAATACATATAATTAAAGGATTCCACCTGTGACCCATTTTTTTTTAGTGCTTTTACAGCTAACTCTTATGCCTTTTTTTCTCAGATTCTTCCCTGATATTTCATTCCCTCTCATCTTCTTTTTCCCTCAAATGTACAATATGATTAGTTTTCTTTTGATTAAAAGATGTTTAATTTCTTAATAAGAATAGTTAAAATTAAAGTCAACTCTATGTAGGAAATGGATACTCGATTTTATATTCTGTACAAGTAACCCCCAATTGCTTTACTATATTTAGCAATACTGCAGGAAAAAAAGGGATCTAACTTGACTTCACTTGAAGCTAATTAATTAACTGGCAAACTTCATTATATTAATTTAAAATTTCCACAAATCTTTGATCAGATATGATCCATTAACCCCTTCAATTCACATGACCAAACTAATTTTTTTTATGGAAAATGGTTTTGAATTTAAGCAAAATGAGAGAACACATTGACATTCATAGGAAGAAGAAATTTTACACAAAATGAAATGAATTTAATTAAAATGCGCTGATAATGTAAATTCAATTATAGACTGTGATGTATGATTAGATTAACTTCTGTAATAATTATTTTAAAAGTCATAATTTAGGTGATTTTTGGGTGTATGAAAAATTAAACTCAAATGAAATTCCATGACAGTTACTTAGACAAAAGGGCATACCATTATCAACTGAGTAATTGGAGAAAAACCCAGCAGGGGAACTCTTTTGCCTAATGAGATTGTTGCAATTGGTGGAAGCACCCAGTCTAGGTTGTGTGGAATTCTGTGAAGCAAGGGAATTCACTGCACTGAATGAGCCATCAAAAGCATTCCCTAAAGAACCATTTGGCATAGGCAAGCCTTGAATTTGCTGAGTTTGGTACATCATCTGAGGTGAAGACCCATAGGAGTAACCATTGTGCTGTTGTGGTGGCTGTGAAACAGAGGCCACTGCTTCTTCCTTCACTTGCAAAGGCTCAGAATTGTTTGAAGAAATCAACTTGGCCAACATGGTCTCCATTTCAGAACTTGTGGAGGGAGGATAACGTTGCTGCTGATGATGATTATGCACACTTCTGAAAGCTTTGCCATTAACACAACCATTGGTGGTGGTGTTATTATTAATGTTGTTGTTGTTCGCAAGGCTTGTGAGCAATGAGCTTGGGGCAGAACGGTATCTCATTAGTCCAGAATTTTGTTGGTGACAATGTTGACCAATGTTTGAATCCATTTCTGGGTTCATCCTTGTTTCCCCTTGAGAGTACTTCACAGCATGACTATACACAATACTCATCTTATCTTCACAATCACCTGAAAATAACCAGAAAAATTCTCATTGTATCTTTATTCTCGAAATCACCAATTATGTCACTAGTGATTTATTGTAATTGTTAGCTTTCCTAGTTAGTTAGTGATTTTCTTCATTAGAAATTGAAAATCACCCCAAAAGAAAAAAAAAAGGTTATCCTTATATTGATTTCTTTATATAACTAGCTATGTTTTCTTCATGGAAAAATTTTACATGTTTTGCAATTACCTTGGTGACCAGGATAGCCTAAAAAATTTAAGACCAAAATTTCAAAGAGAAATGCAAATTCTGTCCTCAACAAAGTTTAAAACAGCAAAACCTGACAAAGGGTCAGAAATAGAAAAGTGTCACTCTAACAGAATGAGAAACACTATTTCTTGACCTCTGTTCCTGCCATAGCAGGAGTAGCTTTTGGGACCATAAATCTTAAAAATCAAATAAAAAAAGTTAAAAAAAAAAAAAAAGAAATTAGCAAATTGAAACACAATAGAGGGCATACATGCAACTCAAAAAATTTTGGCACGTTAGAGTTCAATTGGGCTCAGGTTCTTCAGCTTCAACAGTTTGGATCAGAACTCAAAATCCAGACAAACAATCAAAGAGGAAGAGAAGAGTTGTGGGGATGAAAGCTAAGCCTATTTGTCTTGCCTTTGGGATATATTTATGTACTTTGTTGCTCAGTGATTACCCTTATATTTCTCCATTATAACGATAATACCATGATGACCTTTTGTCCTTTTCTCTTTATTTATTTTTTCTTCATAATCTTCCCTTTGACGAAATATATATTACCCCGTGAAATGGCCAAACTTAAAGAATGTGTGTTTTGGCATCTAACTTTCTCTGTGTATACTTGCTAAATGGAGAAAGTGCATTAATTACACTTCTCTTTTAAGTCATACTATAAACAAATAAGCTTTGGAAGCTTTTCTTTTATTTTTCATGGAACTTAGGAAGTCATATATAATAGAAAGAAGTACAAAAAATGAGTAGAATTGGGCAAGTGATACTTAGTTTAAGGATCAAAGAATTAAGGAACGTAGGGTATATAAGGAATGAATGTGCATATTTGGCGTTCTTTGGTTGCAGGAAGGGGCAACCACCTTTACCCTTATTAGGTTCTTCCATTATCTCTTAAATGGTTCTATTGTTTATTATATAACGACCATCCTTTTCGTAAAAAAAAAAAAATGATTAATGGTTACCAAGGAAAAGCACTTTTTAGTAAGTTTGGATGCAAAAGCATGATTGAACGGATTTAAGGAAATCTTCCTTTAGTTTATAAATTTAAGGAAACTCAAAAAGGGTAGAGTTGCTTTATTCTTAGAATATATTATTGTTACAACATTTCTCAAAATGAAATTACTCTTTCTTTACGAAAATGTCTGACGCTCAATGACGATTTATAGCATGAGTGAGTTTTAGATTGTAGATACTAGAAAGAAGTTTTTTCATTTGTGCTCATTAAAATGTGTGTGAACTGGTATCTAAACACATCGATGTGAGTGCACTGACTAGGATTTATTGTATGGTATTTTTATTGACAGTTATTATATGATATTATTAACAACTTAGTCGTTGGCAATAATGTTTCATCTATAAGTTTTTATTACTTTATATTTTATATACATTACTTAACCCTTGGTATAGATATTAGTGACGTAGCAATTGTTTAGATAATTTTTTAATTATTATTATTATTATTATGAATTTTTTTGTTGTTAACACAATTTTATATATAATGCTCGCACAGAATAAATTTTATATTTATTAATTATATTATTTAATTTAATTTAATTTAATATAATACAATCTTTATTACATGTGTTTATATATTTACTTGAAAAAAATGTTGGGTAACACATTCTAACACACTTTTTATTATTGACTAAAATTAATTAAAAATTATAAAATTATGTAAGTTTACTCCTTTTCAATGGGCCTTTGCTAGTTATTTAGTAGTTTCTAGTAAATTTCAATTAATTATAAAAAAATTGTTTAGAAAATGTTGTTAGTACTCTTCCTTGTTTGTCAAGTATATTCTTTAAACATGTATGCATTTATATTTTTTAAATATAATAATTATATATTAATTTATATAATGTAGGATATACATGTGTTATATACATTGTTATGATAGGGTAAAATATGTTTTTGATTTCTAAAAATATTTCAAATTTTGGTTGTAGTCTTTTATAAAAATTCAATATGTTTTTAGTTGTTATAAATATTTTATAATAATACTTATTTATATAATGTAGGATATTAGGTACTATACATACTTGTAATTGATTTTATTTATTTTAATATAGTACTTTTTTTAATTTTGTCTTAAAATTTATTTGCTTAAAAATTTGTAAACAAAGTAAGCTAATAACAATTACTATATTAGACATGAGTGATTAATATGCTAAAGTTAAGTTTAAATTGTTTGGGTGGAAATTCTATTCTTAACAAAAATAATTTTTAATCAAATTTTACATATCTTTTGATCTAATTCTAAATTAGTCATGGTTCCTTTCTCCTAATGAATGACTGAATTAAGAAAAAAAAATAACTACTAACAATTAGTGATGGTCAAACCATTAGTAACAACAATTAGAATTTTGTCTATTATTATCAACAACCACCTCTTGATCATCTGTAATGAGTAAACTTAACGGCAGTGTCATTTTGACTATAAATTTTTTTTTTACGCACTTAGCTTTAACGGATATTTAACCGTCGTCGATCTGCCATTCAAAATTTTGCATTGTACTTCAGTAATAGCGAAGTTTTTTACAATGTAAGTATTGTCAAAAAAATAAAAATAAAAAAGTCAGCCTATAAACATTTTTGTTTCTTAACTAATTTGTTGGGTAATGCTATAATTTCTTGAATTCTTTTACAGATATTACTACTCAACTTTGTACGACGGTGAACGAAGAAAACAAGACCTATTCATTCAACCATCACGCTTAATTAGCATAGAAAAGATGGCTACATTAGTCTTAGAAATGTGCTTCTTCAGAAGCTTCCTTTTTCTTTCTTGCTTTATTGTTTTCACAAAGTTTAAATAAGGGTGGCTATGATTTATATATTTGCACAATGATATATCCAATTAAAATAGAGCAAGATAGAAGATGATGATGATGTGTACGAAAGGTTCAAAATCGGTTTCGTGAGTCATTTTCTCATTGGTTCAGTGGAAAAAGCATAAAAAGACAAATAAGCGAGTCTCGGTCAATTAGTTCTTTAGCACATTGTTTTAGACGCAAGAGAGAAACTATGGAAGCCATGACAATTTTTTACGTTCAAATAAATATTTTTCGTACTTAAGAATTTTTAAAATAAGACCAACAAAATATAACATTCGCTTATCCCTTTCATTTATTATTTACATGTATTAATTTATATGAAAATTTTTACAATATTCTGTAAGCCTTAGACGGATAAGTTCTTACTATAGGCCACCCAAAAGAAAAATGTTTATTACTGATATTTTTTTTTTGTTTCTCTTAAAACTAATTAGTTATTAATTTTGATTAAATGAATTGTCTTTAATACATTAATTTTCACCATATTTAAAATCAATTTGTCATTATTTTTAATCAAATAGATTGTCTTTTAATATATAAATTCTCACTAAATTTAAAATTAATTAGTCACTAATTTTAATTAACTAAATTATCACTTAATATACCAGCAAGTCATCGGAGTGGTATTGAATTTCAGATCACTTTGCTTTAGGCATGACGATATCTTGAGCCAGATCCAATATCATTACCTTTTCTAATGGATCCAAGAATAAATTAATAAGCCAAAATCATAAAAGTGAAGATATATTAAAAAATAACTTATAATTTAAGATAACTTCTTTTTATTATTTACCAAAAATAACTCATTTTCTTTAAATTTTTTTATGTGTAATGTATATTAACGTTATTAATGTTGAATACAATAAATTTATATGATAAAATGTATTTATAATGAAATTTACGGTAAAAAAATTCAAGAAATTTTTTTTAAAAAGTTGCATTATTATCAATACAACGACACATACACTAATTTATAGAGTAATATTTGTCTTGTCATCTCTTTTTATTATATCACACATCATGCACATTTCATATTTCTTTCCCTTTTTTTATTCTAAAATAGATTCTACAAATGTGCTGAGTATATATCATCATTCAAGAGAAAATGATTTTATGGTAGCCTAAAGTTAATATACTGTATATTCACTCGAGGTTACAGTAAAATAAAGTTTCTTTTGACTCGTGTGAATATGCTGCAAGCTTGTTTTTAGTTAAACTATTCAATTGAAAAGTCAGGGAAGGAGTTCTAAAGTCTCCATCTGCCCTTGAACAATCCAAAACCACAAAATATGACTGGCCAACGTATTACCCTTTTAATCTTCTCACGAAAAGTCCACAATTCCACAGTTTTCAAAATAAATGTTGATTAAAGTAATTAGAAAAATATAAAAGATAATATGTTACGAAAACTGAATGGTAACAATTAGCATTTTCCTATTATGAATAAGGATTGATTAATTAATTAATGAGGAATAGTGATCATACATTGACTGACCCAATTAATGTTTTTTAAGTACACATATGATCCTCGTGCTGCTGGGTGCCGTCAAACAGTTGATCTTTTAGGCTAATTCAATGTCAACCCCCTTTGATAATAATAAGACAAATAACTTTGGTTGAATCGGTAAGGCATACTTTGTAATTAGAGTTGGAAAGTTAAAGATATTATCTCTAATAACTCCAACAACGACTTCATTCCTGTCTTTTCAAGGAGAGGAAAATGGGTTCTCAAAAACAGGATTCATCAACATATACAACTAAAGGATGTGGATCAATGTCATAATAACTACTATAAGTGTTTCTTTACGTATTACTACTTGTTCATAATTGAAATATTAAGCATTTTCCAAGAATAAATGCCACCGAATTCTTCTTGGATGTATTGCTTCACTACTAGTGTGAATAAAATATTTCCCCGTCTTTTTTTAATTCAAGAATAAAATCTTTTTATAAAATAAATTTTAAATATATATTTTTAAAAAAATTTCTAGTAAAAATTATTTATAATTTTTACTTGTTTATTCTAACCATTTAGTTATTAATTATTGTTGTCTATTATTAATCATTGTTATATATATAGTAGACTTTAAAAAAATACAATGAGAGAAAACTTAGAGTTTTTTGTTATAATAAAAAAATTAGAATAAAATATTTATAAAATGACATTTTTAATTATGTATTTTTAAATTAGAATTTAAATTTATGTGTCGTGTGTCATTTATAATATATATGTTGATTTCTAAAAACTGATATTAAAATTTTTAAAATTTTAACTTGCAAGAATTTTTTAAATTTTGAATTAGGAATTATAAACTTAAATAAATATAACAATTTTTAAGTTATTAATTATTATTGTGTAATATAAATAGTTAGTTGAACATCCAATCGATCATTTATTGTATCTTAAAAAATATGGAAATAATAAAAAAAAGAATTAAATTTATGTTCACCCAATAAATTATTTATATTTTATCTCAATTTGAATATGTTATAATTTTGAATCAAAATATATTAATGTTACTAATTAATTAAAATATATATTACTCTTAATTACTTTAAATTAATTACATTAAATATTTTAAAAAAGATATGATTGAGTATTTCATGTTGAATATTTTTATTTTATATTTAATTTTTTTTACTTATTGAATTACAAAAAATTGGGGGATGCCTGCGTGATTTCTAACCCAAAAAAAATATAAATTTATATTTTACCCCAATAATATAATTATGTACTTTTTCATTAAAAAATATAAAATTATATATTTTAACATATAAATCAGTCAAATCAAAATTAATTTTTTTGTTAATTTATTACACAAATAAAAGATACTTCTATTTGTTTCTAAATTTTAAAATTTCTTCTATGATATCAACTTTTTTTTACTCAATTTACATATCAACTTATTTATTGATTGATATGTATAGTTTTCCAGCTTGAATTATCTTCAAAGGTACATTCCTTTCTCATTTTTTTGTTTCTTTGACCGACTTTTATTCTTCAATTTTGTTTGAATTAAAAATAAAGATATTATATAATAATAATTTCATGATTTTGTATAATGATTGTGAAATTATGCTCAATTAAGATCCAATAAAGATTAATTTTTATTTTTGAGTGTCATAATTGTCTTAAAATTATTTTGTATGCAAATATTTGTGCATAAATTATTATGTTTGCAAATAAGTGTACGGCTAACACATCAGCAAAAAATAATGAAGGACACTAAAGAATGTTATTATTCGGAATTGACAAAGATATTTATTCAAAAGGATTAAATACAACTTTGGTTCTCCTATTTTGCTTAATCCATAATTATGGTTCTTCCATTTTAAAATACAAATATTTGGTCTTCTTATTTTAAAAAATTAACAATTTTAGTCAAATCTTCAATTTTTCCTACGATTTATTTCTTTTATTTTGATATAGTTTAACCTTATATCTAACATATTCATTTAAAATATCATCAAAAAAATATTTAATTAATTATAATATAAGAAATAAAACATAGATAAAATTGAAGAATTAATCAAAATTGTGATTTTTTTTTTAAAATAGAATGATTAGATGTCTTTGCTTTGAAATAAGACTAAACTGATGAAGGGACCAAATGTCTCTATTTTAAAATTAAAAAAATAAAAAAAGTTACAAATTTAGCAAAATAAAAGAATCAAAAATACATTTAAGCCTATTCAAAATTGTGTATAAAATATTTTTAGCAATTTTATATTCTTTACTAGCAATTAGTTTTTTTTATTACTTGAATTTGTTAATAAACAATTAGTTTAATAATAATAAGTATAATACGTATGTATTAAAAAAGTATGATATGTATAATGATCATAATTCATTGTTAATGATTTTTATTATTATAATAATAATTTTAAAAATATCTTATTGTAATCAATTATTATAATTACTATATAATTTAAAATGAATTCTCTTTAAAAAAACCAAACGAATTTATTATTTGGAGCTCTTAAAATTCTCATATGTAAACATTTCTATGGAAATTTTTTTTGGTATGTATTATTATAGATTTACAAATTTTAAGATCACATTAATTATTCTTTTATCAATTATATTTTTACTTATTTTTTAATATTTAATTATTTTACATATACATTTAATGTGAAGTGAGAAGAAAATGAAATAAAAAAAGAAAATTTCATGAATATTTATTAGAATAAAAAAATTGTTATTTTTCTTATTAGTTTTTACCTAACAACCTTGAATAACTCATAAAAAAAGAACACATGGAGTAAGTTATATGCAATTTAGAGAAAAATTGCTAGTTCAGGTTATTGTAGATATTTCTAATATACTAGAGGGGATTCATATTACCCTCAATATTAATGTCTATAATTGAATTTAAAAAACATAACTTGTTTTTATGTCATCATCTATATATTTTATATATAATAAAAGACCGTGGCAGCCACAACTACAAGGGAATTGAGGCAAGTTGCCTTAGACTCAAGTTAAAAAAATCCCATTCTCTTGTATACCTTTGGTGATAAATTTTCTAATCTTATGATGTATAATTATAATAATATTTTTTATTAGTAATATTATTTAGATTTAAGATATGTAAATCATTTAAGTGTAATTTATTATTTTTATAAAAAAAATGTTAAGAAAAATGCTTATTGACTATTTATCTTACATGCGCTTTACAAGAGTTTTTTTTTTTTAATGAGTTATATATAACTTGATTTATAGATGGAACAATTTGTGTTTTTTATTCTTAAAATGATTTTTTTATTTGTATAAAGTAGTGTTCTAAAATATCTAATTAATTATAAATAAAAAATATTTGAATAATAATTATAACTTTAAAAATCTTATATAATTTGTTTATAATTTTAAGAAAAGTAACTACATAAATAAACTATAATTTTTATAATTTAGTTAAAATTATTTTTTTAATAATTTTATAACTTGTAAAAAAACTAAAAGTTATTTTTTAAAAAAAATATATGCAATTTTGTTGATACACTAATTTTGTAATTTGAACATAATTCATATTATTTCTTATCATTATCATATCCAATTATCACGTTTTTATCATATCATGTTCTCGTATCCAATTATATCATATTTTCTCATATTTTTATTACCAAACAAGTCCTAATTGTTTAATCACTTTGAGATAAAAGAGAGGTGAATACTCAATTGATAATGAAATTAATTTCAAGGTCCCAAATCTCTAATTGAGTTTTCCAACAATTTTATTTTTCAACTACAATTGTTTTTGTTTTCCACTTCATTTAATGCCCTGCATTACTCATCCAATGAATTTCTTTGACTCTTTGTGTAATAATTATCTTTTCTAGGATCTTTGCTTGAGGACAAGAAAGCTCTAAGCTTAGGAGGAATTTTATGCACAACATTTTAGTCATAATTAGCATAATATCCCGTGTCTTGCACTAGTGTACGAGTGTTTAATTTATAATATACAGATCTATTACACTGTTATATGTTAATGTATTTTTAATTTAATTGCAACAACCCTCAAAACAAAAACTTTTAACAATAAAAATAATATTAAAAATTGTTGAATAGGAGAATTGAAATTAAAATTAAAGTACAAATGAAATTAAAATTAAAAATAAGAATTACATAAAATAATTTTACATTCACAAATTCACAAATAAATTACTGATTGTCATCTTGCTTGGTCACTTCGTGGAGGTTACTGAAACACATTTGTCCATCTCTGCTACTTTCAATAGTTGAAGGTGAAAATTTTGTAAAATAATATCAACAAACAAACTTTTAACGCCAAATATTAGAGAGAGAAAATATGTAAAAGGAATTCAAATAGAAATGAAAAAAAAAGAGAAAAATTCTTGATGATTTTGTGCTTCTTGTTTATATGTATCCCTCCATTAAAACTTAATGAAAGAGATAACACCAAATATTAGAAAAAATGTAAAGGAATTCAAATAGAAATGAAAAAAAAAAATCTCAACATAAAGAAAGAGAAAAAAAATGCTTGATGAATTTGTGATTCTTGTTTATATATATCCTTCCATTACAATTGAATAAAAAAGAGGTGAAAAAATAGGTCAACAATCAATTACTTAAAAAGAAATTCGAAAACTGAATAAAAGAGATTAAAAAAATATGTCAACAATCAACTACTTATAAAAAAAATGAAACAATTAAAAATAACAAAATATATTAGGTATTTATAGTTGACTTGATCATATTTTAGCATAACCCTTTGAGTTTGAAAACACAATAGTTGTTGTAAATGAGTTTAAAAACTAGAATAATAAAATAAAGATTTAACTATATTTTTCAACCCTCAAAATTAACATTTTTTTCTTTGAAAAATAAAACTTGAGTCCTTGCAAATTATATTTTTTATTTTTTGTCCTTACAATGATAATATGATAAAGAAATTGATGATATCATCATATCATGTCATCACTTGATGACACCACCATGTCAGCATGGGATGTCACATCATCATTAACTTACAAAAATAAAAATTAAGAGAAATATAATTTATAAGGACTAAAATCCAAAAATGACATATTTGCTTGAAAGAAAAAATATTTAAGTTTTTAATTACATATTAAGATAAAATAGTTGTTTTAATATTAATTTCTTCAAATCTCAATCCCTACACCTCTCTACTTTCAAACTCTATTTCTTATCCTTCTTTTTTCTCGTGTCTTCCTTCATACTTCACCCTTCATTGTTTTTCTCATACCCTTCACCCCCTTCAAGCAAGTTTGGTGACAACAATGTTTGTAACAATCAAAACAATCACATTGACTGTGGCATAAATGACGATGGTTGTAACAATCAAACCAATGATGTAATTGTCAATGGTAATAACAATAATAATGATTATGGCAGTCAAAATAATGGTGTTATTACTTGTGACAACACAATAATAGTGACTATTGCATAAATGACAACTTAAATGATAAAGATGACGACTATGATGATGATAACAATAATAATAACTAGTGGTTACAACGACATTATAGGAATGGAAGTGAGGACAGTAACAATGATAATAAATATTTTTTTATAGTAAGAATTTA